>NW_026988756.1:0-317369 GCF_030222135.1 Aotus nancymaae
AGCATTGCACACTACAGAGAAATCTTTTGTGAAAAGATAAATCAATGGATGTGGCAAACTTCATTGTTGTCTTATTCTAAACAATTGTCATGGCCATCCCAACTTTCAGCAACCACCACCTTGATCAGTCAGTGGCTGTCAACACTGAGGCAAGGCCCTCCACCAGCAAAAAGATTATGACTTGCATAAGGCTGACATGATCCGTTAGCAGTTTTTAATTTTTAATTAATTATTATTATTATTTTTAAATGCACCTCTAGAAGATCATTTCAGCGATTGTTAGCAGTTTTTAGCAATAAAATATTTTTGAAATTAAGGTATGCACTTTTTTTTTTTTTGAGACAGTATCTTGCTCTGGCGCCTTGGGTAGAGTGCGGTGTGTGATCTTGGCTCATTGCAACCTCCACCTCCCAGGTTCAAGTGATTCTTCTGCCTCAGCCTCCCGAGTAGCTGGGATTATAGGTGCCCGTCACCGTGTCCGGTTAATTTTTATATTTTTAGTAGAGATGGTGTTTCATCTTCTTGGCCAGGCTGGTCTTGAACTCCTGGCCTTGTGATCCACCCACCTCGGCCTCCCAAAGAGCTGGGAATACAGGCGTGAGCCACCACGCCTGGCCAGGTATGTATGTTTTTTAGACACAATGGTATTGCACTTAATAGGCCACAGTACAGTATAAACATAACTTTTATATATACAGGGAAAGCAAAAAATTCTGTTACTGGGTTACTACAGTGGTCTAGAACTGAACTTGCAATATCTCCACGGTATCCCAAGTCCAACTCCTTTCTTCACCTCTTCCATGTACCACTCTAGTCAGAGTAATTATCTTCTTACCCTGGAGTACAGCAACAGCCAATGTGACTGGGGTCCCTTGTTCTATTTTTGATGAATGAAGATCCTTTTAAAACCTAAGCTACGATTTCATTCTTCTGTTTAAAACCCTTTGATGGCTTTCCACGTCAATCAGGAAAGTCAAGTCAAATCAGTTTGTAAGGCCCTTCACGGTCTGCCCCCTTACTTCTCCTCTCACCCGTGCTCACTCTGGTCTAGCTGTCTTTGCACAACAGGCCTGCTTCCAACAATACAGCCTTTGTACCACTTGGTTCTTCTGGCTAGAATGCTTTTCTTCCACATATTTCAGTTTCCTCCACATAGTCCTTCTACCTCACCCTCTTTGAGTCTTTGTTCAAATGTTACCTTCTGAATAAAGCCTACCCTGACCACCCTATTTAAAATGACATCACCTTCCCTGTTAACTCCTAAGTTTCTGATTCTATACTCTTTTCCTAACCTTGTATCATTTTCTAAGATCTTACAAAATCTACTTATTTACCATGCTTGCCTTCCCTCTGCTGCTGACTTTACCCAACCCTCCCCACCAAGGTATGTATGATAGGCATCTCTGTTTTCACTGATTAAAAACAAAGTGCCTGACACTTAAGTAGACACTTAATAAATATTTGTTAAATTGATTTCTTATTTCCACATAGGTGGAGTGGCGAAACTATTTTAAATTTACATTTCTTAAGTGTTTTGAACTGCAAAAGTAACAAGTACTTATTTTACTTAGTGATACAGTGCTAAGATGACTGAATAAAAAGTTGATAACCCCAAACTTCCACCACTCTCACCTTTCTCAGGTTATCCAGTTAACCTGGCAAATCTATCTGTGCTTTATCTATTCCAGCTCTTATTAATATACTCAAATAAATATACACAGACTTTTTGCTTTTATAAAAATGGTATTATATGCCAGGCATGGTAGCTCAAGTCTGTAATCCCAGCACTTTGGTAGGCCAAGGCAGGCGGACTGCTTGAGGCTGCACATTTGAGACCAGCCTGGCCAACATGGCAAAACCCCATCTCTACTAAAAAATACAAAAAATTAGTTGGGCATGGTGGCAGGCACCTGTAGTCCCAGCTACTAGGGAGGCTGAGGCACAAGAATGGCTTGAACTCAGGAAGCAGAGGTTGCAGTGAGCTGAGATCATGCCGCTGCATTCCAGCCTGGGTGACAGAGTGAGACCCTGTCTCAAAAAAAAAAAAAGGTATTTTATTCTACTTTACAATATGCTTTTCTTACATATTAGCATGTCATGTATATTATTTCAGATCAACAGAGACCTATTTCATTCTCTTTATTATCTGCATAATATTCCATACTACTGCTACATCATATTTTGTTCAATTCCCAGTAATGTCATGGAATCAAAGTTTAACCTAAAATAGAATAATGTCCTTCTATATCTAATTAAAATGATCATTAATATTTGTTAGTGCCCTTCAACCCATGAGAAGAGACTGTCCATTAAGTATACTGAAATAAGTGAACTATAACATTTTAATTTTAGTCACAGACTGAAACAAAGTTTATCCTAGTTAATCTTCAGTTTATCTGAAAATTTAATCAATCAAAAGGTTGTAATCAATAAAAAAAACATTTTTGTATCCTACTGTGTGTAAGGCACCCCATTTCCACAAGCCAAGGAACCAAAATTGGACTTGTATAGAATATGGTTACAAAAATCTGTATTTTTCTGATGTAAAATACATGTTGCATATTTTATGGCCCATATACAATATGGCCATGAAAGAGGAATGGCCTAAAATGCAGTCTTACTATTATGTAATTTTTAATTATAATTAGATAATTATATTCAATTAACAGATAATTACACAAACTTATATATGGAGAAATAAATTTTCATATAACCAAACCCCTTACCTCTCTTATCATTCCTATTCTTTTTAATTTTCAGGCGGTCTTAAAACAAAAACTTTAACAAAATTACTTGCATGTGCGTGTTAAAATACAATTATGTAAAACTTGGTTTGAACAATAATTAAAAAATAGTCTTTTCTGTATTTTCTACTTTTTGGTTAATGTAGAGATGTTAACAGTGAACAACTAAAAACTCTGAGTTATAGACAATGTGTCAAAGAAATAAGACCTGACCAGGAATTCTGAGCATGACAAAGGTAATTAGAGTTAGAATAAATGTAAAGATTTTGCTCTCCTCCACATAAGAAACTCTATTCATCTTTCCCCAAGGCTCTTATTATTGACATAAAGCTGAAGTAGAGAGGAAATAGGTTATTTCTTCCCCCGAGAGTTCATTCCATCTCTCCCCTCTACTTCTCGAGTGTCTGGAGTCAGTGTCTTACTTTAGGGGGAAAAAAAAAAGATATATATATATATATATATATATAGAAAAAGGTCCCTGGGAGAGTCTAGTTCAGAAATGTCAAGTTAGTAGCCTTTAGCTTATGTTGTTTGGCCCATACTGTCTTTCTAAAACTAAACTGATTTTCAATGTATGAAGACTGGAAGATACATGAGAATTCTTATTTCTGAAATCAGCAGAACTGCACATGGGCTTACACACCCAACATGGTAACCACTGCCTGGAGCCCAGTGGAAGCTGATCTCTTTGAATGGTCACATGTTCTCTAGGGCACCCCCTCATCCCACTTGGCTTGCTTCCCCCATTTATATTGTTTACCTAGCCCAGTAAGAATTTGTTTGCAACTCTTGTTCTAGTCTCTGTAGCATGATAGCAATGAAAACAGTAAAAACCCTGGCCTTTAACACAGGTGAAACTTGGAGTGCTCAGAAACAACAAAATATTGCTTGACTTAGCAAAAAGCTAACAAGTTAGAAATAAAATGTATAGTGCAGTTGTGAACTATTTTTGAACCGATTGCATTTTTACTTCACAATTTTGCCCTTAAACTCAACATGTCTCTGCATACTGATAATGCCTGAAAGCTGGATGGTTTCATTATACATAAATACATCTCTATAGAAGCTGTTAGGTACAAGCCACTCACTGAGGTGTAATATGATACAAATCACTGGGGATGCTAACATAACACCTACACCTTCACCTTGGCTCCTGCCACTCACTGCATGACTGGGGCAGATCTCTCTGGAGCTCAGCCTGTGTATACACAGGTCCCTCCCAGCATTAGAATTATATTACTGGAGACTATTATCAACAGCACATCTATAAAAAGTATGAAAATATCTTTTAGTTAACAAAGAATAACTAACTCAAGGGAAAGCTATTTTAAGAAATAATTTAGAAAAGGGATATTTCTACAAGAATCACAAAAAAATTAAACTTTTTATTACCAAAATAATATACTAATTTATCAGTTTCTTGTTTATAAAATACCTTTAAATGAAAAAGTTGTGCTTTTTTTTTTACTCTAAAGTAAACATATGATGAAACAGGATTTTAGAAAGGAGAAATGTAAACATCAAATAACTGACATAAAAATACAGCAACCAATATCTTATATGCTTAAAACGGTTTCTTCTTTGTCACTCAGTCACATCCCTTCAAAGGAGTCACTGAAAACCCTGGGAAGATGTAATTCAGTCCCATTCATTTTTCTTCCCTCTCATCTTTGCTATTTTATTAATTATTTTGGAAACCTATATGCTAAAGCTTTAGGTATTCTCTCAAATTTAAAATGTACTTAAGATACCATTTTTTTGGGGGGGTCAGAAAAAAAGTTTTTAATAACAAGTTTACATACTTCCTACAAAAATTACCAATAAAATTTTAGATGATATATGTGGTAAGGAGAACCTTAAATTGGTGCTTAAGACTTTATGCCCTAATCTCTGAGGTTGTGACTAGGATGAGATACCACACCTGGGATTATTTACATCACATGGTAAAAGGGATTCTGCAGATGTAATTAAGGCCACCAACCAGTTGACTTTTAGTTAATCAAAAGGGAGACTAACCGGAGAGTCCTGACCCACTGACAGGAGCCCTTTAAAAGCAGAGTCTTCTGTTCTTGTGTCAGTTTGCTGAGAATGATGTAGGCAACGGTGGGGTGGGATGGAGACAGCAAACCACCATGGCATGTATGTACCTATGCAACAATTCTGCAGGGAGCAGGATGTGCACATGAACCCCAGAGCCCAAATACAATTAAAAAAAAAAAAAGCAAGAGTTTTCTAGCTGGAGGCAGAAGACATCAGAGAGGTACAAAGTGCCAGGGGAAAGATGCGCTGTTGCTGGCTTGAAGATGGATGGCCTGTGAGAAGGAATCCGGGGGTCCTGAGGAGCTGAGAGGGGTCACTAGCAAAGAGCCAACAGCGAATTGGGGGCTTCCACAAGGAACGTAATTCTCCCAACAACTTTAATGAGTTTGGAAGTGATTTCCCTTCAGAGCCTCTGGATAAGGACTCAGCCTAGACGACATCTTAATTTTAGCCAGTGATACACTGAACAAACAACTCAGTGTGCTTATGGCTTACAAAATTGTGTGCTAATAAGTGGGTGTTGTCACAAGCCTCAAGTTTGTGGTAATTTATTATGTAGCAAGAAGAAACTAACACAATGCTAAGGAATTACCTGTGATTAGGAAGGAAAATAAAATCTACTGAATATAAGAATGCTACCTTTTTCAGAGTATTTAAGGTTCACTGCTGATTTGTTAAGCTGTTTCACGTTGAGAAAAACAATGTGTTTAAGCGTAGAAGTAATCATTTTTAGGAAGTGGAACAAACAGATCTAGGAACAGGTTTGAAATATTCAAACAGCAAGTTATTAATCAATAAAGATCTAGATATTTCAACTTCAAACTCAGGAGCGATCATGTATAGCAGAGAAACTTACCCTATTTTGAAAAAATGATGCATGAAAATGTGATGTTGTAGCAGATATTGATACTAAAGTAATAGTTTCTTCAGAACTAGGATTATGTAAGTAGACTTTTTCCATTTTTGGCATTCCAACTGGTCTGTAAAACAAAAAGAAAATGATCACAAATACTTCAAAGATAATTCTAATTGATAAGATGATTTCTAATTGTTAAAAAATTAAACATCAAAATTGTTAGACAAATACATAGCTTAATATACTAAAACGCTTTCTGAATTTATTTATATTTAAAACTACATATAAAAATGCATTTAGTCATTCAACAAATATTTCCTGAGTGCCAATTATATCACGTACAGTGCCAGGTGCTGGGATACAATGAAGCAAGTCTCAGCCCTGTGAGGCTCAGAACCCAGTGAGGCAGTGGACGGGGCACAGAATGGTCAGCTCCTTTTCTTTCTGTACCACCACCCTGCCTCCTACCAATTGTGAATTGTGTCCTCTCCTCCTCAAATTCCATGGATACATGCTCTTCATTTTAGGGGCGGAAACTGAGTGGCAAAGTTGTGTGAGGAGATCTTGTGAGTTAGAGGATTCTACTATACTAATTTCATAGATGAGAATACTGGGGCACAGAAAAGTTAATTAACTGGCCAAAGGCACACTTCGAACCTGGATGTGAATCTAAGTCTTCTGGGTCTATTCTGGGCTCTAAATGCCAGTACTGAACTGCCTCTTCTCAAAGCTAAACACACTAAATGGTCTGAAATCCACAAATCCATTTTAATGTCTCCCTTGAGTATCCATGTTATGGTTTGCCTTAAAAGTGAAACTTTATTCTATAGTCCACTTACTACTTCTACAGCTAATCTTATTTGTATAGGCCTCCTAACTTCTACAGCTTCCTTGCTTTTTCTCTCTACCTACTCCCACACACCCACTAGTTATTAGGTTCCTTCCTAATCTCACATGACCCAGCCTAAACAAGTAACTCTTTTCAATCCAGACCTTCCACTTGAGCCAGGCTAATTCCATGGGCAATCTACCCATGCTTCTGACAATCTGCCTGCCCTGTGTTTTTTCCCCTATCCTCCTACACCAATCCAAACCCTTATTTTCTAAATACACCATGGAATACTATGCAGGCATAGAAAATGACGAGTTTGTGTCCTTTGTAGAGACATGGATGAATCTAGAAACTATCATTCTCAACAAACTGACACAACAACAGAAAACCAAATGCTGCATGTTTTCACTCATAGGCGGGTGATGAACAATGAGAACACTTGGGCACAAGGAAGGGA
This sequence comes from Aotus nancymaae, assembly GCF_030222135.1. NCBI lineage: Eukaryota > Metazoa > Chordata > Mammalia > Primates > Aotidae > Aotus > Aotus nancymaae. Next base: position 6,930 of record NW_026988756.1, read on the forward strand.
ACAACACTCACTGGGCTTTGTGGGGAGGGGGAGGGGAGGGACAATGCGGGGGCAGGGGAGGATAGGGAGGGATAACACCAGGAGAAATGCCTGATGTAGGCGACGAGGGGGTGGGGGGGAATGTGGCATGTATGTACTTATGCAACAATCCTGCAGGATGTGCACATGTACCCCAGAGCCCAAAGTACAATAAAAAAAAATATACAGCCTTCTTTCACAAGGTCCTCTCCTCATGCAACCATTTTGGTCCACGGTTTTTGAAATTTTACATTTTATAATTCACATTTAATAAGTTTGCATATAAACCTCAAATCCCAAGCAGCTGAAAAACTCAGAACCAGAACTGCATTTTATATTTGGTGCAACTGTCCACCATACTTTTTTTCTTCAAGAAGTTCTGTCCCTATCTTTCTTCAATTTAGTTTATTACCTCTAATTCAAGACTTGGGAAAGTTGATAAACAGTCAACAGCTGATAATTTTCAATAGTTTAAGAAAACTGAATGCAGATGAAAGGGCAGGGCATGATGGCCAAACAGAAGGCTCCACCAATGTCCCCCTCCCAACAGAGATACTAAATTCAACCACCATACACAAAAAGCACCTTCATAAAAACCAAAAATTATGCGAGCACTCACAGTACTTGGTTTGGTTTTAACTTCTTATCACTGAAGTTCATCATATTCTCCTCAAATTCCACAAATACGTGCCCTTCATTTTAGGAGTGGAAACTGAGTGGCAAAGTTGTGTGAGGTGATCTTGTGAGTTAGGGGCTTTTATTATACTCATTTCATAGATGAAAAGAGTGGGGCACTGAAGAGGGTAGGGTAGAAAGTCTTCAATTGCTGATGCCACCCTTTCCCACACATCGCTTTCCACCTGGCAGCAGCCAAGTGGCACAGAAAGAGAATTTGTGCACTTGGGAGAGGGACAGTGCAGCGACTGTGAGACTGCAAGGGAACTCAGTGCTGCCCTGTCACAGCAGAAAGCAAAATCTGGCTGAACTCAGCTGTTGTTGCCCAGGGAGAAAGCATTTAGACAAGCCCTGGGGTGGTGGGGTGGGAACTGCCCATCCTAGCAGTCCTAACTTGAGTTCCCACTAGCCTTGACACCTCAGGCTAAAGTGTTCTGGGGCTCCAAGCCCAGCACAGCACTAGGACTCTCTTAGGAGTCCTAGTGGCCTAGGGCCTAGGGTTACAAGCACTGCAATTCCTAAGAGAGTCCTAGTGCTGTGCTGGGCTTGGAGCCAGTAGACTTGAGGGGCACGTGATCTAAGTTTTTATCAACAGATGAATGGATAAAGAAAATGTGGTACATATACACAACGGACTACTATTCAGCCATGAAAAATAGTACTCCATTGCGTATATGTACCATATAAACCACAACGTATATGTGGTACATATATACAGTGGAGTACTTTTCAGCCTGTCATTTGCAACAACATGGGTGGAGCTAGAGAACATTATGTTAAGTAAAATAAGCCAGGCCCAGAAAGACAGAATTTCCATGTTCTCACTTCTTTGTGGGAGCTAAAAATTGAACTTATAGAGATAGAGAGTAGAAAGATGGTTACCAGAGGCTGGGAAGGATAGCAGGGGGGATGGGTGGAAGTGAGGATAATTAATATGTACAAAGAAATTGAAAGTATGGATAAGACCCAGCATTTGCTAGCATAACACTGTGACTATAGTAAAAAAAAAAACTTAATTTTACACAAAAATAACTAAAATATAAATGGATGGTTTGTTAACACAAAAGATAAATGCTTGAGGTGATGACTATCCCATTTACCCAGATGTGATTATTATGGATTGCATGCCTGTATCAAAATATGTAACCCATAAATATATATATCTACTATATATCCACAAAAATTTAAAAATAATTGGGAAAAAAAGCAGCAAATTAATCAGGGGCTTTGGGTTCCTTTAAAGATAGTGAATTAGTACCCGCTAGCTCTCCCTGCCATCTTCCCTCCCCCACAACAACAATGCTGAAAAAATTTATAAGTTAGAGGGAGGTACTGACTCCAAGAAATAACCAAAAAATAGTGAGACAATCTTGGGAGAACTGAAGGCTGCCTTAAAGTGTCAGGTGAGGCAAAGTGAGCGGGAGAGGGCAGACTGAGCTGACAAGAGAGGCTAGGCTAGGGGAAGGCTTCCAAACTTCCTTCCCTGTCTGCCTTGAGATAGAGCCTGTTTCTTCAACCTGGAACAGAAAAGCTTGCCAGAGTAAGGAGCTGCTGAGCAGCTGCCCTTGAAATGCTCTCCTCTAATGGCTCTCTCTGGTCCTACAAAGTCCTAGGGCTACTGAATTATGATTTAGGAAGACATCTTTGTGCCATGATGCTTCTGCCTAAGCATTGTCAGTTAAGAGTGTTGACAAATATGGGGCAATCAATAGTTCTTATGTGTAGCTGTGGAACTGGGTCTCTCCATTTTGGGGATCATCTCTCCTCTTAAATTCACAAGAAGAGACAAAGGCCAGGGCTTGGCCTTCTGCCCTTCTCAATATGCATTACCAGACAGTAGCTCATAAGTTCACACACCCAAGTAACAAGATACGTTTGGAGTAAGTAAATCAGATAATACACAGAATGTTGTGACAGACTGTAATGCTACTGCCCTGGTCAAACTTGGAATGGAAGGTTGAATAGAAGTGACAAGAATGGGGCCAGGGCCAGGGGCGGTGGTTCACACCTATAATCTCAGCACTTTACACTTTGCGAGGCCAAGGCAGGTGGATCACCTGAGGTCAGGAGTTTGAGACCAGCCTGGTCAACACTGTGAAACCCCATCTCTACTAAAAATACAAAAAGTTAGCTGGACGTGGTGGTGGGTGCCTGTAATCCCAGCTACTTGGGAGGCTGAGGCAGGAGAATCGCTTGAACTCAGGGGGTGGAAGTTACAGTGAGCCAAGATCACACCACTGCACTCCAGTCTGAGCAACAAGAGACTCCATCTCAAAAAAAACAAACAAAAAAACAAAAAAAGAAGTGACAAGAATGAATCTCCTTGTCTTGTTCTTGATGTAGGGGGAATGTTTTCATTCTCTCACCATTATATATGATGTCAGCCTTGGGGTTTTCATCATAGATATTCTATTAGGTTGAAGAAAATCCCGTCTATCCTAGTTTTTAGGCATTATTATCATGAAAGGATGTTGTATTTTCTCAAATGCTTTTTCTGTGTTTATTGACATGATTATTGGTTTTCCCTGTGTTATGTTAATTGATTTTTTTGATGTTAAACTAATCCTGCATTCTTGAGATAAATTTCATTTGGTCATGGTGTATAATCCTTTTTAGAATTTGTTAATATTTTGTGGAGGATTTTTGCATCTATATTCAGAAAAAATATTTGTCTCTATTTTCTTGTGGTGTCTTTGTCTGGTTTTGGTATTGAGTAACACAGACCTAATAGACTAAGTTGTTAAGTTTTCCTCTTTCTATTGTTTGGAAGAGTTTGGGAATAATTGGTATTAATTCTTCTTTGAATGTTTCATAGAATCCACAAGTAAAGCTATATGGATCAGGGCTTGTTTTCTGGGAAGTTTTTAAATGACTAATGCAAACATTTTACTTGCTATAAGTCTATTCAGATTTTCTATTTCTCTGTGAGTCAGTTTATGTATTTTGTGTCTTTCTGGAAATCTGTCCATTTCAACTAAGTTAATGAATTTGTTAGCATACATTGTTCATAATATTCTCTTGTAATCTTATTTCTATAAGGTTGATAGTAATGTTACCTCTTACATTTCCAATTTTAGTAATTTGAGTCTTTTCTGTTTACTCCCTGGTCATTCTAGCTAAAGGTTTGTCAATTTGATCTTTTCAAAGAACCAACTTTTGGTTTAGTTGATTTTCTGTTATGATTTTTCTATTCTGTATTTTATTTCCTCTCTGGTTTTTATTATTTCTGCTTGCTTTAGTTGGCTTTTTTTTTTTTTTTTTTTGAGTTGGAGTTTCGCTTTTGTTACCCAGGCTGGAGTGCAATGGTGCGATCTCAGCTCATCGCAACCTCTGCCTCCTGGGTTCAAGCAATTCTCCTGCCTCAGCCTCCTGACTAGCTGGGATTACAGGCATGCGCCACCATGCCCAGCTAATTTTTTGTATTTTTAGTAGAGACGGGGTTTCACCATGTTGACCAGGATGGTCTCGATCTCTTGACCTCGTGATCCACCTGCCTTGGCCTCCCAAAGTGCTGGGATTATAGGCGTGAGCCACCGTGCCCCGCTAGTTGGCTCTTTTGCTAGTTTTTTGAGGGAGAAGGTTAGGTTTCTGATTTGAGATATTTTTGTGTGTTTCCTTCCCAGCAATGTTTTTGCTGCATTCTGTAAGTTTTGATATGCTTTGTTTTTATTCATCTCAAAGTATTTTCTAATTTCCCTTTTGATTTATTCGACTCACTGATTATTAAAGAGTATATTTATTATCTCAAGACTTTTTGTTTTTGATTTCCAATTTATTTCGGTAGAAAATGAAGTCATCAGAGAACATACTTTGTACAGGATGAGTATCTCTTACCTGAAATGCTTGGAACAAGAAGTGTTTTGAATTTCAGATTTTTTCACATTTTGAAATATCTGCATTATACTTATCAGTTGAGCAACCATAATCTGAGAATCTGAAATTCTTCAATGAGCATTTCCTTTGAGCATCATGTAGGCACACGCAAAAAATCAGATTTTGGAGCATTTTGGATTTTGGATTTTCAGATTAGGCATGTTCAACCTGTATTGTTTAAATCCATTTAAAATTACTAGCGTTTGTATTGTGGATTAGCATATGGCCTATCTTGGAGAACATTCTACGTATTCTGTGTTGAGCACAGTGTCCTAAAGATGTCTACAAGTCAAGTTGGTTTATACTTTTCCAAGTCTTCTATTTCTTTATCTTCTGCCTAGATGTTCTATCCATTATTGAAAATGGGGGTACTGAAGACTGTCATTATTACTGTTGCATTGTGTATTTCTCCCTTCAGTTCTGGCAGTTTTGCTTCATATATTTTGGGTGGGTCTGTTATTAGTTACATAAATATATTTATAATTGTTATATCTCCCTGATGGATTGACCCTTTTGTAATCATAAAATGTCCATCTTTACTTGTAATAATTTTGTTTTAAAGTCTATGTTGTCTGATCTACTTTTCCCCTAGTGTTGCCCGCTGTACAAGTGGACACTGGAGAAGGGGTGGTAGACTCTGGTCTTCTCAGCTTGCTCTTTCTAATGTGGAACCCTACAAATGAGGTGGGCAAGATTGGGTTCCCCAGATTTCAGGCCTGCTGCATCTAGGTACAGCATCTGCCCTAGGGTGGGGTGGGTCAAGAGAGACCCAGTCCTTTCTGAAATGTGCCTGAAACAGAACTTCTGCAACATAAAATTGGGGGTGATGAGAAATGCTAGCAGACTTCACCTCTCAGGTGAAACTGCAGTCCCAGAGTATAAACTGGGGTTAGAGGGAGCTTCTATATCAAAGAACTGGAGCTTGAGGGGTATGTGGTGGGGAGCATAATAGAAAAGTTGTGGCTCAAATGCCAGAGACTCCCACTGTTCTTATGAAGATTTAAAACATTTTTTTGAATGAACAATTTCCTGGAACTTTAAATAAATGTTTTTTAAAAAACAATTCTCATCAGTTAAATCGCTGTTTGTTGAGATAGTCCATTGAGCTCCTTACTCCATTCTTAAAATCCCATGCCCTAATGGTATATTTGCTTCAAGTATTCAGAAGCTTTATTGGTAGATGCATGCATATTTCCAGTTGTTATTTTTTTGTATGTAAATTAATCCCTCTATATTTACGTACTATCCTCCCTTTATTCCCAGTAATAGTGCTTCTTCTGAAGTTTACTTTGTCCAAATTAACATAGCCCTTTCACTTGGTTAGTGTTTACATGGTAATATATTCTCCATCCTCTTATTTTTAACTTGTCTATGTCTACACACACACACACACACACACACACACACACACACACAACACACACACACGTAGGTTTTTTGCTAGTTGTGTCCTGTTTTTTTATTCAATCTGACAATCTTGGTCTCTTAATTGGTGTGTTTAGATATTTAATGCAATTATTGATAGACAAAGTCTATCATCACACAAGTTATTTTATTTGATTTTTTTTTTAATTAACTAGTAAAGCTGTGCCCACAGACTTCACTGGAGAGGCAGGATCCCACAGGAGAGATTTTCTGCTTTACCCAGGGAAGCAAAATCCTGGCCAAAAATCATTCTGTGGATTGCCCATTATGAGGCCCACAATAATTCTGTGACCTAACAGTCCAGAACAAAAAACAAAAAAGGTGGAAACAGGGATTGGATCCTGAGGCAGTGACAGATAGGTATCCAGAATGGGTCTGTAAGAACATATTTGAAGTTACAGAGCAGAACTCCTCTAACCAAGAAGCACTCGAACTGTTGAATTCCTCTTGCCTCTGGTGGAGACAGATCCTTTAAATAACAGGTTCATCAATCCCAGGTGGGGTTATGACACCATGAAACAATTAGGGAAATGGGTACAGATCCAGCTGGGGCCTCAAACTATACCTATGATAATGCAGGAAGAAGCTAAATAGATACAATATAGAAGATAAAAAGTCTTCTTACTCAAGCTTCATATAAACATATATGTAGAACAGCAGCATACAGAAATAAAAACATCCTCCTTACATCCTGAAAGTTCAACGACTGTGTGATTTCTTAAAAAAAAAAAATAATGCTTTTACAATTCAAATAGACTTCAGGGTAACCGGTAACCATTCATGCACTTTCCTGTGAATTCCTTCTCAATGTTTTTCCTTGTGTGACTTTAATACATTCAATCTCAGCTAAGATAAAGAAGGCAGGATTCAAAATGGACAGGTAATTTGGTGTAACCTTCAAGACGACAGGATTGGAGATGGCCTCCTGCAAGAGAGTGCTGTGGGGAAAGAAGACAAGTGTGGAAGTGCTAGGAGCCTGGAAGCATGAAGTGGATGCTTCTGAGGCTTCTGCACTGCTTCTGAGGCTGGCCCTGTCCCTTCTTCCAGGGATCAAAGAGGAAAGGCATGAGCCACACCCCATAGAAATGAATGCACCCTTGCTCAGAGGAGAAGAGTCATCTACTTATGTTGTTCAAAGTAGTTTGGAGTAAGAAGAACAGAGAGAAGTTGTCAGGAAGGGCGTCAGCAGGCTATTTCAGTTGTTGCACGCTCAAACAGAGCAGGCTGCCTCTAGCTCTGGGCAGTCCACACCACAGGAAGCAGAGGGAGTGAGCACTCCTTGGACAGACTTGCTCACAGACCTCATAAGCTTGCCTTGCCTCTCGCCATCCTCTGTTCCTTTGGTGACATGAGCAGGATCTACATCATGGAAAGTATATTATTATTTGTAAATTCAAAATGCGTTAATATTCTATGATATGTAACAAATTACCACAAACTTGAGGCTTAAGGCAATGCCCGTTCATTATCTTACAATTCTGTAAGAATGGCTGGTTTATCTGCTCGAGGTCTCAGAAGAAGGAATTGAAGGTGTTGGCAAGATGTGTCCTCAGCTGAAGCTCTAAGTTCTTAAGTTCTTTTAAGTTCATTCTGATGGTTGATAAATTCAGGTTGCTCTTAGTCTCTTGCTATATGACCCTACCATTTTCAAAAACAGCACAAAGAAACTCTCTTGCATCCAATATCTCCCTTACCTCAAATATCTGACATTTCTGTTTCTGACTGTTAAAGCCAGATTTTAAAGACTCATGGATTAGGCCAGGCCCACCCAAAAAAATCTAACTTAAAGATCAACTGATTTGGGGCCTTAGTTATAGTTTCAGAACCCTTTATAATAACACCTAGATTGGTGTTTGATTGAATAACTAGGAGAATGTAGTATGTACAGGTACATTAGAGGCCAGAAATTTTTGGAACCGCGGCCTATCTTAGAATCCTGCCGATCATAAGCAGGGTGTCTGATTACTTGGCTGAACAGGTAAAATTTAAAAACAAAACAAAGGTTTCCAAATGCCTGCCAGTGCTACTCCTGTTTGTTTCCATTATTGGCTGTCCAAAGACAGAAGTAGGGCCAAAGGGGACAGCATGAAGTATTTATAAACCAAGCTGAAGCAAACATACAGTTGTCCTCTGTGCTCTTGCAGCAGAACTACGAACTGTCCATATTTTTGAATAGTCTGAGGCTCAAAAGAATTAGAAAACAGCAGCTATGAATTAGAGACTAGCTTGGAAAGTAAACTGCAATTTTGTGGTCAATGGCAAGTTTCCTACACCACAGAAAGACGACACTGCAGTGCCAGGAAACAGCTGAAGAAACGGCTTAGCAACTGCCCTGAGACAGACCTTATGAATGACAGTGACACAACACTGTTAAGCAGAGCTTTGGGCAGAAAGTTGGGCCAAATCAATATGCAGTACTTTGTATCACTCTACTATCGCAAACTACTACTATCCTCCTCTCAAAAACATTTTAGATTGAAGGTTGAGCTGGGGAGTTGATGTAAAATCTTTTATGGAAAGATTGGGCAGGTAGGAATTGAAAAGCTAAGAGGCACCAAGCATCCCTTTAGGCAGCCTATTTGATTTTTTTAGAATACCAAAAAGTCATTAGAGAAAAATGCTTTTCATAAACTATCTTGACAATAAAGACATCCACTTTTAGCAAGTCTATTCAATGTCCATTTTTTAGAGTCATGAAGTACCTACTTTAAACTTTAGATTTGAAACCAAGATTTTCTGAATGTAATAATTATATAAGCCAAGGAATTCAGTAAACCAAGTTTCTACCCAAAGCATCTTTCACAGCCTGCAATAAATGTTTGAAAAAAGAAGTGAAACTGCCTTTGCAAAATTATGACAGTAAGGGAAATCTGACGTAGTTGACTCCATCTTGCTTCTGACCTCCAAGCTGTCCTTTGTCACTTCTAGGCACAGGCAAAGCGACTTTGAGAGGAATTTAGTTTACAGTTTAACCTTAAAGCAAAATGATAATAACCTTTCCCAAAACTAAACTGCTTTTGAAAACTAATGAAAGGCCATAAGGTTAGGGTTATGAGAGGGGCCTGGGATAACTGGCCATTTTTTGGAAGATCATGAGATTTCTAAGTTTCCCAATCACTCCTGTAGGTAGTATTACTACTGTAGAACCTCAGATTGGTCTTCTGAGAGATCCTTTCAGACTTTTGCATTTCTGACAACTGGCTGACTCAACTGGTCCTGTGGCCCCAACCCAGAGGCTGACTCAGAGCAGGAGGACCATTTTCCACACCCCTATGATTCCATCCCCAACCAATCAATATTCCTCATTCCCTCACCGCCGCCCACAAAACTATCCTTGAAAAACCCTAATCTCTAAGCCTTCAGGGAGACTGATTTAAGTAATAAATCCATCTCCTGTGTAGCTGCCCTCGTGCTAATAAAACTCTTTATTGCAATACCATGGTCTTAGTGAACTGGTTTTATCTGTATAGCAGGCAGGAAGAATCCGTCAGGCAATCACAAGAGCTGCTATGGAAACAGAAAAACATTTAACAGCACTGGCATAAAAACTGGCCGGGAAGTGGGGTGGGGGGGTGGTGGTGGTAGGAATGGAAGGGGAGCCAGGGGTGTCTAGATTGCTCCATGGGATTGTTAACAAGAAGAGAGGAGGAGAGAAAGGGGGAAAAAAAAGAGGGAGAGAGAAAGGGATGGAGGGCAGAGAGAATAAAAGGTAGGCTTAAAGAATAAATTTAAACAAAGAGGCTGAAAACAAAGAAAGCTAATTTTATCAGTTTATTGTTAAACAAATTCTAGAGGGGAGTAGGATGATCAGGGTAACAAGAGGAGTCAGCATTAGGGTCAAGAAAGAAGCAAGGGAAATTCTAGATGCACCCTTACTGAAAGGCCTGATACTCTTTAGAAGATGCCATGAGTTATACAGACGCTAACTCCATTTCTTATCTTTGACTGCTGACAGTTTTTAAGCCCCAATGATGCCCCTTTATCTTCTGCTCCACATCTGGGCAAGCCAAGAAGAAAGCCTGCACATTCTCTCTTGGAGCTAGTGAGAAGTTCCAATCCTGCAAACCCACTCCAGCCTTGCTCCCTGAACACAGTAAAACCAAGCTAGTCTTCGTTCTCTGCTCTCTCCAGCCCTTTCCCCCATCTGCCTACCATGGTCATCCCCTAGAAGCTTCATTCAGTGAGTGTAATAAACCTTTTTACCCTGCTGGTGTGTGTGCATGTGTGACATCAACAGTCTTGATATGTGAACCAAATTTTGGGTGGGGCTCCATTTCATCTCAGCAGGATTAACACCACCATGGAAGCAGAGAGAAGGCAGTTTCTAACCCTGCTAGTTAGAGCTTCCCAGTGGATGGAAGACACAGAATGCAAGGCTGAAGAGCAGTCAGTGAATTTCTTCCCATCGCTGAGGAAAAGGATACTGGCAGTGAGAGAGAATAAGCCAATACACAGGGAGGCAGAAATAAGAGGCAGCAGACTCCTGTTGGTGGTAGAGCAAGTGAATGCTGTTGTTCCCAGGTGCCAGCTGCATCTCCGACTTTTCTGCAGATATATTACGGTCCTCAGTATTCCTTTCAGTATGTTCTCATTTTTGCCTCAATTAGTTTCAGATTTCTGTCACTTACAAATGAACAACTACAGCCTTGACCAAAACGGAGGGAGACTAAAAGCACTCAGTAATTACTATTAATTTTCTTACAATGTCAATAATGGTACTGTAGTTATGCAGAATGTCCTTATACAGTTGACCCTTGAACAATATGGGTTTGAACTTGAGGGTCTACACAGATTTTCTTCCACCTCTGCCACCTGTGACAGTAAGACTAACATCTCCTCCTCAGCCTACTCAATGTGAAGATGAGGTGAAGACCTTTATGATGACCCACTTCCACTTAATGAATGGGAATTTCCATATGGTTTTCTTAACATTTTTTCTTTAGCTTTCTTTATTGTAAAAATACAGTATATATAATACATATAACATACAAGATAGGTGTTAACTGACTGTTGATGTTATCAGTAAGGCTTCTGGTCAAAAGTAGGCTATTAGTAGTTAAGCTTTTGGGGAGTCAAAAGTTGTATGTGAGTTTTCACCTACACAGTGGCAGGGAGCCCATGCCCCTAGCGTACCATGTTGTTAAAGGATCAACTGTATGGCAATGTGTGCTAAAGAATTAGGAATGAGGCTGGGCGCGGTGGCTCACGCCTGTAATCCCAGCACTTTGGGAGGCTGAGGCGGGAGGATCATGAGGTCAGGAGTTTGAGACCAGCCTGGCCAAAATGGTGAAACCCTGTCTCTACTAAACATAAAAAATTAGCCAGGCGTGGTGGCAGGTGCTGGTAATCCCAGCTACTCGGGAGGCTGAGGCAGAAGAATTGCTTGAACCAGGGACGCGAAGGTCGCAGTGAGCCAAGATCGTGCCACTGCGCTCAAGCCTTGGCAACAGAACAAGACTTTGTCTCAAAAAAAAAAAAAAAAAAAAATTAGGAGTGAAAGATCATGAGGTCTGCTGCTTTCAAATGATTCAAAAATAAAAATATAAATATGCAAAAATGGTAACAACTTCTGAGCTTATGTTAAGAATAGAGACATTTTTTGTTCTTTCTACTTTGCTGTATGTATGAAAACTTCCATAAAAAATTATCTTTAGAGGGGAGACTCTCAAGGTATGAATAACACATCCAGCCCTTAGGAAGATCAGTGATTTCAAGAAATGACATGTAGTTCTCCACAGGTGTGGAGGACATATAAGGAAGGTAAAAGGCAGGTTTCATAATAAGAAATTTAGCATTTATCCTGAAGGCAAATAGGAAACCATTGAAGGAATTTTTGGGGAGGAGGAGTGGGGAAAATGACATGATCAGATTTTGATATGAAAAAGATTTCCCTGTTGACAGCACGAATCCTGAACTAGAAAGTGGCAGGCATATGGTAACAGTCCAGATGAGAAATGATGCAAACCTGAGTTAAGAGGAGAGGGATAAGTAGTGAGGATTAGAGAAGAACAGACACGAAAAATTCATTTCCTTCCTGGAATGGATTTGACGGGGAAGGGGATAGAGTCCTGTGAAGGAGAGGGAAGAATCCAGGAAGCCTGAAGATTCTGGCTTTGGTGACTGTGGTACTGTTCATGGACTGCAGATACAGAAGAGCAAGACATGGTGAGTTTAGGGTGGTGTAGGAGACACAAGGTGAGTAAGAGGGGATGACAGAGATTGGGAGATTATAGGCATATGTCAAAAGCATGGAAGAGACCACCCAGTAAGAAAGCGCAGAGTTGGTTGAAATAAGGTGAAGAAAGAAATTCAGCCGCAATTTGGGGATAAGCAGAGGAACATAAACTCTTGAAAGAGAATTTTAAAAATAGCCTCAGGCACAGGAGGAAAACATGGATAGTGGTTCACAAGGGTACAGGCAGGGAAAGATCTGAGAGGGAGGAAGAGGTCAGCAGTGCCATGCACTCTCCAACAGATCAAAGTATCACCAAACAAAAAGACCTAAAGTAGGGCAGTTCCAGGGTTGATTAATTTAGCAGTTCAATAACATTATGAAGGATGCAGGTTCTTTCCATCTTTCCACTCTGTCAGACAAACTGCCTGTCTTTGGTGACTGAATAGTACCAGTCCTCAGGCTAGGATCCCTCACTGGTTGCAAGAAGATTGCCACAGTACCCTAGGCACTGCATGCTGACAATATCTGGCATAGAAGATGGGCGTTTCTTTCTTGTGACTTTTTTTTTTTTTTTTTTTTTGAGACAGGCTCTGGCCCTGTTGCTCAGGCTGGAGTATAGTGGTGTGATCTCAGCTCACTGCAACCTCTGCCTCCTGGGCTCAAGCGATCCTCCCACCTTAGGCTCCTGAATAGCTAGGACTACAGGCACATACCACTATGTCCAGCTTTTATCTTAACATTTTTTTGAGATGGAGTTTTGCACTTGTTACCCAGGCTGGAGTGCAATGGCTCGATCTTGGCTCACTGCAACCTCTGCCTCCCAGGTTCAAGCAATTCTCCTGTCTCAGCCTCCCGAGTAGCTAGGATTATTTTTGCCTCCCCAAAAATAAATGTAGTTAATGCAGGAAAAAATCTGAATCAAGTTTTATGCTTCTAAGAGTGAAAAAAACATACAATAACTTTAAAAGAGGATATATTCTAAAATATCTCTGATTTCCTTTAGCAGTCATTTTCTGAAGACACAGATGATTTACTTTCTGCAGTGAAAATGTACAAATTTCATTTTCTTTGTCCCAAGACTACTTTGAAGTTTCACAAAAATAACCTTAACTTAAAATTGCTAAGCAAATTCTTTCAACCATATCTCTTCTCATTTTCTAGAGTCAGAAGTTCTAAATTTAGGAACCTCGTTGTTTGTATCTATGGGATAGCTTTGTGATATCAACTTGGCTGGGCTGAAGTATAGTCCCCAGATTTTCTTTCTAGTATGTTTCTAGTTAGGGTGAGTTATAAGCAATATTCTCTCCTTAGAGCCAGAAGAGAAAAGGGAAACAGCAGCTACTTTGTAGCCTAATATACCTTTTCCCAGTTATTCAAACACTAACCTAAATGTTGCTGGGGGAGATTTTGCAAACACAACTAAAGACCCTGATCAGTTGATTTTAAGTTAATAAAAAAGGAGATTATTCTTGGTGAGCCTGTCTTAGTCACTGAGAAGCCCTTTCAAAGAAAGCTTAGGCCCTCTCTAAGCCAAGAGGCTTCAAACAGCAGCTAGATCTGCAATTTTTCTCCTTTCCTTAGGATCTTCCCAGGATACCTATCTGTGGACAAGAAGCTTCAGTCTGTGCTCTTGAGGTTCCATCCCACTATCTTCCCTTCCTGACTGCCTGACCCTGTGGGCTTTGAGCTTGCTTAACCAGCTCTCTGAACTGTATAAGCCAATTCCTTATTATAAATCCATGTCGTGTATATATACATACACATTCACTTAAAATCTGGCCAGTTCTGCTTCTCTGATTGAACACATGTTGGTTCACACTTGCCTGCAACCGCTACTTCTACAGATCCACTTCTACACTTGTGAGATGTAACAAACTCCACTCAGTGTTTTCTGACTCAATGCAGAAAAATTTTAAATCATAAAAAAATATAAAAAAAGTTTTAAATAGAATGGTGGCTCAGTCCTTTTGGGATGCTATAGCAGAAGATCAGAATGGGTGGACTATAAATGACAAATTTATTTTTCACAGATCTGGAGGCTGGGAAATCTGAGATCGGGGTGTCAGCATGGCTGGGTTCTGGTGTGGGGCCCTCTTTCTGGGTCACAGGTGACACCTTCTAGCTGGGTCCTCGCATAGTAGAATGGGGACAGTAGCTCTATGGAGCCTCTCTTATAAAGCCACTAATCCCATTTGTGAGAGTTCTGCACTCCTGACCTAAACACCTCCTAAGGCTCCACCTCTGAACACCATCATATCAGAGATTAGGTGTCAGCGTATGAATTTTGGGAGGACACAAACAATCAGACTAGCAAAGATTTTTCTTTGTTTGTTTCCACTATTTTGGAGCAGCATGTAAATTTGCTGCTTTGGGGAATAGACTTATATAACTATACTCCTTTTCTGTCCTTCAAATAAATTTTCTTTGCTGTGTCACTTGACCCTTGCTTGTACTGGAGTTCATCTTCCCACTTACGCTTTTTCCACAAATCTTCCACAATTTCTCTCAGCTAATGAAATTTCAGGTTCTCTACAATCAGCAACAGACTCTAGGAGAAATCCCATTTATTTCCTCACTAGTCATAGACTGATTCTTTTATAAGTTGCTCCTTGTTCATGACACCAAACTGTTCTCTAGACTAAAGGTTAACTAAAACTAGAAACTTTAATACTTATTCTGCATATCCTTTCATTAGGACTCTCTTGAGAAAACAGTCATGGTTGTGTTTAAATCATTAGTTTCAGCACTGATCACACAAATAAGTTTAAAACAATTAAAAACAATTAAGTGAATTTAACAAATATACCCATAAATTTTGATGTTCTTTAATACTATAAAATAATGTAAGAGAAAATTTAATGGAATTTTTAAAAGCATGTACAATATATTAAGTTTAAAAAGCAGGTTATAAAAATGGTATGTTGAGATAATATGGTTACATTTTTGTAACTCAACAAATAAATACAGGTGTAAAGAAAAAGAACCTGAAGGATAAAAGTTCAAACTTATTTCTAGGTTGGCAGATTACTGGTGAGTTTTTACTTTCTTCTGGTATTTTTAAAAATTTATTTTAACTGAGATATAATAAATGTACACAGTTATGGGAGATCAGATCAGGGCAACTTTACTGAATTTATGCATTCTAAGAGTTTTCTGGTAGAGTCTTTATGTTTTCCTAATATAAGATCATGTTGTCTGCAAATAGGGACAACTTGACTTCTTCCTTTCCAATCTGAATGCCTTTTATTTCTTTCTGTTGCCTAAATGCTCTGGCTAAGGACTTCCAGTACTGTGTTGAATAACGGTGGCAAAGTAGGCATTCTTGTCTTTTTCCATTTGGTATATTAGCTGTGGTTTTGTCATATATAATCTTTATTATGTTGCGGTATTTTCCTTTTATACCTAATTTATTGAGAACTTTTATCATAAAGGGTTGAATTTTATTAAATGCTTTTTCTCCATCCATTGAGATGATCGTATGATTTTTGTCCTTCATTCTACTGATGTGATCTGTGATGTTTACTGATTTGCACATGTTGAACCACTCTTGCATTGCTGAGATAAATCCCACTTGCCCAAGTTTCTGGAATAGTTTGAGAAGAACTGGTACTGGTATTGAGAATTATTGGACCAGTGGTGAGGTCATGTGGTCCTCGACTTGCTTTATTGGGAGACTTTTTTACTACTGATTCAATTTGCTACCTTTTGGTCTTTTCAGATTTTCTGTTTCTTTTTGATTCAATCTTGTTAGGTTGTATGTGTTGAGAAGTTTACGCATTTCCTCTAAGTTTTTAAATTTATTGGTGTATAGTTGTTCATAGTAGTCTCTAATGATCCTTTATATTTCTGTGGAATCTGTTGTAACATTTCCCTTTTTGTTTCGAGTTTTACTTATTTGGGTCTTCTCTCTTATTTGCTTAGTCTAATGGTTTGTCAATTTTTCTTTTTTTTTTGAGATGAAGTTTTGCTCTTGTTGCCCAGGCTGGAGTGCAATGGCGTGCTCTCAGCTCACTGCAACCTCCACCTGCCTCCTGGGTTCAAGTGATTCTCCTGCCTCAGCCTCCTGAGTAGCTGGGGTTACAGGCACACCACACCTGGCTAATTCTGTATTTTTAGTAGAGACGGGGTTCTCCATGTTGGTCAGGCTGATCTTGAACTCCCAACCTCAAGTGATCCACCCACCTCAGCCTCCCAAAGTGCTGGGATAACAGGCACGAGCCACCGTACCCAGCCAGTTTGTCAATTTTATCTTTTCAAAAAACCAACCTTTTGTTAAACTTTGTATTTTTTTAATTTTTAATTTTTGTGGGTACACAGTAGGTGTATACATTTACGGGTTACATGAGATTTTGGTAAAGGCATGCAATATGTAATAAGCACATCAGGGTAAATGCGTGCAACCATCACCTCAAGCATTTATCCTTTGTGTTACAAACAATCCAATTATACTCTTTTAACCACCATGGCATGTATGTACCTATGCAACAATCCTGTAGGATGCAGGACGTGCACATGTACCCCAGAGTCTAAATATAATTAAAAAAAAAAAAAAGAAATGTACGTTAAATTACTTTTTTAAACTGTAGTCACCCTGTTGTGCTAGCAAATACTAGATCTTATTCACTATATTATTTTGATACCCATTAACCATTCCCACTTCCTCCCTAGTGCCCCTCCAGACCCTTTTTGTAGGTATTTTTAGTCTCAACTTCATTTATTTTCATTTTGAACTTCATTATTTATTTCCTTCCACTAATTTTGGGGCTTTGGTTTGCTCTTGCTTTTCTAGTTCTTTAAGATACATCATTAGGTTATTTGAAATCTTTCTTTTTTTTTTAATGTAGGATTTATTGTTACATAAATTTGCCTGTTACTATGGCTCTTGCTGTGCCCCATAGGGTTTGGCATATTGTATTTCTATTTTCATTTGTCTCAGGAAATATTTTAATTTACCATTTAATTTCTTCCTTCACCCACTGGCCACCTAAGAACATGTTGTTTGATCTCCAGCTGTTTGTAGTTTTGAATGTTCCTCTTGTTATTGATTTCTAGTTTTAAATTCCAATGTGGTCAGATAAGATAGTTGATAAAATTAATTTTAATTTTTTTTTGAGATTTGTTTTGTGTCCTAACATATGATCAATCCTGAAGAATGCTTGATGTGTTGCTTTTTACAGTTTTTGACTTGATGTCTCTTTGGTCTGATATAAGTACAGCTACTCTGGCTGGCTTTTGCTTTCCATTTGCATGGAGTATCTTTTTCTATACCTTTGCTATCAGTCTGTGTGTCTTTACAGGTGAGGTGAGTTTCTTGTATGCAGTATATAGTTGGGTGTATTAACCTTTCGGCCAGTCTGTATCTTTTAAATGAGGGAACTGAATCTATTTACATTCAAGGTTATTGATAGGTGAATACTTGCTTCTGTCATATGGTTTCCTGGATGTTTTATATTTTGTTCCGTACTTCCTTTCTTATGGTTTATATTTTGTGCTTGGGTGGTTTTCCACATTCATATGGTTTGATTCCTTTTCCTTTCTTTGTGTTTGGGCTCTATCAGTGAATTTTATAGTTTCATATGTTTTCATGACAGTGGTTATTATTTTTTCATTTCCAGATGTAAGACTCCCTTGAGCATTTTCTTATAAGGCCAGTCTAGCAGTGATGAATTCCCTTTATTTCTGCTTGTTTGTGAAAGATTTTACTTCTTTTTCATTTCTGAAATATAGCTTTGCAGGGTATATATTCTTGGCTTGTGGGTCCCCTGCCCGTGCTTTAAGTATTTTGAATATATCATCCCATTCTTTCCCAACCTGTAAATTTTCTGCTGAGAAATCTGCTGTTAGTCTAATGGGAATTCCCTTATATGTAACTTCATACTTTTCTCTTGCTGCTTTTTGAATGATTTGCCTTTACCATCTGATAACTTGGCTATAACGTGTGTCAGACATAACCCGTTTGGGTTGACTCTAATTGGAATTCTTTCTGTTTACTGGACGTGAACGTCCATTTCAAATTTCAAGACTTCACTACTATTTTATGAAGTATGTTTTCTACATCCTTCTCCTTTCTCTTCTCCTTCTGGAATGACCATAATGTATCTGTTTACTTCATGGTATACAATATATCCTGTAGGCTTTCTTCACTCTTTTTTCTTTTTTGTCTGCCTGTGTTATTTCAAAAGATCTGTCTTCAAGTTCAGAAATTCTTTCTTCTGCTTGGTTTAGTATGTTAAGCTCTTGATTGTATTTTTTATTTAACTCATTGAATTCTTCAGCTCTGGGATTTCTGTTTGGCTCTTTTTTATGTTACCTATCTCTTTGTTGAATTTCTTATTCAAATCATGAATTGTTTTCCTGATTTTGCTGATCTGTATTTTCTTGTATCTGATTGAGATTCCTTCAGATTATTTTGAATTCTTTCTCTGGCATTTAGTATATTTTCTTATGATTGGGGTCTGTTAATGGAGAATTACTGTTTTCCTTTGGAGGCGTCATGTTACCTTGCTTTTTTATGTTTGATGTGTCCCCATGTTGATTTCTATACATCTGGTTGAAAAGTCCTTTCTTCCAATTTTATGGACTACATTTCACAGGGAAAGACTTATTCATATAAACCAGTCTTGGAATGTCAGTTTGGTAGGGTGCATTAGCTTTGAGGCATCTGTGTCTAGGTGGGCACTGTAGTGTAGTCTCTGTGTACTTTCCTCAGTTGTCAGTCACACCTGACGCCTGCAAGTATCTCAGTAGCCTAGGCTGGGAGAGTCTTTGGTAGCAGTGGTGCAGCTTTCTTGAGGGTTGGATCACAAGGGTGTTTCTCAGGTCAGGGATGTGTACATCCACACAGTGGGTTAGGCAGCTTGGAATCTAGCCAACTTAGGGTCTGGCTCTAAACCACAGGGCTGTACTCGGGCCAGTAGCACAAGCACATGTTAAGTCGGATAGCTTGAGGGTGTGCCTGCCAAGAGTAGCCCAAAGGGCTTTCTCAGGCCTGGGATACAGGTGCATAGCTGCTCAGCTGAAATGGGGGTATGTTTGCCAGGCATGGACCGCAGGGCTATTTTTGAGGATTGGGATGTAGTCTCAAGGCTCCTCTGCTGGCTTAGGTGTCTGTTGGCTTGGGGTGGCCCATGGGGCTGTTTCTCAGGGTGAGGGTGCAGGCACATGGGTGTTTAGCTGGCCTTGAAGTGTGTCTGCCATGGGCAGCCTATGCAGCTGCTTCTCAAGTCCAGGATGTAAGCATAAGGCTGCCTGGCTGGCCTGTGGAGATGTTTGCTAGAGGTAACCCACAGGGCTATTTCTTAGGCCTGGGACATAGGCATAGAGCTGCTCGGTTGGTCTGGAGGTGTGTATTCTGGGGGTTGCCCACAGGGCTGTTCTTCAGGCCCTGATTTCAGGTGCAGGGCCATTGGGAAGGCCAAGGAAGTATCTTAGGGGTACACTGTGGGGCTCTTTCTTAGGTGCTGAGCACAGGTATGTAGCTGCTCTGCTGGCCCTTGGGTGTATCAGCTACTTAAAGGCTTAGGGTTCTCTCCTGCTTCGGGGAGGGTGTGCAGTGGTTTGCCTAGCTCATCAAGGCAGAGTTCTGTGATGGAACCACATCTATCTGCGCATCTGCTTTTACCTGCCAGTATGGGTAGGTGATAATACTATCTGGTCATATAGCATATATTTTATTCACAAGAAAAATTTTAAATAATAAAAATAAAAATGAAGTTCTAATCAAAATAGCTAAACTATAAGTTCTTTGGTGCTTCCAAAGATTCTCTGAACCAGAGACTACAACATGCAAATATTTTTCAAGCTTTAAAAGTTAATATTGTATGTTAGACTCCTAACAGATACTTGCTTCCTATTTTCAAACTGCATTCAATATCATTTGTTTTCCTGATGACTAGAACATATAACTTTTTCATATAGATAGAACATAGGCAAAAGACAATACAAATGTGTGTAAAGTACATATAATAGTTTAATGGGAAAGTACAGTCCAAAAATTTTAAACTTACTGCTCATGGAAATCCAGCATTGGTGGCTCAAATCGTATGGGCCTGCAATTTCCCCGGTAGAGAGATATACTGTAAATAAAAAGAAAACAACATAAGAAGCAGTTCTTCAAAATATGTTTCCCCAAACTCTATTCAGACACTTGACTTTTGTCATAACAAAGCATTTTTTGAGAAAAATAGGGTCTAATGATCTATTAGAAATGTACATTATTTTTTAAATTAGTGAAAACCAATGAAGATGACATTTTAGAAAATAAAAAAGTGGGAGTATTTTTCTTATTCAAAGGAATGTGAAAACAGAAAATACTCAGGCAGACTACTGAAATTTATTTGGTTGATATAATTGGTAACAATATACTTTAATAGGGTCACTTGGGTTTTCGGATACAGGTATGATGAATAATAAAGAGTTAATACAACTATATACATTTAGCAGACAATGTATGAAGACAAAAATCACGATCACATTGTAACTAGAGTGGCAAAGGACTAAACAAAATTGAATTTAGGATGGAAATTTCCAAGAACTGAAATATGTATTTCATCTGAGAATTTGGAATACACTGATCTCTTGATGTCCTGGCCTAAATATCTGAGTAGCATCTTCTAACTAACCCACCTGATACCAGAAATTCTCAATAAAATAGATTTCTGAATAGCAAACCTCAGACATCATTGGGGCCTAACACTGATATAAAACATACAAGACCTTTGGTGGGGTAGGGGGTGGTGGTGGAGGTTCACATACATGAAGTGTTTACATACTGTGAAAGTCAGAAATTCAGCTAGCCACTAAGTTTCAAAATAGATTTTAATGTTTTTATTCTAAGAAATGATGTCAGAGCAAAACCCATTTTGTAAGACTACTTTATTTCCATCATCGCTGAACTTCACAGTAATATAAGCTTCCAAATGATACAGTAATTTCATTCAGGATTCAGGAGACAGAGGAAATATCTAGGAGTTAGGAGATATAGGAAATAATTAGAAATAGATAAGGACATTCACAATATGGAGGAAATTTGGCTTTAATTCAATTCTACAAAGGTTAAATAATCTGAGTAGTAGAATAATTTAGCTGAAGGCAATAAAATCCAAACATGTTTTCGGCTCTACCAATTTAGAATATTCTTTTGTGTTGCTTGAGAACCCCTCTGCATATGTTGAACAGGAAAGATGACAAACAAAAAAAAAGAAAGCAAGCACCAAATGTAAGATTATATTTTACTAAAGCACAAAACTGCAGACGCTGGGACATGAAGGCACAATTCCTCGCAACACAGTGTCAGCATCTATTCCTTCTTACTTTCTGCCCTTCTTAGACATAACAATAACACTCTTTGGCTCCTTTAAAACAAGTGATGCTCTTCAGCTCATCAGTTTAAGTAATACGAAACTCAAATTTACATAAAATCTCAAATCAAGGAAAAATAAAGTATAAGGCATAACTGTGTAAGTCATTAATTCCTACATATACACACAGACTATGTTAGATGTTGGAGAAAAAGGAGATTAAGATACAGTGTTTTTCTCTCACAGAACCAAGAGGCTGTTCTGCAAATTGCAAATGGAAATGTCTCAAGTGGCCAGGTGGGGTAAAAAAGCATACACCTTATCCATTTAATACAAATGTATGAATGTATACTATGTACCAGATACTGTTTATTGCCTGCGGCTACATTGGGGAACAAAGCAAAGTGCCTGCTCTCATGGCACTAACATCCTAGTCGGGGGAACAAACATTGAATATATTAGGTGACGATGTGTGTATTAAAAATAAAATCGAACATACTGGGGCTGTGGATAGAACAGAAAAAGCCTCTCTGAGGAGGGACACTAGTGCCAAGACCTGAATGGCAGAGATCTAGGGGAATAAAGTAGGAATGTATTTGGCGAGTTGAACAAGGAGGGTGAAGTGACCATTGTGCAATGAGGGAGGATTAGGAGCTAAGAGCTGAGCTCAGAGGTACAAGAGCCAGATCTCCCTGTAGAAGTATGCATTATTCTAAGTGTAACAAACTACAGTGTTTTTGAGCAAGGAGTGTTGAGGAACATTAAGTTTACCCTGCCCCCATGGCTCCCGTGTGGAGCATCCTTTCAGTTTGTAATTAGTGGTAGGCAGGTAACAGCTGCCTACTTGATGTATTTTTAAGTTATATAGTACACCTGTGTATTAATGAGAATCACCTGTCAAAGAGCAAATAAATATGTGAATGAAAGTCTGCTTGGGGCCTTCAGTCTGGAGAGCTGTCAGCCCTGCAGGCTGTGGGTCCCCAGGACAGATCCATTCTGACTATCTGGGTGTCTGTCTCTCAAATACCTTCAGCGCCACCAGGGTGGGAGTCTCCTGACCGAGCTGGTTCTCGGTAAAGGAGTAGCATGATCTGACACATGTTAAAAGGTTAATTCTGGCTACTTTGTGAAGAACCAAGGAAGTTCCTGTAAGAGCCCAACAGTGGGAAGCAGGGAAGTCTTAGAGTGCTTTAGGCAACTGGCGATGGCAGCTACAATCTACGGCAGCTGCCAGGGAGAGTAGTGAGCAGAGGCTTTTTCCTGGATAGATCTGGAAACTTGAGAAAACAGGTTGTGCTGATAATTGATTTTTGAAGAAGCAAGAGTAATTTATTCTAAGATTTTCATTAGATACACAGTCATGACATGTAAGAAGTGGGTTGGAAATGGGAAGAGACAGATTTTCAAGAGTATTGTTGCAGACATTTAAATTTCAGATGTTTTATCTAGATGGAGATGTCATAAAGTAGCCATACATGGCTAGTGCTTATATTAAAAAGTTACTGATTTTCATGTACTGATCTTATACCTCGTCTCCTTGAGTTTAATTCTAATAGTTTGTCTAGATTCTTCTAAGTTTTCCACTGTTGCTATATGTGCTGCCAAAATGAGCACTATCTTGGATGATCACTGTAGACAAATCATCTGCAAGTAACAATGTGATTCTTCCTTTCAAATCCTTAGGTAAGTTTTACTTTTTATGTCTTGTGCTGGGGCAAAGACCTCCTGTAAAATGCTTCAAAGATATAATGTCCAGCAACCTTTACTGTGATATTTACAAAGTGCTCACAGAATATTAGACAGAGGCAACAGTATATAAAATATGATTTTCTCATAAATAAAAGCATATTTTCAAAACAATAGCAGATCTATATCTAAGGAACAGTTTAATATCTGAGTGGGTACAACACAAGCTGACACACATACAATCCTATGTTAACTAAACCAAAAATGCTGTAACATAGCTGTCATGTCTCCACAGCTGATTCAAATGGTTGCTACCCATGTTTATTCAGAAAGCGCATGGCACTGTTTAGTGCTTTGTTAACAGAAAGCAAATGTCTGCAAATATGTAATGTTGAAAAACAAACTGGGGATGATGCAATAAAAAGAACAGTGCCCTTTGCTAATGTCATTGTAGTTTTTTCCCTGATTTAAAAAATTATTATTGTTACTATTTTTGAGAGGCAGGGGTCTCACTGTGTTGCCAAGCTGGTCTCGAACTCCTGTGTTTAAGCCTCCGGAGTAGCTGGGACTACAGGTGCAGCACGCCAGTGTGCCAGGCTCACCCTTTGACAATTTCAAAGCAACAAAATCTGAGACATTATGATAGTACATTGCATGATTTTACACTTTCTGCAATGATTATATATGTTCTGAACTCTCAATATAATTGGTTTTATAAATTTTCACTAAAATACTAATGATTTATTTGGATATAAATGAAGACTATTTTCTGATTTCAAGCTAGGAAACAACTGAAGAGATGCGAGAAATCTTGTGGGAAATGGTCGATACTGCTTGTTGAACTGTCAGGTCAAAGTTGAGCAGGAAACCCATGAATCAAACATACAGGCTTTCTTGGATTTCTGGGAGTTTAAAATGTTTTCCTAGGGTCAACTACTACCTAAACAACAGACACTCTTTGGTCCAGCATTTTTAAAACAATTGTTTGTGATCTATCTGCATCATAAACACCTACAATGCTTGCAGAAATGCAGATTCTAGGGCTCCACCTCCAGAATGTAATTCCTTGTAAGCAGAATAGACCTGTATTCTTAAGCACCCTCTCACATTTAGGAGCCACTATCTGGCATCTTGAGCCACAAATAAAGAGATGGGAGGGAAGTGCCTTAACTAGTAAAACTATCAAAGTTACCAGCAGTTTAAAGTGATTTCAAATATTTTTACTAAAGAGTCAGCTAAATAAGCAGTGATTTAAAAGAAATAAATAGGACTTCTCCTATATAATATATATTCTCCCATAAACACATTTTCGTTTTAATTTGCATTTCCCTAATGATGAATAATGCTGACTATCTTTCCACTTTCTTGGTGTACATTTAGGTGTCTTCTTTTGTAAATGTCTGTGCAAAGTTTTTTAATTGGGATATTTGTCTTACTATTCAGTTGTAAGGGTTCTCTGTTATGTGCTGCAAATATTTTTACCCTGGTCCTGACTTACCCTTTCCTTTTATAAATGTTGTCTTTTGAAGAGCAGAAGTTTTTAATTCTGATGAGGTCGAAATGATGATCATTTTTTCTTTTTTGAGATAGGGTCTCACTCTGTCGCCCAGGCTGGAGTGCATTAAGTGTTGCATCATGGGTCACTGCAGCCTTGACCTCCTGGGTTTAAGCCACCCTCTCGCCTCATCCTCCCAAGTAGCTGAGACTACAGGCACACACCACCACAATTAGCTAATTTTTTTTAATTAATATTTTTTGTAGATATAGGGTCTCACTATGTTCTCCAGGCTAGTTTCAAACTCCTAGCCTCAAGTGATCCTCTCATCTCAGCTTCCCAAAGTGTTAGGATTATAGGCATGAGCCACTGTGCCCGGCCTCATTTTTTCTTTTTTGGTATGTGTTTTTGGTGTCTTAAAATTTTGTCCAGGTTCCAAATATTTCTACGAAAAGATTGGTTTTATTCTAAAAGTTTTACACCTTTAACTTTTACATATGAGCCTATTTATTATTGTCCATTTTAAGTGAAATTTGGCGACAGTGTGAGTTAAAGATTAAAGTTCACTTTTTCTTTCTCTGTAAATATCCAGTAGGCCTAGTATCATTTGTTGAAAAAGACTACTCTTGTACCATTGAATTATTACAATATCTTCACAATCTTCAAGTCTATGAACACAGAATCTTTCTCAATCTATCTAGGAGTTCTTTAATTACTCTATTATATTACACTTCTCAGTGTACCGGTCTCAAAATTTTTTTGTTAAATTTATCCCAAAGTATGCAATGATTTATGCTATTGTAAATGACATTTTTCTACAACATTTCACTTTTGCACTTGTGAAAAAGAAATCAGTTACTTCTGATTATTGACTGTATCGCTTCTTGGTATATTCCTTAGGACTTTCTGTGTGCATAATCACATGGTTTGTAGACAAAATCCTCTTCTTCCTTTCCAAACTAATGGCTCTTATTTCTGTTTCTTGCCTTAATGTAATGACTGCCATATCCAGTACAATGTTTAATGTAAGTGATGAAAGTGGACATCTTTGCCACTTTCCCGATCTTAGAAAGAAACCATTCAATCTTTTACCATTAATATCATGTTAACTGTTATTTCTCCATAGATGCTCTTTATCAGGTTAAAGACATTCTTTTTCTATTCCTAGTGTGCTAACATTTAATCATGAACAGATGCTGAATGTTGCCACAGGCTTTTTCTACATCTATTCAAATAATTACAAGGGTTTTTAAAATTTTGTTAAGAAAAATTATATTGTATTCAAGTATTAATCTTGCATTCCTACGATAAACTCCTTTTGGTCATGATGCATTATTCTTGTTAGATGTTTCTGGATTCGATTTGCTAATATTCTGTTGGAGATTTCTGAATATATGTTTGAAGAGGTGTAGCCTTTAGCTTTCTTGTAATGCCTGCAATAATCACCTCTTAAAAATGTGTGAGGAAGGACATTCTACTACTAGTATTTTTTCACTAGGTGTCTGATCAAATTTACCAGTTAAGTCATATGAGCCTGCAGTTTTCTTTATGGAAAGGTTTAAAACTGTGAATTCTATGTCTTTAACAGATATTTAAAAATTCATTTTCTAATTCTCTCTTGGTTAATTTTAATAATTTGTATCTTTCAAGTATTTAACCACTTCATCTAAATTGTTGCATTTTTGAGAATGAAGGGATTTCCTTTATTATTCTCTGAATATTTATAAGATCTGCAGTGATAGCCCCTACTTCATTACTGATTTTTTTGGTCTGTCTTATTTTCTTAACCAATCTAGCTAGATTCAAAGAATCAGTTTTTGTTTACATTGATGTTTTCTCCACTTTCTATTTAATTGATTTCTAGCATACCCTTTATTTTCTTCTACTTAAAGTTGATGCTCTATGTCTTAATCTAGCAATGTAAATTGTTCATTTTAAAATTTTTCTTCTATCTGATATAGCCTTTTAAAGCTATAAATGTCCATCTAAGTACTGCTTTGGCTAAATTCCAGAAAACTTGGTATGTTGTTCTATGAACTGAATTCTCCCCACCCCACCCTCTACTTCCCATATTCGTATGTTGAAACCCTAATCCCCACTATGACTATTATGAGGAGACAGGGTCTGTAAGCAGGTAATTAGGTTAAATGAGGTCATAACGGTGAGGGCCCTGATACAATGGGATTAGTGTCCTTACAAAAAGGACCACCAGAAAGCCCCCATGCACACATGTACACAAAGAGAACATGGGAATTACACAGCAGAATGGCTGTTCCCGACAAGCTAGGAAAATAGGTCTCAGTGCAAACTGACTATGCTGGCACCCTGATTTCAGACTTCCAGACTCCAGACTGTGAGAAAATAAATGTCTGTTGTTTAAGCCAACCAGTCTATGGTATTTTGTTATGACAGCCTAGCTCAAGCAGACTAAGATGTTATACTTTTGTTTTCAAAGCACTTTCTAATATCCCTTATGATTTCTTAACCCGTGAGTACTGAAAAGCTTCTAGTTTAGCTTCTAGTTATAAAATATCTGGATTTTCATTGTTACTGATTTCTAATTTAATTTTGCTATAATCAGAGAATATAATTTACATTATCTGCTCTTGGTGGATGTAGTATTTAACAAATACCTATTAGGTCACGTTACTTAATAGTGTTCTTCAAATCTACACCCTTACTGTTTTTCCATCTATTTTATCAGTTACTGACAGATGAATGTTGAAATCTTCAATAATCACTGTGGGTTTGTCACCTTAGTTTTATTTATTTTTTTTCTTCATGTATTTTAAAGCTCCAATATTAGAATTTGGGATTGTTTCATCTACCTGGGGGACTATCTCTTTCTTAACTGTAAAATGTCCTTCTTTATCTCTGATAATATTCCCTGTCCTAAAGTCTACTTTGTCTGAGAGTAACATAATCAACCTAGCATTTTTAGTGTTTACTTGTTTTCCCTATATCTTTTTACATTTAACCTACTTGCATACTTATGAAGAAGTGCATTTCTTCAAAATCAAGATTACTGATGAACAGGGAGAAGATACTTGCAAAATAGGATGAATAGCTCCAAAACATAAAGAACTCTTGGCCAGGTGCGGGGGCTCACGCCTGTAATCCTAGCACTTTGGGAGGCCAAGGTGGGTAGATTACCTAAGGTCGGAAGTCTGAGACCAGCCTGCCCAGCATGGAGAAACCCTGTCTCTAATAAAAAGTAAAAAATTAGCTGGGCATGGTGGTGCATGCCTGTAATCCCAGCTACTCAGGAGGCTGAGGCAGGAGAATCATTTGAACCCAGGAGGCAGAGGTTTTGGTGAGCCGATACCGTGCCACTGCACTCCAACCTGGGCAACAAGAGTGAAACTCCATCTCAAACAAACAAACAAACAAACAAACAAACAAAAAAACTTTTGGCTGGGCGTGGTGGCTCACGCCTGTAATCTCAGACCTTTAGGAGGCCGAGGTGGGGGAATCACGAGGTCAGGAGATCGAGACCATCCTGGCCAACAAGGTAAAACCCCGTCTCTACTAAAATACCAAAAATTAGCCAGGCGGGATGGCACGCACCTGTAGTCCCAGCTACTCGGGAGGCTGAGACAGGAGAACCTGGGAGGCAGAGATTGCAGTGAGCCAAGATTGCACCACTGTACTCCAGCCTGGTGACAGAGCAAGACTCTGTCTCAAGGAAAAAAAAAAAAAAAAAAAGAACTAACCGCACTATAGAAAAATGGGTAGAACAAACAAGAACAGACAACATCAAAAGACAAATATAAGCATAGCTCTTAAATACCAGGAAATGGTTAACCTTATTCATAATTAGAGAAAGACAAAGTAAAACTACACTGTGATAACATTTCTGACTTATCAGATCAACAAAAGTTAAAAATATAACACATTCTATTGGAAAGATGTGGGAAAACAGGCACTCTTCACTGATGAGGGAACACAAGGTGGCACAGACCTTGAAGGAGAATCTGGCAATACTTAATCAAATGATGGCAGCATTTACTATTGACTCACCAACCCCACTTCCAGGAATTTATACTAAACATAAACTTTTATCTATCCACTTCCGTATTTATTTGACAAGTAAAACTGTACATATTTATGACGTACAACATATTTTAAAATATGTACATGTTGTAGAATGGCTACATTGAGCTAATAAATGCATTATCTCACATAGTTATCACTTTATTTATTTATTTATTTATTTTATTTTTTATTTTTTTTTAAGACGGGGTTTCACCATGTTCGTCTTGAACTCCCGACCTCAGGTGATCTGCCCACCTTGGCCTCCAAAGTGCTTGGATTACAGGCGTGAGCCACCACGCCCGGCCTAGTTATCACTTTTTATGGTAAGAACACAAAATGTACTCTCTTAGCAATTTTCAACTATACAATACAGATGCACCTTGACTTATGGTAAGGTTACATCCCAATAAACCCATCATAAGTTGAAAATAATCACAAGTCAAAAATGTATTTAATATATCAACTTGCTTTTAAGGTAGCCTAGTCTCCCTTAAATATCCTCAGAACACTCACATTAGCCTACAGTTGGGCAAAGTTATCTGGTAACATGGTACAGGGTAGAGTATCAGTTGATTACTCTCTGGATTGTGTGGCTGACTGAAAGCTGCAAGAGAGTACTGTACAGCTAGCTCAGGAAAGATCAAAATTCAAAATCTGAAATACTGTTTCTACTGAACATATATTGTGCTTTGGTACCATCATTAAGTTGAAAAATGACTAAGTTGAACTTATACCTTCTAACTGAAAAATTTTTTTCTTTTCACTAACATCTTAAAATCTCCCTGTTTTCTACCCTCAACCTCAGTTAACCACCATTCTACTCTGCTTCTATATTCTCTACATAAGTGAGATCATGCAGTATTCATCTTTCTGTACTTGGCTTATCACATTTAACATAATGTCCTCCAAGTTCATCTATGTTGTCATAAACGACAGGATTTCCTTATTTTTGAAGGCTTAACGTATTCAACTATATTTGTGTGGAATACTATTAAGAATACACACACGTACCACATTTTCATTATCCATGTGTCCACTGATGAACACTTAGGTGGATTTCTCCCTATCTTGGCTATTGTGAATAATGCTTAAATGAATATTAAGAATGCAGATATCTCTTTGACATAATTATTTCATTTCTCTTGAATATATACCTAGTTATGAGATTGCTGGATCACATGGCAGTTATGTTTTTAACTTTTTTTTTAATTGTACTTTATGTTCTGGGTTATATGTGCAGATCATGCATGATTGTTGCATAGGTACACACATGGCAAGGTGGTTTGCTGCCTTCATCCTGCCATCACCCACATCTGGTTTCCCCTCCTTATCCCTCCCCATCCTCCGCACCTCCCCGATGTCCCGCCCCTAGCACCCTCGAAATGACCGCAGTATGTGATGCTTTCCTCCCTGTGTCCATGTGTCCTAATTGTTCAACATCCACCTATGAGTGATAACATGTGGTGTCTGGTTTTCTGTTCTTGTGTTCTTGTTCGCTGAGAATTATGGTTTCCAGGTTCATCCATGTCCCCATGAAGGACACAAACTCATTTTTTATGGCTGTGTCATATTCCATGGTGTACATGTGCCACATTTTCTTTATCCAATTCTATCGTTGATGGACATTTGGGTTGGTTCCAGGTATTTGCTATTGTAAATAGTGCCACAATGAACATATGTGTGCATGTGTCTTTATAACAGAATGATTTATAATTCTTTGGGTATATACCCAATAATGGGATTGCTGGGTCAAATGGTATTTCTACTTTAGGTCCTTGAGGAATCGCCACACTGTCTCCCACAATGGTTGCACTAATTTGCACTCCCATCAACAGTGTAAATTCTCCACATCCTCTCCAGCATCTGTTGTCTCCAGATTTTTTAATGATCGTCATTCTAACTGGTGTGAGATGGTATCTCAATGTGGTTTTGATTTGCCTTTCTCTAATGACCAGTGATGATGAGCATTTTTTTCATACGTTTATTGGCCTCACAGATGTCTTCTTTTGTAAAGTGTCTATTCATATCCTTCACCCACTTTTGAATGGGTTTGTTTTTTTCTTGTAAATCTGTTTCAGTTCTTTGTAGATTCTGGATATTAACCCTTTGTCAGATGGGTAGATTGCAAAAATTTTTTCCCATTCTGTTTTTAACTTTTTTAAGGAACTGCCACACTGTTTTCCTTAATAGCTACGCTAACTTACATTCCCACCAACAGTGAACCAGGGTTCCCTTTTTTACATGTTCTTGGTCAATATTTGTTATCTTTTGTCTTTTTGATGACAGTCTTTCTAACAAGTGTGAGATGATACTGCATCTTTGTTTTCATTTGCATTCCCCTGATGACTGGCAATGCTGAGAATTTTTTCATATAACCGTTAGTCATTTCTAAACATATACTTTCAACAATACAAATTACACCTACACTTAACTTTTGATTGACCAATTCAAGTTGTAGGAATTTACCCTGAATATAACCTTCAAAAATATGAAAATACATACACAAGATGTTATTCTTTGAAGCATTGCTTGCAATTGCGAAATACGAGAAACAAATGAAATAGTCATATACAGGACAGTGGGTAAAAAAAAATGATGACACAAAGTAAATTTCTTAAATGGGGATATTTAATTTTTGTGGCTTGTGCTGCTGAGATCTTAGCCATAAAATCTTTGCCTAGACCAATGTCCTGGAACATTTCCTCTGTTTTCTTCAAGTACTTTTATAGTTTCAGTCTTATAAGTCTTCAATCCATTTTGAGTTGATTTTTGTATATGGTGAGAGAGAGGAGTTGACCCAGCAATTCCACTATCAGGTATTTATGCAAAATAAAATAAATCAGTATTTCAAAGATATACCTGCAATCCCATGTTTACTGTAGCACTAGTCACAATAGCAAAATATGAAGTCAACCTAACTATTCATCAATGGATAAACAAAGAAAATTGGTATATATAAATGCAATGGAGTATTATTCAGTCATAAAAAAGAATAAAATCCTGTTATTTTCAGCAACATGGATAGAACTGGAGGTTAAGTGAAATAAGCAAGGCACTGAAAAACAAATATTGCATGTTCTCACTTATAAAAGGGAGCTAAAAAAGTCGATTTCATGAAGGTAAAGAGTAGAATGACAGTCACCAGAGGCTGGGAAGTTCTTGTTTTTTGGTGTGAGGGGAGAGGATGAAGAGAAGCAGGCTAATGGGTTTAAGCATACAGTTATTAATAGAAGGAATAAGCCCTAGTGTTCAACAGCAGGGCAGAGTGACTATAGTTAGCAAACATATGTTGTATATTTCAAAGCCACTAGAAGAGAAGACTGGAAATATTCCTAATGCAAAGAAATGATAAATGTTCAAGGCGATGGATATCTAAACACCTGATTTGATCACTACACAGTTTATGCATGTATCAAACTATCACATGTATCCCATCAATATGTACAATTATGCAATCATAAAAAAATTTTAAAAGTGGAGTAAAAATCCTAAATGGAATACAGATAGAAACAAATGAACCAAACTTAATTTCAAATGTACAATGCCGATGGAAGTTGGAGGGTGGGAGAAGGATAAAGATGAAGAACATTATAACCCATGTAAATTTAGAATACAGTATTTTGACAATATACAGTCAGACTAAAGAAAAACAAACTCTAAAACAGACATGGTACTCAATTTTTATGGCAGTATCAGTTAACAACATTGAAACTGATTTATCTGTATTCTAGGACTGAACATATCAGTACACTTACTGTAGATAAATAACTGGAGCCAGATTTCTCATTGTTGGAGAATGGACAGAAACAGAATAGACTGGTTTTGTATCAAAACTGGAGGCATCAGTAACTGATGGTTTTTAATATACACAGATACAGGAATATGTCTGTGTATACTGTACATATTTTTACATGTAAACATAAACATTTTCTTCCTAACTCTTTTACTAAGAAAGCCTAGAGACAATGACACCTCACTAGTAATGACACCACTTGTAATGATTAATACTGAGTGTCATCTTGATTGGATCAAAGGATATGACACAAAGTATTAATCCTGAGTGTATCTGTGTGGGTATTGCCAAAAGAGATTAACATCTGAGTCAGTGGGTTGGGGAAGGCAGATCCACCCTTAATCTAGTGGGCACAATCTAATCGGCTTCCAGCAAATATAACGGAGGCAGAAAAACATGAAGAGAGAGAGACGGGCCTAGCCTCCAAGACTACATCTTTCTCCCCAAGCTAGTTGCTTCTCACCCTCCAAGTTCTTCAGTTTTGGGACTCAGACTGGCTCTCCTTGCTCCTCACCTTGCAGATAGCCTACTGTGGGACCTTGTGATCATGTAAATTAATACTTAATAAACTCCCCTTTATATATGTATAAGTACATATGTGTGTGTATATATATACATATAGGTATATATACATTTATATATGTGTATATATACACACATATTATATACGTATATATAAGTGTATATATAATATATATACACATATATGTATATATATATTATATATACACATATATATAATACATATGTGTATATATAATATATATAATATATATAATGCATATATGTATATATAATATATATGTATATACATGTGTATATGTAATATGTATATATAATATATATAATATATAATACATATGTGTATATATAAGTATTTTATATATATACATAAACTCCCCTTTATATATGTGTGTGTCTGTGTGTGTGCGTGTGTGTCTATCTCCTATTAGTTCTGTCCCTCTAAGAGAACCCTAATACAACACAGTAGCAGTGAGTACACATGGCACATAAAGATTAATTTCTAAATGTTATCTTCCACCAAAATGAAGCAGGAGTCTTTCAAGAAATAGGTTGTTCCAGGGCTGTGGCAGGAAAATTACAAAACAAGCCTGGAATATCTTAATGTGTCAGAAAATAAGAAGTGCTCAATGATTGTTGGGGACACGTAAATGAAACAGAATAGACCTAAGCCTGTGTAATATTTTTTATGACAATGCAAATGACAGTGAAATACCTGGATAAAAATGAACTCTGACCTCAATCTTAACTTCCAACAGAATGTCAACTAAGAAACATAGAAAGTGTGATAGAATTTTTAAAAAACTCAGCAGTGTAATAACTGTTCAGGCAAGAATCATCAATAGATTCTAAAACTAGTCAGAGTTTGATGCAAAACACAATACTTACATAGTCTCAAAGTACTTTTCTGCAAGACATTATGAATTATAAGAGACAAATGGAACAGATAGACATCAAGTGCTTCCTGACAGAATGCACTGGGAAAGAGACAAACTTCAGTAATATTCCTGCCAAAAAAGCAAATTCTGAATCAAATAATGAGTAAATATTAGAAAACTCCAACTGGTTATTTATTTACTTATTTATCTGAGATGGAGTCTTGCTCTGTTACCCACGCTGGAGTACAATGGCGGGATCTTGGCTCACTGCAACCTACGCCCCCAAGGTTCAAACGATTCTCCTGTCTCAGCCTCCAGAGAAGCTGGGATTACAGGGGCATGCCACCATGCCCGGATAATTTTTTGTAATTTAGTAGAGATGGGGTTTCACCGTGTTGCCCAGACTGGTCTCGAATTTCTGAGCTCAGGCAATCCACCCACTTCAGCCTCCCAAAGTGCTAGGATTACAGGTGTGAGCCACTGCATCTCACCCCAGCTGGGTTATTCTATAAAATAAATGGCATCTACTCTTCAAAACTGTGAAAGTTCTAAGAAGTAAGAAAGACAAGTCAATTGTTCTACATTAGAGACTAAAGAGATGTGAAAATGAAATATGAGGGTTAGAACTCTGGACCCAAAATTTCTTTTCTTTTTAAAATAAAAGACGTTAAAGGGACAATTTACAAAATTCCATTGAGGCGTCTTGATTAAATAGCAGTATGAGACAGTCTTTATTTCCTGAGTTTGATGAGTATATGATGATCTCTAAAACAATGTTCATGTTTATAAGAAATATACACTGAAATATTTAGGGGTAAAAAAGCATCATGTCTGCAAATGATTTTCAAATGCTTCAAAAAAATTACAAATATATGTACAGGTATGTATAAAAAGGTAGCTATGGGGAGGGAAGGAAAAGGAGGGAGTTAGAAAAGCAAGATTAGGAATAATAAAGCAAACATGGAAAAACATTAACAAATGGGCAATCTGGGTCAGGAGGACATAAGAATTACTTGTACTTTTTTCCATCTTTTCTCTAAACTAAAATTATTTCAAAACAAAAGGTAAAATATTAAATGCAAAGTTAAAAATAAAGTATACTTCTTGTAGATAGAATATGCTTGGGTCTTGCTTTTTAAATATAATCTGAAAATTGGTGTTGAAATTATTAATTTATCATAGTTTTTGATATGTTTGGGTTTAAGTCTACCATATTGCCATTTGTTTTCTATTTTTCCCATTTGCTTTTTATTACTCTTGTTCTATTTCTGCCTTGTTTTAGATCAACTGAGTATTCATATAGTATTTCATTTTATCTCCATGACAAGTTTATTGGTTTTAATGTTTCCTGTGGGGTTTATTTCAAATTACCACAGTTTAACTTCAAATAATATTGTATTACTTTACATATCATGTAAAAACCTTACAACTCAATTCTTCCATACAACCTTCTCGTCCTTTGTGCTGTTATCCCACAGGTAATATATACATACATGTTATAAACAATCATTTTTGTTTTAAAAAGTCGATTATCTTTTTCTTAATCAGAAAACTTTTTTATATTTTTCCACATTTTTTTGCCTTTTCGGTAGTCTTTATTCTTCATAGGATTTGTGTTTTCACCTGAAACGGTTAACTACCTTTAGCCTTTAACATTTCTTAAACTGCCAGGCTACTTAGCCACACATTTTCTTAGTTTTGTCTGAAAATGTCTTAATTCTTTTGAAGGATATTCCTGCTGGATACAGTGATTCAGATTAGCAGTTTTTCCTTCTGGTACCTTAAAAATGTCATTTCATTGGTTTGGGGGTTGCATTTGTCTTTGCTGAACAACCAACAGTCATTCTTATCTTTGTAAGAATATATTTAGTTTTCTTCCCTGGCTGTTTCTCTATTTATGACTGATTTTCAACAACTTGAATATTATCTGGCTTGGTGTGACTTCCTGTGTTACTCTTGCCTCAGGTTTATTAAAGTTCTTCGACAGCAACTCCCTCTCCAAATTCCTGGGAACTCAACTGCACATGTGTTAGACTGCTTGCTACTGCTGTACCAGAAGTCACCAAGGGTTTACTTGTTTTCTAATCATTTTTCTCCCTGTGCTTCAGTTTAAATTACTGCTGTCACTGCCTTCAAACTCATTAAGCTTTTCTTTTGCAATGTCTAGGTTGTTCTTAAGCCTATCCAGTGAAATGCTCATTTCAGAAACAGTATTTTTCAACTCTAGAGGCTTTTTTCTTTTTTATATTGTCCATTTTCCCTCACTGCATTCATGTCTTCCTTTAAATTGCTGAACACATAAAATTGATGCATCAAATTCTTTGTAGGGAGACAGGCATTACTTGGCTGCTACCAGCCCTCCTCAAGATAAGCCTTTGTAGCACAGAGCCTATAGAAAATGTGATCTGCCAATGTTCTCTGGCTGTTAAACACATCCAAATAGCTCTGGAGGATATCGGAGACACCACTTCTAATGAGGTTATAAAGCATGTATGTTGATGAAATGACAAAATGCAATCGACTCTAAAAGAAAGCAGTGCTTTTGAAGAGGGTGTTATAATCAGATGCTGTAAGCCTCTCAGGGTTTAGTTGTAGGGGGGTATCAAGGTACCTAAGGTACATGTAAGTGGTCCATATGGTTATCAGTCTTTCATCATCAGCGAAACAATTTGCCAGGCCCAAGTCTGTAAGACCTTTATCTTAGACTTCTGAGCCTCTAGAACAGTGAGAAATAAATGTCTGTTGTTTAAGCCACCCAGTCTATGGTATTTTAGCATCCTGGGCTCACTAAGACATATGTTTTAGTGCTTAACCCAGTCCCATACTCAATTTGCAAACTTTACCCAATTCATGATCCTGGTCACACACACACACAAAATGTAAATTGTGATAGTTATAAATTGTGTCTACAAATCTTCAAATATTCTTGCCATCAGGGGAGCTCTTTCTCCCTACTCTTACCTTGAATCTAGGCCAACCTAAGTGACTGCCTGACTAATAGCATATGGCACAAGTAATATTATGAGCTCTAAGGTAGATTAAGGTGATACAGCTTTCACTAGTTCCCTTTGGGACATTCACTCTTGGAGTCCAGCCATCATAACTAGGAGGAAGCCCAAAGTAGCCCATGTGAAGACCACACAAAAAGGCCTACATATAAGCATTCTAGGTGAGAGCCCAGCTGAGGTCTCAGCTAGCAAAGTAGCATCAACATGTAATGAACATCCCTCCAGCTCCCAGCCATCAAGTCATTTCCAGCTCTGAAATCTCCCCAGCTGAGGCCTCAGACCACAGAGCAAGACAAGCTGTCTTTGCTGTCCCCTGCCTGAATTTCTAACAGAGTTTGAGAGCATCATAAAATGGTTATTTTATATCACTAAGTTTTAGACATAATAGATAAGTAGAAATGAGGTGAGAATATAATTATGTACTGATGTAAATTCTTCATTATACTAGGAAAATACTTAAAAGCCGAGATCTTGATCACTAATGAACATTCTCATCTTCATAAATGTAGTGCAGCCTAGTTCCACAGCTAATTTCCTAATTGCTGGAATAAAGGATCAAGGAAGAAGCACAAGATAACATGTGTGCTTTTCTCACCATTGTTTTGGCTCTCGATGTGTTAGAGAGTTCTAGAGTTCTTAAATGGTCCAGCCAAGGAGAAATCAGGCTAGACATGCAGTGGTTTGGAGACAACCCACGTCAGTGTTAAATATTTGGGCAGGGTTCACAGATAGGGCAGGTCCCACTAGGGCATGTAACATTAGGGAGAATGACAGAACAATGGGGAAGAAGGGCCATGTTACTGCAGAGATGACAGAGTGAAAAGAGAAAAAATAGTGAATACTGAAGAATTTTCATTATTTATGAGGTAAAAAGTTTTAATTGTCCTACTTACAATCTGAATACTGTGTATTTCTCTCTCAAAACAAAATTCTTTGTTGATGCAGTCTACATTTCGCTAGCCTGAAGACGTTCATAGATGTACTTTAAGCATCAAGGCCTAGGAAGAACAAATGCTTCCCTGTTCCTGCTAAATCAGAACGGAAGCTGCAGTGATGACAGCAAGGCAGGGGCATCTTCCGTTGCCATAGACACTTTGGTAGCTAAGGGTCTGATTTCAGTGGATATTTACATTTTTAAAGATAAATTTGCTTTGCTGTCATTTAAGGAATAAACATATTGATAGAAAAAGTACTTCTACAAACACATACTGTAAAATAACTGGGTTCTTAAATCCATGATGTGGGCACCTTACCTGAAAACCCTATTTACACCACTGCCAGCCTTCCAACTGTTACTAAAGGGCACTCACTAGAACAGCTACTGAGGCCTGACCAGTTGTTTCTGGCAAACAGAAAGAGCAACTATACCACTATGCTGAACCTTCTAAGTTAACTTCCTTTACATTTATGGTCCCCCAGGGAACAATCATTAAGGGCTGGGGGTGAACACAAAATAGCTGCTGGAGGGACTGTTTCATCCAACTCAAAAAAGCCCTCACTCACCTTTAGTTACTAGAACAGGCTTTCAGGGGATATGGAAAGAGAATCAGCACAGTATCTTCAATTGATACTGTCTCTTTACAGATGTGAGAAAGTACTGAAAGACCAAAGAATTTAAGTGTGAGGAGGCAGAAAAAGTGTCTCCAAATTCACATGCATGTACCTATTTTCCTTAAAACCTGAGGTAAAACAACCCCCCCGTTATCATAGGGAAGCTGTGTTTAAAAGGGGTCTCTCCGAGTCACAAGACCAGGTTTCACCGGTCTGAGATCCTCCTCTGGGGGCCTGACAGCAGACCCCTGGTAATTAAGGGCAGCAATGGTCAGTCCATTAAAAGCAGGGATAGCCACAAGAGAAGCCACTAAGGAGTTTACAGCTTATCCTCTCACAAAGAAAGGGGAGTTTCAGCTCTGAGTAACAGCTCTTCATACGGAGCAGTGGAAGCATACTACACAACTGCATGACATGCACATTCAAACTTAAACTTGGTTTCCCACAAACAATACTTAGAAATAATCATATAATGTGATTTACAATTTGCTATTCCTTCTTCACCAAAAACAGCTAGCGGAAAGAGGAGTGGAGAACCACAGGAATCCCCCAGAAGGAACTGAAAGTATGTTAGTTAGCTGACTAAATATACTTACCTTTTCTGCTGATAGGAACTGAGTCCAAGTGTTGTCTCCGTCTGTAAAAGGAAGAAAATAATGATTTAAAAACTGAAGCCAAATATTTATACTACAGACACACAGAATATCCAAAATATTCTATTTTAGTTTCAACATTCATTTTATACCTGCTTGGATTTTCAGGTTAAACCTGGTCTCCAAATCACATACAATGACGATCAAATTGTAAACACACATGAAGTAACAGAAAGTAATGTGATGGATTTTTAAAAGTATGCCAAACTGACACATCCTGAGAACAGTCCCTATGACAATCACTTCGTGAGGCTGCTGTGCCTTAGACTGTTCACCTCTTGCTAACTGCATGCCAGTGCTGGTGGTAACAAGTCCTACTATCATGGAACTCAAGGTACAGTGGGTGGTGTGTGTGAGGGAGAGATAGCTATTAAAAAATACATATTTATATAATGAAATAGGATTATCAAAATATTGGAAAGGTGCTGTGAACAGGAATAAACAGTTGCCATACTTAAATACATCATGAGGGAAGGCCTGTCTGAAGAGATAATATTTATATAAAAACCTGAAGGACTAAAAAAAACAGTGTGGCAGCGGGATGGGTGGTGGCAGAGGAAAATAGCACATGCGAAGGCCCTCATAGAGGGCAGAGATTGGTATGCTCAAGAAACAGATGGCAGGTCTATCTGCTGGAGCTGGGAGAGGAGAAAATGGGGCCGGAGGGTTAGGCAGAGGCCAGATAATGCTGTGCCTTGTTAAGAAGCCATGGCAAGAAGTTTGGATTATGTTGTACTCTAAATGCAATACAAGGGGTCTGAAGGAGCAAGAAAGAGAGAAAGAGACAGACATGGTCTGCTTTAGGTTTTAAAGATAAGGAAGACAAGAAAAAGTAGGAAGTTGGAGGCAACAGCTGTATTCAGGTGAAGGAAAGAAAGTTCTTACTGATGTACCAGAAAAGGCCAACACTATAATGAATACCATCAGTGAAGTTACCGCAAAAGGTTATCTGCTACATCAAAAGGAGAAAAAACAGAAGTGTGGCCTTATTTTTTCCCAAGAATATATATTATTTTGAAATGGTATTTTGGAGACTGTTTATGCAGAAGATGTGGCAGGTGTAGAAAACTGTCTTAATTATTTGAAGGTGCATACTAGGTAAAGTGTAAGGGTGTCTGTAATTTTCTTTGAAATGTCTCAGCAAAATAATGTGTGTGTGTGTGTGTGTGTGTGTGTGTGTGTGTGTGTGTGTGTGTGTATAAAGCAAACACCGCAAAATGGTAATAACTGTTGGATCTGAATGGTAGATGAGTTGGTATTGGTTGAGCTCTTCTATTTTCTGTACTTAAAGAAAAATTTCTTTAACTTTTTATTATGAAAATTACATATATTCACCATGCAATGGAGAAAATATTTGCAAATCAAATATCTGATGAGATTAAAATCTAGACTATATCAAGAACTCCTAAAACTCAATAACAGAAAAACAACCAAATTAAAAGGTGGGCAAAGGACTCAAATATTTCTCCAAAGAAAATACACAAATGGCCAGTAGGCACTTAAAAAGACGCTCAACATCACTAACCATTAGGGAAATGCAAATCAAAACCACAGTGATACCACTTCATACCCATTTGGATGACTACTATTTAAAATTTTTAAAAGAAAACTCTTGTGCATCGTTGATGTGAATGTTAAAATGGCGTAGCCACTATGGAAAACAGTATTGTGGTTCCTCAAAAAAACACAGAATTACCATATGAGCCAGCAATCCCACTTCTGTGTATATACCCAAAAGAACTCAAAACAGGGGCTCAAAAAGATACAGTATGAACCCAGATTCACAGCAGTATTATTCACAACAGTTAAGGGGTAGAAGCAATCCAAATACCCATCGACAGGTGAACAAATAAAACATGATTTATACATACAATGAAATATGATCCAGCCTTAAAAAGGAAGGAAAATCTGACACATGCTACAACAATGGGTGAACCTTCAAGACTAAGTCTACATTTATGCTAATGAAATAAGCCAGTCAATTAAAAGACAAATACTGTATGATTCCACTTATGAGGTATCTAGAGTCATTAAGTTCATAGAGGTAGAAAGTAGAATGGTGGCTACCAGGGGATAAGGGGAGGGAAGAATGGGGAGTTATTGTTTAGGTTTTAGTTTGGGAAAATAAAAAAATTTCTGGAGCTGGAAGATGGTGATGGTTGCACAACAATGTGAATGTATGTAATGTCACTGAATTGTACATTGGTTAAAAATGGTTAAAATGGGCCAGGTGTGGTGGCTCATGCCTGTTAACCCAGCACTTTGGGAGGCTGAGGTGGGCAGATTACCTGAGGTCAAGAGTTTGAGACCAGTCTAACCAACATGGTGAAACCTAGTCTCTGCTAAAAAAAAAATAAAAAAAAAAAAAAAAAAAAAATATATATATATATATATATATAAAAATAAATAAATAAATTAGCCAGGAGTGGTGGTGGGCGCTGGTAATCCCAGCTACTCAGGAGATTGAGACAGGAGAATTGCTTGAAGCTGGGAGGCGGAAGTTGCAGTGAGCTGAGATTGCGTCACTGCACTCCAGCCTGGGCGACAGAATGAGACTCCATCTCAAAAAAGAAAAAAAAAGTTAAAATGGTAATTTTTATGTTACGTCTATTATGCGACAATAAAAAACAGCAACAGTAATCAAGACAGTGTGGAACTAACATAAAGATTGATCAGTGGAATT
Organism: Aotus nancymaae; assembly: GCF_030222135.1. Taxonomy (NCBI): domain Eukaryota; kingdom Metazoa; phylum Chordata; class Mammalia; order Primates; family Aotidae; genus Aotus; species Aotus nancymaae. Next base: position 48,699 of record NW_026988756.1, read on the forward strand.
GAAAAAAGTCTAGAAACAGAGCATATGTATAAAGTTATTTGGTTTTCAACAAAGGGATCAATGAATTAAGTGGAAAAATATACATCTTTTCTACAAATACTGAAACAACCAGATACTATGGTTTCAAAATGTCCCTGCAAAGTTCATGTGTTGGAAACTTAATCCCTCTGCCTTCAGGAATGGATTAATGTCAACTCTGCCCTCATGAACAGATTAGTCCATTAATTATTATTAATTACCTTTTAATCTATTAATATTGCTATGGTGGGAGTGATTTTGTTTAAAAGTAAGGTCTCTCTGGCTCTTTTGCTCTTGCCCTCTAGTCACGTGATGCCCTTCGCCACGTTATAACACACTGAGAAGACCCTCACCAGATGCCAGCACCATACTCTTAGACTTCCCAGCCTCCAAAACTGTGAGCTAACTAAACATTGTTTCTTTATACATTACCCAACCTGTGGTATTGTTATAGCAACAGAAGACAGACTAGGACACCAAACAAACCTATGTCATAAAAGGAAAATGCTCTTTTATCCTTACTTTACACCATGTACTCAAAATAATTTCAGATAAATCACAGTTCTATGCATAAAACCTACATTATAGAGCATCAACAAGAAAACACAGGAGACTATATTTGCAACCTTGGAACAGAAAAGATTTCTTCAACAAAAAAATCACTATCAATAGAAGAAAAACTGATAGACTAAAGTTAAAATTAAAAACATAAACTCATCAAAAGATTACATAATGAAAATGAAAAGGCAAATCAAATACTGAGAAAATATTTGTAAATCATGTATCTGATGAAGGACTTATATCTTGAATAGATGAAGAACTCATGAAACTGAGTAAGAAAAGGACCTAATATTTTAAAGTGGGGAATTATACAAATGTTAACTCCATACATGAAAAGATGCTCAGTATCAATTTTTAAGAAAAAGCAAATAAAAACTGTAATGAGATACTACACACATATTTTAATGTCCAAAATTAAAAAGAATGCCCATGCAAAGTGTGGTGAGAATGTGCAGCAACTGAACTCGCACATGTTGCTGGTAGGAATGTAAAACAGACCAACCACTTTAGAAAAAGCTTGGGGATTTCTTCTATTATTATTATACTTTTAAGTTCTGGGCTACATGTGCAGAACAGGCAGGTTTGTTACATAGGTATACACATGCCATGGTGGTTTGCTGCACTCATCAACCCATCATCTACATTAGGTATTTTTCCTAATGCTATCCTTCCCCTAGCCCCCAACCCCCAACAGGCCCCAGTGTGTGATGTTACCCTCACTGTGTCCATGTGTTCTCATTGTTAAGCTCCCACTTATGAGTGAGAACATGAGGTGTTTGGTTTTCTGTTCTGTGTTAGTTTGCTGAGAATAATGGTTTCCAGCTTCGTCCATGTCCCTGCAAAGGACATGAACTCATTCTTTCTTATGGCTGCATAATATTCCATGGTGCATATGTGCCATATTTTCTTCATTCAGTCTATCACTGATGGGCATCTGGGTTGGTTCCAAGTCTTTGCTATTGTGAATAGTGCTGCAATAAACCTATGTGTGCATATGTCTGTAGGGGGGAGATCCTCTAAGTGCCGAAACGGAAGCCAACAGCCTCAGTTTATTTCCATATAAATAATGAAGAAGAAAGTAACTAGAAATATAACTGTAGTAGTTATTAGTTATTCATAGGTAATCTTAGTTATTCATAAGTGATCTTAATTCTTTTACTAATGCCTCTCAGGTCAGAAGTGTGAATCTGGGTCAACATTATGAAATGAATGACCCTAAGGCAAGATGCTTTAAGCCCTCTGTCGTGCCTGCATAAGGGCTGCTAGAGGGCACCTTGGCTGAGTGGCAGTGGCAGCACCAACGCCTGGGAAAGAGCCCACTGTCTAGCCAGCTAGGGAAGGAGACGTCCAAAATAGCTGAGATGTTTCCGACCTCGGAGGATTTAGGAGAAAACTCTGCTTCTCCAGGCTCTTGCAGTAGGCCTGACGCTGTCAGGTAGGCTGGTAGACATCCGGGGGCTTAATTGCCTCTATGTGATGCTGTGCTTCAGTGGTCACGTTCCATGTCAACCTCATGATCTGCTCCTGTGCCTGGTTCCTTTTTTCTTGTAAGAATTAATCAGTAAAAGTAATGTAGATCCTAATGTCTTTGTGACGAGTATGGAAAAAGTGCTGACACATTATGCCCCTTACCTCATCTTGGCTACAGAAAATTCCTGAGCTCTTACCTGCATGACACGTGATGTACTTGGGCCTATCCCTGCCATACTCTCTTTTACCCTGCCCCCAGTTGTGGACCACCAAAGCCACGCCCTACTTACGCCCTACCTTCCCTGCCCCCAGCTTTTGTACTCAATAAAAGTCAGAGTGTGCGGACACTCAAGGCCACTGCTGGTCTCTGCAATTTGGTTAGCAGTGGACCCCTGGGCCCAAACTCTTTTCTCCATCTCCGTTTCTTGTGTCTTTTACTTCTACAATTTCTTGTCTCTGCATCAGCAGGGAGGGGCTCATAGAACCCTGTAGGGCTGGACACTACATGTGTCTTTATAGTAGAATGATTTATAATCCTTTGGGTACATAACCAGTAATGGGATTGCTGGGTCAAATGCTATTTCTGGTTCTATACCCTTGAGGAATCACCACACTGTCTTCCACAATGGTTGAACTAATTTACACTCCCATCAACAGTGTAAAAGCGTTCCTATTTCTCTACATCCTCTCTAGCATCTGTTGTTTCCTTTTTTTAAAATTGCATTTTAGGTTTTGGGGTACATGTGAAGAACATGCAAGATTGTTGCATAGGTACACACATGGCAGTGTGATTTGCTGCCTTCCTCCCCTTCACCTATATCTGGCATTTCTCCCCATGCTATCTCTCCCTAACTCCCCAACCCCCCATCCCTCCCCTAGTTCCCCGCAACAGACCCCAGTGTGTGATGCTCCCCTCCCTGTGTCCATGTGTTCTCATTGTTCAACACTCGCCTATGAGTGAGAACATGTGGTGTTTGATTTTCTGTTCTTGTGTCAGTTTGCTGAGAATGATGGTTTCCAGGTTCATCCATGTCCCTACAAAGGACACGAACTCATCGTTTTTTTATGGCTGCATAGCATTCCAGGTGTATATGTGCCACATTTTCCCTGTCCAGTCTATCATCGATGGGCATTTGGTTTGGTTCCAAGTCTTCTCCCTGACTTTTTAATGACTGCCATTCTAACTGGCATGAGATAGTATCTCACTGTGGTTTTGATTTGCATTTCTCTAATGACCAGTGATGATGATTTTTTTTTCATGTATTTGTTGGCTGCATACATGTCTTCTTTTGAAAAATATCTGTTCATATCCTTTGCTTACTTTTTGATGACTTTCTTTTTCTTGTAAATTTGTTTAAGGTCCTTGTAGATTCTGGATATTAGCCCTTTGTCAGATGGATAGATTGCAAAACTTTTCTCCCATTCTGTAGGTTGCCTGTTCACTCTAATGATAGCTTTTTTTTGCTGTGCAGAAGCCCTTGAGTTCAATTAGATCCCATTTGTCAATTTTGGCTTTTGTTGCCATTGCTTTTGATGTTTTAGTCATGAAGTCTTTGCCCATGCCTATGTCCTGAATGGTACTGCCTAGGTTTTCTTCTAGGGTTTTTACAGTGTTAGGTCTTACATTTAAGTCTTTAATCCACCTTGAGTTAATTTTTTGTATAAGGTGTAAGCATGGGGTCCAGTTTCAGTTTTCTGCATATGGCTAGCCAGTTTTCCCAGCACCATTTATTAAATATGGATTCCTTTCCCCATTGCTTGTTTTTTGCAGGTTTGTCAAAGATCAGATGCTGTAGATGTGTGGCATTATTTCTGAGGCCTCTGTTCTGTTGCATTGGTCTATATATCTGTTTCGGTATCAGTATCATGCTGTTTTGGTTACTGTTGCCTTGTAGTATAGTTTGAAGGCAATTTCTTAAACATACACCTACCATATGACAAATCACTCCACTCCTAGATATCTGCCCAAGAGAAACAAAAGCATTTGTCCATACACTGACTTGTACATAAATGTTCGTAGCAGCTTTGTTACAGCTCAATACTGGAACAGCCCAAATTTCCACCAGCCCAAACTTCCATGTATCCAAGTGAATAAAACACATGAGTTGTGTTATATTCATATAATGGAACACTACTCAGCAATAAAAATAAGCCATTGATACACAAAATGACACCGATTAATCTCAAAATAATTATGCTGAGTGGAAGAACCCAGACCCTCAAAAAAGTACATTCTGTATGATTCCATTTATATAAAGTGTTTTAAAATATAAACTACCTGATAGTGACAGAAAGCAGACCAGTGGTTGCCTAAAGATGAGGAGGGTAAAGGGATTCCACCAAGGGGCACAAGTAGACTTTTGAGGGTGATAGGTATGTCCATTATCGTGATTGTAGTAATAATTTCACTGGTACATAAATATGCCAAACTTTTCAAATTATGTAATTTAAACACATGCAGTTTATTGTGTGTCATTTATACATCAGTAATGGTTGTGACAGAATTCTAGAGCATGAGAAGCTGTGGTCTCACACGAAGTCTACAGAAAAGGAACTGAGGAAGTCTATCACTCCTGTGCACTTTCTTCAAGGGAAATAAATTACCATGAAGACAGACTCTGACCACTGAAATTACTCATATAAAGACTCACAAATGAGGAGCCTGTCTTGTGAAAAATAAGCAGATACTCGATGCAAAGGAACTGTGGAAATAAGGTTAGAAAAGCAGAAAATAAATGTTGTTTTGGAAGTATAAGCCACAAAAGAAAACAATAACCACTTAACTGTAATAAGAATAAATATCTCAGAACATGCCAAGACAACCTTAAATGTTGAGAAAATAAGGAAGATCACAATAGACACTATTTTGTTTCTGAAGTAATTTGAGAAATAAAGGCTTAAACATATTTTACAAGTGTATCTGAAAATTGAGCCCCTATATCAAGAGATTAAAAACAAAACAAAAACTAATATTAATGCATAAAAAGTGAATGAAAAACATTAAACACATCTACAGTGAGAATAAGATAAACTCAACAGTTTAAATAAAAGACAATAAGATTGCATTAAACAACTGAAACCCAACTATAACGACTTCATACAAAATGCAGAAATGTCAAAAATGCAGAAATGTCAAAGGTCAAAGAATAAGCAAAAATAAACACTGAATAAGGATAAAAACGAGCAAATAACGGTTACAATATTAATAACTTCACAATATAAAGATATGATACGTAAAAATTGTTGTAAATCAACAGTGAAAAGGAAAAAAGGAAATGGGAAAACCAATGTTGTGACTGAAACGTAAGCAAAGGGCAAGAAGACAATTCACTAAAGAAAAATAAATGGCCAATAACCATATGAAAAAGATGACAACCTCACTGGACACTAAAGCAATCTCCAGAAGACAGGGAAATTCCATAGTTTGCCATTTGACTGGCAGGGACTTTTGAACTTCATTAATTCACATCCAGAGATAAGGATCTACTAAGAGTACTCGGAGCCCTAGAAAATGCCCATGTTGTACATTTTTTAACCTTCTATCAAACATGAGTCACTCCTACAATGTTTCAAAGGAAATTTCACTGAATCACAGAAACTTTACTAATTCTTAACTTGCTGCAAATTCTCTTCACATTTCTTTAGAACAGACAACCAGATATGAAAACAGGGGTGTTGTTTCACCTCAGGTGTGAAGGAAAATATGTTCATGCATGTGAATTTGGAGACACCTTTCCTATCTCCCCACCCTCAAATTCTTTGGTCTTTTAGTATCTTCCTATCCACAATTCAGACTCCATGCTTCTGTCATACTTCAGGACTTCGGTTTCAACCTCACTCCTCACTAGGCTGCAGATACCAGATAATCTGAGCACAGCTTCTCTCAGAATGTACTCTCAACTTCAAGTAGGATATGTGGGAGGAAAATGGACTCTTCTTCCAATCAAATACACCAGCCTTGGCAAAAATATAAGTGATATGCTTTCAAATATTGTTAAATTCTTTTATAAAAAGAACACATCTGATCATTTTACCCCTATAACTCAGTGGTTCTCAACTGAGGGCAATTTTGTTTCCCTGGAGGCATCTGGCAACATTCAGAGGCATTTTTCTGTGTGTGGGTTTTTATTAAGACGCAAAAACATGTTAGACAAATTCTGAAAGAGCTAAAAAACTTAGAGGCATTTTTGGTTGTCACAAATCAGAGGGCCACTAACATTAAGTGTGTAGAGTCAGGCCTGTTGCTAAATACCCGGTAATGCACAGGACACTCAATCTTCTACCCCACAACCAATTATCTGGTCCAAAATGTAAACTGGCCAAGATCGAACATTATATTTTAACCTCAATTTTACAGAAATATCAATAATTTAGATTTCCATTTGTAATAACATCTCCTTGCACTTTAATTCAAAGTGCATTACTGTCTTAACAACTGTGTTTGTATTTCCAGTGGTCCTTGTAGTTTTTAACACACTGGAGACAAATACAGAATTCATTTTACAGATAAAGAAACTAAGCCTCTAGATGGTTTCAATTAGCAGTCCAGGAGCAAATGGAAAGAGTTAGAATTCAAATCCTCTGATCTGGTCTAGTATCGCATTCATATTGTAACACATCCTTGACATGATTGTATATGCCTAAAACCAACTTTTAGCTTACATTAGCTGAAGGTGGCTATATTACTGCTAACAATTTTTAAGGTGGCCATACCTTTGTATGGCATTATTGTTAAACAGAAGATTTAACCTTGCTAGGAAAAAAATCAACTAAATGAAATTTACTTCAGAATTAGGTATGTGGCACTTGTGTACACAGCATGAATGCTTAGAAATAAGACAAGGTCTGCACCACCCTAGAATTTAAGCCTCTTGATGGTACAGGCAGCGCACACACACAAACCCGTGGCTCCAGGAAGCCACACCAGGTGCCATGCGAGCATTACTTACATACTGGGCAGCTTTCCCCAGGGATATGCCTGAGAACCAGTTTTCTTGTCAGTGATCCTACTATGTTTCTCTGTCACCTTTAGAGATAAAATTATATACTTCCTTCAGGACTGGGTTGGGGGAAGGTAGAGGATGAGGTCTGCTTTTGATTATGAAGATCTCAACATGTAATCCTACTTTTCATCAACCCAATCTCCCCCACAAAGTTCTCTGCAAATAATCTCAGTAACAATGGATATCTGTGAGGCAGTTTTAATAATTTGTAACTCACAAAAGGAGTCTTTCCTGACTTAATTGTTTTGCTTCCTGTATGTATTTTTAACATGAATTTTCACTGAGATAACTGTAGATTCATATGCAGTTGTAGCAAATAGTACAAAGAGCTATATTTTAACTCAATTTCCCCATTGTATCATTCTGCAAACATTATGGCATAATATCACAACCAGCACAACGACACTGGTACGATCCATCTGTCTTCTTCAGAAGTTCTCATTTTGCATGTCGTCATTTGTGTTTGTTCATGTATTTAGTTCTACACAATTTTCCACACTGTGTAGGTTCATGACTACCACAGTCACAACACAGAACAGTGTTAGCACTCTGAGGATCCAGTGTGTCGCTTTTATCCTCACACTCATTTTCCTCCTATCTTCCCCCCAGCCCTGGCGACCACTACTCTATTATTCATGACTAAAATTTTTTCATTTTAAAAATAAAATCATGTACACGTAACCTTTTGGAGTTGGGCTTTTTCACTCAGCCTAATTTTCCGGAGAATTATCCAGGTTGTTGAGTGCGCCAACACTTCATTCCTCTTTATTGCTGAGTTGTATTCCATGGTATGGGCATATCACCATTTGTTTAACAGTACATCTACTGAAATATATCTGGGTTGTTTCCAGTTTGGGGCTATTATAAACAGAGCTGCTATGAACATTTATATACGGGTTTTAGTGAAAATATAAATTTTCATTTCTCTGGGAGAACCCCCAAGAGTGCAGTTAGTAGGTCAATTATAGTAACCACAAGTTTAGATTTATAAGAAACTGCCAAACTGTTTTTCCAGCGTGGTTGTACCACTCATATACCCACTAGCAATGCATGAGTGATCCAGTTTCTCCACATCCTTGCTAGTATTTCGTGTTGTCACTGTTTTGTGTTTTAATTCGTATTTTCTGGTAGCTAATGATGTTGAACAGCTTTTCGTGTCCTTTTTACCATCTGTATTTCCCCTTCAAGGAAATGTGTGTTCATGTCTTTTGCCTGTTTCCTAAATGGATTTTTAAATTTTTACGCTATTGAGTTACAAGAGTTCTATATTCCAGGAACTAGGTCCATTGTCAGATATGTGGCTTGCAAATATTTTCCCCTAGTCTATGTTTATCTTTATGTCTTCACATGGTCTTTTGCAGAGAAAGGTTTTGTTTGTTTCTGAGAGACGGTCTGGCTCTGTCGCCCAGGCTGGAGAGCAGTGGTGTAATCACAGCTCACTGCAGCCTTGACATCCCACGCTCAAGCGATCCTCTGCTTCTGACTCCTGAGTAGCTCGGACTACAGGTGCACACCATCACACCTGGCCAATTATTTATTTATTTACTTTTTATTTTAGTATCGATGAGGTCTATGTTGCCTAAGCTAGTCTTAAACTCCTGGGCTCAAGCTATCCTCTTTCCTTGGCCTCCCAAAGTGCTGGAATTACAGGCATGAGCCACTGCGTCTGGCCCAGAGCAAGTTTTAAATTCATCTATCTTTCCTTTATGCATTGTACATCTGGTATCAATTCTCTGGTGTCAGGAACTCTTTGTCTAACTCTGTAAGCTGAAGGTTCTCTCCTAGTTTTTCCTCCGTAATGGTTTTATTATAGTTTTACATTAAGTCTATGATCCATTTTGAGTTTTTGTTTAATGTGTGAGGTCTGTCTATAGCAAGACTCTTTTTTTTTTTTTGAGATGGAGTCTTACTCTGTCATCTAGGCTGGAGTGCAGCGGCACAATCTCAGCTCACTGCAACCTCTACCTCCCAGGTTCAAGCAATTCTCCTGTCTCAGCCTCCCGAGTAGCTGGGATTACAGGCATGCATCACCACGCCCAGTTAATTTTTGTATTTTTTGTAGAGACGGGGTTTTACCATGTTGGCCAGGCTGGTCTCAAACTCCTGATCTCAGGTGATCCACCCAACTCGGCCTCCGAAAGTGCTGGGATTACAGGCATAAGCCACCATACCCAGCCTAGACAGACTTTCAATACCATTTTAAGTATTTTGTGGTGTTCTTTGTTCCTAGTTTTTAAAGCTGTTTCTTATTTTATTTTGAAATGGATTCTAGCTCTGTTGCTCAGGCTGGAATGCAATGGCACGATCTTGACTCAATGCAACCTCCGCCTCCCAGGTTCAAGCAATTCTCTTGCCTCAGCCTCCCTAGTAGCTAGGACTACAGGTATGTGCCAACATGCCCAGCTAATTTTTTTTTAAGTTTTAGTAGAGATAGGGTTTCACCATGTTGGTCAGGCTGGTCATGAACTCCTGACCTCAAATGATCTGCCCGCCTCGACCTCCCAAAGTGCTGGTATTACAGGCATGAGCCACTGAGCCCAGTCTTAAGGCTGTTTCTGAGCCCGCTGTTTATTCTTCTTTTGTGCCACTTACTGTACCACAACAGAGGGCAGGAAATAGTAGTGAACAGAGAATCAAAACAGGGATGAAATGGGGAGCAGATATTTCTGAGAAGACTCAAAATTTAAAGTAAAAAATAAAAACCTGTGTTCAAAGACCAGGTCTCCACTCACTAGCCAAATACCCTAGGGGCAAGTCATGTAGAAAGCAGCTTTCTGTCAACTACAAAGAACTGCAGAGCTGCTGGTCTCTGACGATGGCTTTCTCGTGTCCCACCCACTTCTCCCCTCAGCCACAAGTAATCAACTTGGCATGACAAGAAGTGCCTGTTTTGAGTATAAAATTAGTTGTCATTAGTAAAACTGATTATGTAGAATGAGAAAACCTAGCTTTGTTTGCAGAGAGAAAAATCACTGGAAAAAAAAAAAAAGTACTACCTTGTAGTACATTTGGGTAGTGGGATACAAGGGTATGACCTCTGCCCCTATGCTATTGCAGACCAGTTAAGAACTTAGGCTTTACAGTCAAATGCTTGGTTTTGAATTCTAGCTTTATCACTTACTAGTTATTTATTTGGTTAGGTTAAACTTTCTGCACTTTAAAATGCTCACTTGTAAAATGTTCATAAAGTTAATAACTTAAATATATAATAACATGTCATGTAGTTAAGAATTTAGGGCCAGGTACGGTGGCTCACGCCTGTAATCCCAGCACTGTAGGAGGCCAAAGTGGGCGGATCATGAGGTTGAGATCAAGACCATCCTTTGCCAACATGGTGAAACCCTGTCCCTACTAAAATACAAAAAATTATCTAGGCATGGTGGCCTGCACCTGTAGTCCCAGCTACTTGGGAGGCTGAGACAGGGGAATTGCTTGAACTGGAGAGGCGGAGGCTGCAGTGAGCCGAGATCAGGCTACCGCATTTCAGCCTGGTAACAGAGAAAGACTCCATCTCAAAAAAAAAAAAAGAATTTAGAGGAGTGCCTGGCACTTGGCAATACCCAACAAATACTACTTATATTAATTATTTTTTCACATTTTTCAAATTTTCTACAAGCATATATTTCTTTTGTAATACAAATCCTTTAATTTAATACAAAGGTGAGTACTTCTAGGCCTCCGTACAAGTCAAAATCACAGCTCCTTCTCCATTTCCCTTTCTCTTAGGAGAACATTAAAGCCCATTCCCAAGACAATTTAGAAAAGAAGCTGATAATCTATAGCCCATAAACCAAATCTAGTCTTCTACCAGCTTTTGCAAGCAAATAAAGTTTTATTTGCAAAAGAAAACATTTCTCCCATAATGTTATGGCAGCTTTCACACTATGATGACAAAAGTTGAATAGCTGTGATAAAGACCATTTGGCACACAAACCCTAAAAGTAGTTAATATCTGGCCCTTTACCAAAAAAGTTTGCCAACATTTGGCTTACATCAACAGAAATAATGCCACAATATCTTATTTCCAGAACCATTAAATCTCTACATAGGAAAACCTGTGACCTAAAAATCTAAGACAACCTGGCATAATGTCACCTCATCAAAAAACACAATCTACAGTTCCACTAGTGAACTGCAGTACAATTCTGATGCTAACCATCTGCATTAGTCTGGTCTCACACTAATAAAGATAGATCCAACTAGGTAATTCATAAAGAAAAGAGGTTTAATTGACTCACAGTTCTGCAGGGCTGGGGAAGCCTCAGAAAACTTACAATCATGGCAGAAGGGGAAGCAAACATGTCCTTCTTCACATGGCGGCAGCATGAAGTGCTGAGTAAAGGGGGAAAAGTCCCTTATAAAACCACCAGATCTCATGAAAACTCACTATCACGAGAACAGCAACATGGGAGTAATAAAACCACCAGATCTCATGAGAACTCACTATCACGAGAACAGCAACATGGGAGTAACTGCCCCCATGATTCAATTACCTCCCAGTGGGTCCCCTCCACAGCATGTGGAGATTATGAGAACTACAGTTCAAGATGAGATTTGGGTGTGGACACAGCCAAAACCCCTATTCAAATTTCAGATAAACAAGAGAGTCATGATTTAGTAGAAGTGCACCCTGAATACTGCATGGGCCATACTTATAGTAAACATGTATTATCCTTTACCTGCAATTCAAATGTAACTGGGCTGCTGTATTTTTGTGAGCTCCATCTGGCTGCCTCACACAGAATGGGCCTGCACTCTGACAGGGGCATCCCAGGGCAATGTGCTTCCCCCCGACCCCCTTTCCTGGGGCAGGCAGAGGCTGGCCCTAGCTGGGAAGCCCAGGCAGTGGGTCACAGGGGCTTGCCTCTGGGCCCTGCCCCTTGGCTGGATTTCTGAGGCACACAGGTTTGTCAAGGTGGGGCCTCATGTAGGATGCTGACAGCAGTTCCAGGGGCTGGGGTTGGGGCTCAGGCTCTCGGGGGATGGGGGAGGGAACTCACCGCTGTCCTGGGCCACTGTAGGTGGAGGAGCTGGCTGGGCAGGCACAGCCCCCCGGACAGAGCAGGGGCACCCCCGTCTGAGGCCCGCAGTAGGAGCTGGGTCTGCATGGGACCTCAGTCACAGCACCTGAGGAGACAGGGCCGGGATGCGGGAGAGCAGGCCACAATGTGGGCGTGGTTGGGAAAACACACCGAGCCCCCTCTTCACTCATCAGCAGCACTTGGAAGCCAGGGGAGGTCCAGAGCTGAAGGAGAACCCAAGAGGGTCCCTGGGCTCCCCAGGTGGGGCCTGGGCAGGGAGGACAGCAGTGGTGTAAGGCCTCTGAGGTGCTGGGGAGCAGTGTGGGAAGCAGGAAGGAGTGGGAAGTTGTGGGTGAAAGGAGTCTCATGTGGTCAGGGAAGGCAACGCCTGCGGGTGGTGACGTCACAAACAGTAATCAATGGCAGGCAGTTCCTACACCTGGTCCTTGTTGAGCCAGTGGCCGGGGCAGGAAGGAGGATATATTTCATGAGGTGGGGGTGGGAGCTCTGGTGAGGACGCATAGGGCAGGTGGCACTGAGGCCACAGCTCCCCTGAAGGCAGCCAACAGGAGGGTGACTTTGGTTGTGCCTTGAGTTGTGGCAGGCACTGGACACTCTGTACTGGGCATGCTATTTCTAGTTAAACCTCTGGCCAGCCTCCTCCTTGACTCAAATGAGGAGCAAGAGGGGGCTTGAAGGCACCTTGGTCTGGGGACATCCAGGTGATGTGGATGCCACCAGAGACTGTGTGGGCCTTGTGGGGGTTGGTCCATATCTGTGGCCTGAGCTCAATCAGGGCTTCTTGCTGAGCCCAGGCCTGAGTCTCAGGGATGAGGGGAGTGATGGCAAGGGGCTGGGGTCATCCTGCAGCCTCACCTGCTGGACACTCAGATCCGGCTCGGCAGGGGATGGAAAACACATTTGCATGGCCCTGAAGCTCAGGGTCTGGGCAGTGGTAGCCTGGAGGGCAGAGCTCACAGTCTTCCTGTGCTGATGCCCCTGGCTCTGACTGAAAGGTGCCAGGTGGGCAGAGAAGGGCACCCTGGTCACCTAGACACCAGTGGCCCAGAGGACCTGGGTGGTCTTCAAAGGAAGAGAGACCTGGGAGCAAAAGCATCAGGCTAAGAAGGCTGCCTGATGGGGCCCCCAATAGGCTCTTCCCTCTCCTCCCCAAGGCCCCCACACATCCAGCCTGCAGACAGGCTCTCACCTGGCCATGGGCAGTGGTACCCGGCAGGGCAGGGGAGGCACTCCGCCTGACTCTGGCCTCCTTCTCCTGCCAGGTAGGTATGCTCAGGGCAGGCCTGGGGGGCTCCTGGGTGGGTCTCACTCCCTCCAGGGCAGTAGTGGCCAGAGGGGCAGGCCTGAGTGGCTGGGGTACCTGCAGAGCAAGGGCTGCCCTCACTTCCCTCCCCAGATGTGGCTTCCCCAGGCTCCCCTCAGGAAGCAGCACATTCCAGGCTGTGACACAGGTCCCACTGCCCTCCGCCTCACCTGCTTTGCACCAGCGCCCAGGGGGGCAAGGCCCACAGTATTCTTTCTGCTTGGCTCCAGGGTCAGCCACTGGTGTGTGAGGTGGACAAGGAATGGGCTCTTCACTGCCCTCAGGGCAGTAAAATCCTAGAGAACAAAGGGGACATGCTGGTGCCTGTGAAGGCAGGCAGGGCACAGTGCCAGGACTGTGGGGGACCCTGTCCAGGGGCGGCCTGGAGCCGAGAGGGTTGGGCATTAGTCCTGCCCCAACTTGCTTTGTATGTTTGTCAAATCAGCCACCATCCAAATTGCATTGGGAGCAGATTTATGTTACGTGCACACACGTGTGCACACACGTTAAATGTAGGAAGACTGGGGTCACCTGCTTTTAGTCTGTCAGTGACAATTAAAGAACTCCCTGCACAGGTGGTCCTGGGCTTCTTTCACACCCACAGGTGAGATGCGAGGGTGGTCACCTGTCGGACACAGCTCTGTGCACCACTGTCTCTGGGGACACAGCATCTGGGGCTGCCTGGGTCCTGGCATCCTCACCTTAGAGGTCCCAGGTGGACAGAAGTAACCAGCAGGACATTTCCCCAACACCTGTCCAACTCTAATAGACCAGGAGAGGGCGAAGAGTGAGAAGCCAGGAAGGAGGGCCCCCTATGAGTCCTGGAGCCCGGGCCCTGGGCTGGGGGGAGCCTGCCCCGGGTCTTAGTTTTCTCCGTGCCCACAGGGTGACGTGCTTTTGCCTGTGCCCTAAGAGAACTTTGAATGGGCCCTGAGAAAAGAAAAGAATTTTATCTGAGGAATGTGAGTCCTTTTAGGTGATCAGGCCCAGAAAGGCATTAAAATGAGGCAGCAATCCCGTCCGCCCCCTCTGAGCTGTGTATTCATCTCTTGAAACTGTTTGCTATTGCCACAAGCAGCTGTAAATTAACCTATTAAAGTCTCACCGGATTTGGTAACCCATGCTCTATGGCTTAACAATGTCTAGCCAATCACTAATCAGTGTTTTTTTCTGTGAACCAGTGAGAATTCCTGACAAACAACTTTGTACCTGCCCTCTCCCAGCCTCCCCTTTTTTGCCTTAAACGCCTCCTTGTTACAAAGGCCAAATAGAGCTCAGATCCAAGGCTACTTGGGGCTGAGTCTTCTCGGCAGCTGTCCTCACTTTGGCTTAAGTAAACTCTTTATATTTTGTGGCTCGGCCTCTTTCCTTAGACGGATGGCCTGAATATACAACAGAGACAAGGTGATGTGTGCGCAGCACAGTGGGGCGGGAGGCTGACCCCTGGTCAGGCCCAGCACGAGGCTCACAGCCCCACTGTGTGCTTCCACCAGCAAGCAGTAGCTTCCTGCGCATTTTTCCTCTCTGGAGTATATGGAGCTCCATGGACCGGGAGCAGGACTCAGGGCTGCCAGCAGCGGACAGTGGCCTTGCTAGACCTGCGGTAAAAATGGGGACAGAGGGCACTGGCAGGCATTGCACCTGCATCCTGCATTGTTCCTGGAATGTCTGGGGCCTGCTGGGTCCCCAAGGGCTTAATCCTAGGCTTCAAGGCAACCTGAGTCTGATCTCCAGCTCTGCAGCAGGAGAGAGCAGGCTAGACCTAGGGACAGACTTCCTGAGCCGAGGGAGACCAACCTCCAGACAGAGCCTGAGGAATCCTCTGCGATCAGCTTTTAAGCAGAAAAAAATATGCTTTGCAGCAGGTCCACTTCTGCATGAAATATCAAGCAACTCTTCTGTGGATGAGCCCTACACCATCTATGGAGTTGCAGGTGTTTGCCTTCAGCCAGTGCTGGGGACTTTCCTAGACCAAGACCCCCGTGCTGTGGCTCCCTCTGGGTGTGAGCCCAGTGTCATTTTGAGAGTCAGGGAACTGCCCTGCCCCATCCATCCAGCCCTAGAGGCTGTCAGTTTCTGACCCAGGTCTAGAGTTCTCCAGTGACTTCTACTCCATGAGAATGTCCCTACCATCCAGATGCAGAAGCCAGGCCACACTGAGTGGGCATAGGGTGTTCAGGTGGAATTTGGGTGCCCTCAGGTCTAATGTCTGATCATCCTGTTTAAAGGTACCATTTATTGTTTCTCCCTGGCCAAGTAACCACAAGTGCTTTGCATATGGAAGAAAATTTGGAAGCAGGAGAAGGAAGAACTGTCCATCTGTCCCCTGAATGTGCATACAGTACACTGGTGTCCCCTGGAGGCCCAGACTTCTGCCTGCAAGGAGCTTCCCCATGTTAAGGCAGAAACTGGGCAGAGCTTTTCCACCTTATGCGGATCCTTTCTCAGTTTGAATGCATTTGTCTTTTTTTTTTCCCTGTGGTTTTTTTTTTTCAAACTTGTCCTGTGCTAATTGTCCTGTCTCTCTTTTACCTAATGGTCAGGTTTTCTCTCCCCACTCAGGCCTGGGTGGCCAGGCAGGGCTGTGGTCTCAACCCCCACCCCCTACACCTGAACTAGAGCATCGAGCCTGCTCTCCCACCCACACTCTAGTCTGACCCGGTGGCAGGAGGTGAATGGCTCTGGGCAGTGACTAACCTGCAGTAGTGACCCTGGGGACAGATGGAACAGTCACCCTCTTCCCAGAGACCTGATGCATCCTGGAGAGTGAAGGTCCCTGGAGGACACTGTGGTGGAGACCACGTCCCTGGAGAAGAGGGGGGACATTGAGTGAAGATGGCCTCCAGGGGTTCAGGTCACATCAGCGTGTGTGGACTGGCCACCTACACGCACAGTCTGACCCACGACGGGCCCCCACCGTCCCCAGCATCTCACTGCACCAGGAGGTGCTAGGTTTTTGTGCTGCTTTCTCAGGGCAAATGATATGAATGAAATCACTGCCAGGGGACTTCGATCTCTCCCCCTAGGATGACTGTCCTTTACAAGTGGAAGAGGACAAAACTGTGCCTGTCACAGAGAGGTAACTCTAGTGGAGGATTTTTAAACAGCAGCAAAACTGCTTTGGGGTGAGGGGCCCTGTATCTAGCCAGGCTCAGTGAGGAGCTCACTGTGCACTGGACCCCTGCGGGCTCTCTGGGACTGGGTGGAGCCTTGCTGGTAGGTCCTCAAGTAAGTGGGTCTCACTTGGGAGTTGCCTTTAGCCCTCCTCCCTCCTCCTTCGGGTCTGCCAAGGGACTTGGAGGGAGGGATGTGCCTGTGCTGCCCCTGCTCCTCCTGTCACATCTGTGGCTCTGCTCCCTGGGAGTGGGGCTTTGACAGCCTCAGCGTTGTCTCGGTGCCAGTGGATGGCTATGCACACTAACTACACATTGCCAGGAAAAGAAAGCCCCTGACAGGGAAAAAGTTTTAAAGGGCACAGCTCAATCTACTAAAAAAAAAAGTCTGACCAGGAAAGGAGGTAAGAAACTGGAAGGGGAATGTGGGGTTAGGGGAGGCTGAGAATGAGGAGTCCCCACTTCTTCAACAGGGCCACCCTCTTTTCCCAGCTGTTCATGGTGTCAGTAGTGGGGCCAACTAGTAAAACAGGGACTCCTGGGGACAATGAACCAGCTTCCTTGAACTTGGGATGTTCTAAGCATTCTGGGGTAAAAGCCCACTCCCTTGAAAGGGGCACACACACCTCTAACACCATGGTCATGGGGGGAGCACGCATGTACATCTCCCACAGATCAAATGCTCACAAAGGCTATGTACAACCAACAGGAGAATTTCCTCCTAGGTTTACCTAAGATGTGACAAGCATTATGAATTCTTGTGGACACCTATTTGTCTGTTCCGCTGCCTGGGGACAGCATCTGTGTGCATGAATGTGTGCATGTGCATAAAAATGTGTGTGGGTGCACATGTGCATGTGTGTGTGTGAGCGTGTGTGTCTGAGCATGTGTGTGTGAGCGTGTGTGTGTGAGTGTGGCTCATGCACAGTGTCCAAGTCCATGCAGGGCACTTGGACTCAAAGTCAGACGAAGAGAAGAAGAGAAACAGGGTTGGGGGAGTGGGAGACTTGGGCCAAAAGGAGGCTGGAGGCTGGTGTGCTTTACCTCTGATAGTCCTGGTGTGAGCTCAGTGTCTGACACACAGTAGGCAGTCCATAGGGTGTAAGTAAATGAATGAAAGGCAGGCAGGCAGGGGTGTTGGGAGGAGGAAGAGGGCCTGGGACATGTGTGGAGTTGAGGGCTCCTGACATACCAGCTGGGCAATAGGCATGTGCTGGGCAGAGTCTGGGCGTGCTGGTGCCGGGATGTAGGCAGTAAAAGCCTGGTGGACGTGGGAGGCAGGCATCCGAGCCCAGGGAGGGCTGGTAGTGCCCTCGGTGGCACAGGGCAGGCCAAGCAGCCCCTTGCTGGCAGAAGTGACCCTAAGCATTGGACACAAAGTGGCATCTCTGAGGTCCAAGATGGGTATGGTCAGGGTGCCTAGCCGCTGGGAGGGTCAATGCAGCATCCTTCCTTTCTGCTGGTTCAGGTCTTGGGGAACCGAGGGGCAGGTGGCCTGGAGGTACAGTGGGGCAGTGGGGAAAGGATGGGGAATGGGGGTTGGGGGCGTTGGAGTCCCTCCCTCAAGGCACTGAGGACTGGCCTGATGTCCACAGTTGAAATGCTGAGCTCCAGCCTCAAATCTGGGGTTGCTCCCAGCCTCTTAGGGCCCTGGGGACTGAGCTCCATCCTGAAGTTCCTGGGAGGTACCTGAGGGCAGGGGAGAGCCGTGGGGCTGTAGGTCCCGGGGTCCACGGGGCAGTCGGAGTCAGACTTGCAGGACCGCCGCCGCCGCCGCCGCCGCCGCCGCCGCCGCCTGCGCCGCCGCCACCGCCGCCGCCTGCGCCGCCGCCGCCGCCGCCTCCGCCGCCACCGCCGCCTCCGCCGCCGCCTCCGCCGCCGGCGCCGCCGCCTGAGCCGCCGGCGCCGCCGCCTGAGCCGCCGCCTGCGCCGCCGCCGCCGCCGCCTGCGCCGCCGCCGCCTGCGCCGCCTCCGCCGCCAGGGCCGCCGCCGCCGCCGCCGCCAGGGCCGCCGCCGCCGCCGCCAGGGCCGCCGCCGCCAGGGCCGCCAGGGCCGCCAGAGCCTGCGCCGCCGCGCCGCCGCGCCTGCGCCGCCGCGCCGCCGCGCCTGCGCCGCCGCGCCGCCGCGCCTGCGCCGCCGCGCCGCCGCGCCGCCGCGCCGCCGCGCCGCCGCGCCGCCGCGCCTGCGCCGCCGCGCCTGCGCCGCCGCGCCGCCGCGCCGCCGCGCCGCCGCGCCGCCGCGCCGCCGCGCCGCCGCGCCGCCGCGCCGCCGCGCCTGCGCCGCCGCCAGAGCCTGCACCGCCGCGCCGCCGCCGCCGCCGCCGCCGCCAGAGCCTGCGCCGCCGCGCCGCCGCGCCGCCGCCGCCGCCGCCAGAGCCTGCGCCGCCGCGCCGCCGCGCCGCCGCCGCCGCCAGAGCCGCCAGAGCCTGCGCCGCCGCGCCGCCGCCGCCGCCAGAGCCTGCAGAGGGCCCAGCCGCCACCAGCACATGGACCAGCGGTCGCCGCGGATTGGGAATCCCCCACCAGGACTGCGTGGACCCCGGAGCCAGCTGGGCAGCGAGCGGCATGTCAGGCAGTCAGCGGCAGGAGCGCAGGGCCTGGACTTCAGCCCCTGGTGCAGGAGGCAAACACCCTCGGCCGGGTGGGCCGCACGCTCAGCGACCAGGAGCCCCGCCGGCCCGCGACGGAGCCGGAGCTGCAGCCGCCACCTGCAAGTGGGGTGCAGGCTGCAGCGGTGGCAACCCCGGATCCCGCCCTCCAGCCGAGCGCCCATCAGCACGGACCCCGGGACAACGCAGCACAAAGTCGGGCTGTGGCCTGGGCGGCTGCACCACGCAAAAGCCACTCAGCCCCATCTCTGGGCTGCAGAGGGCCCAGCGAAGGGGGGTCCGCGTGTCGGGAGCCGGTGGAGGAAGGTAAGGGGGCGCGGGCGACAGTCAGACGGGCCCTGGGGCAGCGAGGAGCCTCGCGCTCCAAGGAGCCCAGCCAGCCTGAGGCGCCTCGGCAGCAACCGCCGCCTGCACGTGGCCCGCTAGAGAGCGGTTTTCACCGTTTCTCTGCCTCGGGCCTGTGACGCGGGACGCTGAGGTGCGCGCGCACGCTGGTCCTAACGGTTCTGTTGGGCCGTTTCAGTGGAGACGCGGAAGGCGCTGAGCGTCTGTGCGAAGGTCCGTGGTCCGAGAGCGTTGTTGTTGCGCTTTGGAGGCGGCGATCGAAGACATGGCTAAAGACAGACACTTTAACATAGGCGGTTTCATCATCCACAACTTGCTGCCGAGGAACCGCCTACAGACTGGTAATGACTGTTCTATCTGGCAGCGGAAGAACCATCCCTTGCGGCACTTGTGGGGCGACGGCCTCTCATGTGCTGAGTACAATGTTAAACGACGTGATCTGAAAAGGATCCACAGAGCTGCCGTCTATGGTAAGCTAGAGAAACTGGATACCCTTCTGATCACGGAAGATTGCATAGATATAAAAGACAAGAAGAACAGGTAAGGGGGCTGGGAGCTGGGGCTGCGGGAGGAGGCCTTCGGATGTGGGCCAAGTGCCCCTTCCAGGCTGAGGGCTGCGGGATGGATGATCTGGGGCTCGAGGTATGGATTTGGGGGAGAGGGGGTGCCTGACAGGGGTGGGAATGAGTGGAGTGGGACCTGGGGAGTGGGGGTAAATTGGGTGGCGGGGTGGGGAGTGAGTTGGGGAATGAGAGTGGGGAGTAGGGGATGAGATGGGGGGTTGAATGGACTTAGATGGATGGAATGAAGGCTTGGGGGTAGGGGCAAGGACGGTGTGGGGTGGGGAGATGGGGTGAGGGTTCATTGGGGTAGAGGACTGGGGCTGGGGGTGAAGGGTGGGGGTGGATGGGTTGGGGGGGTGTAGGGGTGAGGGTGGTGGCGAGTCCTCTCACCAAAGGGGCTGGACTTTCTTCCCTGGCCGGCTCAGCTGCACCTGGGATGTGGAAACCTCGGCAGGGGTGAGCACCCAGGCTCAAAGACTGTGTATATGTATAATCAAAAAAAATTGGTTTGATTATACATATACACAGTCTATGGTGTTTGTAAGCCAAGTATGTGTACAAAATATAACATTTTTTCTTTTCTGGCAGGTATATTGTGATTTTTTCTTGTTATGATGTATAAATGATGACCATGTATAAAACTTCTAGTAAATGTTTTTTTATTAAGGAAATTATCCTTGGGAAGAGAAGAAATATAAATCTTGCACAGAAGAAAATAATTCTCACTTTCTATTTTATTTTATTTTTATTTATTTATTTGTTTATTTACTTACTTTGAGGTGGAGTCTTGCCCTGTCACCCAGCCTGGAGTGCAGTGGCATGATCTCAGCTCACTACAACCTCCACCTCCCAGGTTCAAGCAATTTTCCCAGCTCTGCCTCCTGAGTAGTTGGGATTATAGGTGTGCACCCCCATGCCTGGCTAATTTTTGTATATTTTAGTAGAGACGGGGTTTCACCATGTTGGCCAGGCTGGTCTCAAACTCCTGACCTCAAGTGATTCCCCCCGCCTTGGCCTCCCAGAGGGCTGGGATTACAGGGGTGAGCCACCGTGCCTGGCCTCATTTTTATTTTTGTTTATTGGTATCTTTTGTGAACTTTTAGCCTCTTCAGAGGTAGAGAGAATATTTTTATTTGTGCTCATTTATTATGCATAGATTTTAGTATATAAATGTTTTTATTATAGTTTTATTACATATATGCAAACAATTTTAAGTTCATTTACCAGTGTCCTCATGAAAATGAGCAAATATAAGTGATTATTACTATTCCATAACCACTGCTTTAATTTATAGTTTTCTTTCATAATAAACTCCCCAACTGATGTGTGCATTCTTTCAATCCAGTTATTCATCAAACATAATCTGATACCTATTGTGTAGCAGACTCATTCTACTGTCTCTCAGGACTGTTCAACTTCTTGTTGAACAACTTCATGTTTACCTTCCCAGCCTGAGCAAGCTGAGAGATTTAAAATGGAAGTATTAGGACTGAATCCCAGCTGAATCTTTTATTCCTTTTTTTTTTTTTGAAACAAAAGCACTTCTGAAGTTAGAAAATAGTAAAAGGTAACTAACTGCCTTTTCAAAAACTATGACAGTCTCAACTATTAATCATTGCAAATACCTAATTTACGTAACAGTCTATAAATCTAAGTATTGAAAAAAATGAGCCACACCTATTCATTTGAATCCTGAGTTTTCTTTGGGTTAATTTTTTTTTTGAAAATTGAAGTAAGAATTACTTCGTTTTAAGAATTTGTTGTTTTGATTACATATCTAAGATGTGTTAATTTGTTGTTTTTATTTTGGTCTTCTTTTTCCATAGTACTTTATTGAGGTGCTAATTACATGAGTAGAACTGCCTGTTCTATGTACTGTATCCCATTTAATGTAAGGCACTATGAATTGGGTGATACCACATTATTTTATATATCATTAAGAGAATGTTTAAAATGTTGCCAGTTATAATTGTAATAAATAATGAATTGTAAATGGTATTCCAGTTTCAGGAGATGTTAATATATAAGAGAATAGTAGCTTATATAAGAGAATAATGAGAACATGAACATCTGAAAATGATTGAAATGCAGTGATACTTCTAATCTTTAATATGTACCTCAATGTAGTTATGATTGTATCATCTTACCTAAATAAAATGTCTTTGTAAGTAGTAATATCTAAAAATTATTGAGCTGTCATTTGTGTGAGGAACTGTTCTAAATGCCATACATAGATTCTCATGTAAGCATCACAGTGTTGTTCTGTGGGATAACTACTATTCTCTTATATATTTTCTTGATGAGGAAATTGAAGCAAAGAAAGGCTAAATTTTAGCTAAAATAAAGTAAAATTTATTAAAAAGAGCTTAAAGTAAAATTCAGGCCCCCAATTAAACTGAATCCAAAGGCCAAGCTTTTTGTGTTAAATAGCCTGCTCTTTTATTAATATGGTGAGTATTAAGGGCTAACAAAGACTGTACTTTCTTTACAAGAAAATTAAATATATTTTTTTGAAGACAGAGAAATAACACGTGAATTAAGTTCTGGGATACATGTGCAGGACATGCAGGCTTGTTACATAGGTATACACATGCAATGGTGGTTGGCTGCATCCATCACCCTGTCAATTACATGTTTTAAAAAGTCCTTTCATTCTCACAGGACTGCTCTACATTTGGCCTGTGCCACTGGCCAATATGAAGTGGTAGAACTCCTGGTGACCAACAATTGCCAGCTTAACCTCCTCGACAGTGAATGCAGGACACCTCTGATCAAGGTATATAGAAGCTAACTCTGAGCATGAGATGGATTTGGTTTAAGTACATAGAATAAAATGAATTTGTCTCATTGTAATACCACTATGTAACTAGTTGGTAAATCCTGTGGAGTGTTTATTTTTATTTTCCAGTATTTACAATCATTTTCTTGGTCTAATATTGACAGGCTATACAACTTAAGCAGGTGTTTTGTGCAACTATTCTGCTGGAAAAAGGCGCCAATCCAAATATTACAGATTACTATGGCAGGACTGCTCTACACTACGCTGTGTACAATGAAGATACAGACATGATAGAAAGACTACTTTCACATGGTACAGATATTGAAAGAAGCAGCAAGGTATAGATCAACCAATGTTATTTTCAGACTACCTGAAATGCATTTATTTTAGCATATAAGGGTCATTTTTTTCATATTTGGAATCTCAAATATTCCTTGAATGAAAATATTTTTGAATGCCTTAACTGTCTAAGATTTTACTTTAAATATTGGAACTTTTAAAGAAGCATTACAGGGTACAGCTTTCTTTCATGCACTTATGGTAAATAATTATAACAAAAAATGAATGGCAATAAATTTGTAATTCATGGTAACTGAATTTGGGAAAGGTAATAGTTAAGTTTTTTTCCACTAAATTACTCTTTTTTTCTGATTAGTGTGAAGTGACACAGGAAAGTAAAATTTACCCTTGTAAATATGCTTTATTTTAAATTTCAAAGAAAATTAAAGCATTTCACAATAAATGTAAATCTTGCTGCTGTTGACAAGTAAGGTATGTGAAGGTGATTTCATTTGAAAGTGCACTTTGAGGGGCCAAGGTGGGCAGATCACGAGGTCAGGAGTTCGAGACCAGCCTGACCAACATGGTGAAACCCCATCTCTACTAAAAATACAAAAATTAGCTGGGCGTGGTGCTGCATGCCTGTAATCCCAGCTACTCAGGAGGCTGAGGCAGGAGAATCACTTGAACCCAGGAGGCAGAGGTTGTAATGAGCCAAGATCACGCTACTGCACTCCAGCCTGGGTGACAGAGCAAGACTCCGTCTCAAAAAAAAAAAAAAAAAAGTGATTCCCCTGTGGAAAGGCAGCTTAAGAGGGAAAAATGAAAAGGAGAGCAATCAGAAATACACAAGCTAATTTGGAAATTAGGTGATGAGGGAAAATACTGAGAAGAGGTTTTTTGTGTGTTGTTTTCAATTTATATGTTTAGACAAGTTTCTTACTTTGGGAAAGAGTTTGTAAGTTGTAAAATTGCCTATGGATCAATTTTGGTAGGACTCTGAGGAAACCAGATTGGCAGTGAATAGTGGGGATGAAGTGGGACACAGTTCAGCAAAGAGAAGAACACATAAATAATGGACATTATTCAATTCTGGCAGAAACAGCCACCTAGATAAGCATCTAAACTGTACTCTCAAGTTCAGAATGTCTTTATGGGCCAATGGGAGATAAGGAGCTTATATATAGTAAAATCAAGTTGGATTTTGAGTTTACTATTCTCTTCTCTATCCCTACCCAGGAAAAGTAAATGGAGTTTTCAGTGAATGGCTCTATCTTTTGCTTTTTACTCTTTTTGGCCAAATCCCAAATGATAAAGGGGATTTGCTATGTGGATGAGAGATGAGACTGAAGTGATTATCAACTGCGCTAGTTCGAAGCTAGAATTGTGCATGACAGTAACCTGAGGAAATTAAAAGCAAATCTATAAGTCTAGAATATCCCCTGAAGATTTTAATATAGCAAATCTAATATAGCCAGGGCATGTATGTTTTAAAATATTTCCTTGAAGCTGGGCATGGAGGTACAACTAGCTAGAGCAACAGAATAAGAACCTGTCTCTAACAACAAAAACAACAAGTTTCTTGAGATACTGATACACTACTGGTTAAGAACCACTGTATAGATAAGTATAATATAAATTCCCCTATCTCAAAAACTTAAGAAATCTCCAGAAGAGTTGGAGTTTGATAAGTGCTGCTTCCTTTAAATCTCTCCTTCCTAATAATATTAGCCTAACTTTTATCTGTCTCTACCTCTGTGGTTGGGAAGTTAAAAGGACTATTATTTGCAGTATCTATCAGCTTAAGACTAACATCTTTTCTAACATCTTGCTATTGAGAAGTCTTTTAATAAGTAGAGACTGACTCAGGATTTTGAGTCTCTTTGTAATCATTCTGGTGATTAGGTCAATACATCATCATTAAAAGCAAGGTTCTCTCAATTATAATAGTAATAAATTCTAAACCTTTTTTTTTAAAGCTGAAGCTCTATTATGGACTGTCTCAGTATGTCAAGTACATAGAACAATGCATAATCAGGATAGCAGTTTTAAACACTGAAAACCATGAAGTTAGTAAGAATACGGAGAGGTATCCTTTTAATGATTTAGTTTCAGCAGTCTTATAAACTAATTATCCATTTGGTGAACAGTCTGGGTTTTTTTGTTTTTGTGGTAGAAGGAGTCTCGCTCTGTCTCACCCAGGCTGGAGTGCAGTGGCATGATCTCAGCTCACTGCAACCTCTGCTTCCCCAGGTTCGAGCAATTCTCTGCCTCAGCCTCCCAAGTAGCTGGGATTTTAGGCATCCACCACCATGCCTGGCTAATTTTTGTATTTTTAGTAGAGATGGGGTTTCACTGTGTTGCCCAGGCTGGTCTTGAACTCCTGACCTCGTGATCCACCCGCCTTGGCCTCTCAAAGTGCTGGGATTATAGGCGTGAGCCATCGCACCTGGCTAATCTGGGAAAAGTAAACATAAATTATAGATGAATGAATGTTGTAAAAGTGCTTGAAGTGGGTACTATGACTCTTAATAATAATTTTTATTGCATTTTTGAGCCTGTTTTAGAAAAAAAAAATCTGAAACAAAAGAAGTATTTTGCATGAAAATACTTGCTTTATGCACAACTGCTTAGAGATATATCCATAGCAAATATAAAAATACAAGGTCTATAGTCTAAATGTGGCCCATAGATGTGTTTGGTTTGCCTCTATAAATTGTGTCAACATGTAAGGTTTGGGAGACTGTACACAGATCTGGATTCCAGGCTTCTTTTAAAGGATCTAGTCTGGTGTCCCTTGAGCCCATCTCACTGTTAAGGATGCTGTCCAGAGGTTGCGCCTTTCTATGAGGCATGTGGTCTTCATTTTGCTATTGTACCTACTTAGGTACTTCACTTCCTCAGGTCATCTCCCTTGCCTCTGTAAGGATGATTTTACAAGCCCTGTTTTATAGTATATTTTAGTAAATATTTCAAGGTTTTCAAGATATTTTATATTTATTCAAATATGTAGTCTATATTTTATATAAATCCTTTAGTGATGGGGTTGAACTTTTGAATTTAGACAGTGTTTTATAAACTGTTTTTCTTTATATATACTATAAAGAATCATCTTCCTATTAGAATGCAGGTAAGCTTTTTCAGGTTTATCAGTTGGTATAGTTGCATAGGTTATGCATATTGCCAACAATATTATATCTTTCTCTTCAGCATTGTCTCCTAAAAATGCAGGTAATTTAGTGGCTTTTATTATGCTATAAATAATTCATATAGGTAATTATTAGAGCTTTAATTGATAAGCCATTGTATTTTTATTTCTGATTTATATTTTATCTAAAATAAAAAAATTTTAAGTAACAATATGAAAACTAGAATACAAATAAATTTTAAAACGAGTTATGTATCGGGGTCCTATGATTATAATTACATAATTATTTGCACCAGGGTCCTAGGATTGTAGTTGAGAATAACATTTCATATAGAGCTTTCTCACAGCTAAGATAAAAATGCTACTAGAGAAAACCCATGGACTATTTAATAATAAGGAGTGAAAGTTTATTTGAAGCCTATCTCTTTTAATTCAGAGCCCAGCTCTCCGAATTAAAAAGAGATAGGCTTCAAATGAACTGTCAATCATGTCAGAATCTCAGATGACAATGTCAGGTGCTCCCCAGGAGATTCTGACACCGTTGATAGAAACAAGCAAATGTGTATCACCCAGAGGAAACCTCCACCTTTACTGGTAAGCTCTCACAACTGTATCCCTGAAACTCTAATTCCTCAAATGTTAATGTTCTACATGAAAAGTATTGACAAATAGGGATTAGGTGAAGTTCAAAATATTTCTCAAATACTAGTTACATACTGCACAGTTTTGTAACATTTTTCAAACTTGGGTGATCATAGAGTCTTTCGTTTGGAGTCTTTCTTCAACTTCTGGTAAAGTAAATATTCTTTGGAATGTATTAATAGTTTAAGAAACACTGCTCATAGATAATAATTTAGATCATTAATAAAAATACCTGAAACGTTTATTACTGTGTCTTAGGGTTTGAGGACATAGAGAAAAAAATACAGCTCTTGCTCTGAAGAAGCTCTTGGTTCAGGTGGGAAACAATAAAATCCTTACAAAATACCATGCTAAATGCGGTGACAGAAGCAAAGATTCTTGGAACTGGTAGATGTTTGAAATGACTTTTGGAGATGACCAGAGTTCTTACAGTGAGGCAGAGTAGGGTTGTTTCCAGGGGAAGGAGCAGCACGTAGAAAAGCACCGAGGAGTAAAAAGAAAGAGACACCTCTTATGTTATTTCAATTGTATATATTTAAGCTTATAGGATCTTGTATAAGGTTTTCAATTCAGTTGATAAATATGTGATTTTGTGAATTATAAATTGTTGCTGTTGTTTTACAGGAAGAACCTCCACCACTTTTATTTGCTGTGAGTCAAGGAAAACTAGAGATGGTGGAATTTTTATTAAAGAAAAATGCAAATATAAATGCACTTGATTCTCTTAAAAGGTACAGACCTTAGTTCTTGTTGTGTTGTTTTAAAACCTGAGTTTCATTTTAGAGTGATAGCAGCCACTCAAGTCAGAAATATTACATTAATAAGAAGACTAACTTTTAATTATTGGGATATAGTGAGAAATATCAACACAGATTATAATTTAGGTAGAAAAACAATTATTTGGATGAGTAACATAAGAGTGTTGGTAGGATTTGTCTCTATATATAGACATTATACACATAGAAGGCTTCTATATATAGAAGTCTCTGTATATTGACAGATGTTTGTTATTTGTAATATGATGTGTTATTTATAATGTAATAATGTGATGTTTTTGATTGTATGATTTTATATTAGCTAAAGGAGTTTCATGTTTTTCATTTCTACTGTATTTTGATGTTGTTTTTAATTGATATGGGGAGACGGAGAAAAGATAGCTTTAAATGAGTAAAACTTTAATGAAGAAATGCTTTAGGTTCACACAGGACTGGGTTTAATCCCAAGCTTTCCCACTTGCTAGATGTGTGACCTTGGGAATATTACTTATCACCAAGTATGTTTTCTTACGTGAAAAGGAGGATAATAATATATTCTTCAAGGGTGGTTTTGTATAAGTCATTATATATATATAATGTTAGAATGTCCAGCTAACACAGCAAGGTGCTGGTGTTTTGGAAACAATGGCTAAGCATGTAAGTATGTGCTCATATATATGTGTGTGTGTGTGTGTGTGTGTGTGTGTGTGTATGGTTACACCCTTAAAGGATATATTATCCTCCATATATATGTGACATTTAATTAAATGCCTAGCACATGCTTATCAGTGTCATTAACTGAAGCTAAGGCTTTATTGTTTTAAGCCTACAGATAGCTCTTATCTGACCCCTTAGTTGATTTTGCATTATAATATATCAGACTAGGGAAGAAATGAATAATTCTTCACTTAAAATTGCCTACTTTAGATAGGTGGCCAGAGCATAGTTTCTTGCCCATCAAAGGACTTTAAGTCAACAACTTTAACTGTGTCATACCACAGTGGGACAAGAGGCTTCCTTTTTGTTCATTGCTTTTAACCTTTGTCATAATTTACAAAGATAAACCCTTGAGCACCCAAGATGCTTGTTTATTAGTACATGTAATTGTGTTAATTCTACATGGACAAGCAAGATATTAAGTTGATAAAGTATATATATTTAGCTTTTAAAAACATTATTAAAGTTCTTAATTATCTCTCTGTTATTTTAGATCAGCCCTCACACTTGCTGTTCGTCTTGAAAAAAGAGATATAGTCATTCTTCTTCTGCAGCACAATATTGATGTGTTTTCTCAAGATGTATATGGGGAGACCGCAGAAAACTATGCTGCTGCTGCTAAAAATGAAATGTAAGTCTTTACATAAAAAGGCTAGTGAACACTAAATTGAAGTTTAAAATAATTGTAACAATTGCATCTTATGTATCAGGTGAGACTTCATAGTTTGGTTCAGGTAGTTTTCAAGTGGCAAATTTTTAAGTTTTCAAGAGTTATGGAACTTCATCAGCCAGAAATCAAGCAAAAGGCCAGATAAGTGGTAGTAGGTACAGGATTCTTGATATTGAAACTTTTAAGACTTTTCTCATTAGGGATTCCAATGTTCTTTTTATTTCAAGTATAACCCCTATGCATAGGATAAAGTAGTTTCACATCTTTGATTTTTCTAATTAGTTATTTGGATCTTGAAATGTCCAGTTTATCAAAAAAATCTTGTGCTGTTTACTGGGGACCATCTACTATAGCCTGATCCTTGAATTCTTCAAGAACCTAAGGGGTTCCATAAGTTCAAGGAAGACAAATAGTTTCTATAAGTCAGAAAGGGAGGGGGAAAGGACATGTTAATCATTGTTTTGTTTTCATTGATTCTGTTGCTGCTTTCTTGCCATTGAAAGTGCTCCTACAGTCTGCTAATGATTAACCTTTGCCACCCAGGTTGCCCTGATGCCCTTTCTGTTTGAGATCACTCAATCTTCACATTGATCCATTAAAAAACTTCAAAGTTACAACTATTTTTTATTTCACATGCACATACTTATATGTTCAGCCATTGTTTCCAAAACACCAGAACCTTGCTCTGTTAGCTGAAATTCTAACTTTATGAATACACATAGTGAGCAAATTGACACTTTCACCCACACTCAAAACCTGATGTAGAGCCCACATTTTAAGCTGGACTTCAAGACCTTTGTGGTGAGTTATTTTTTGAGTCCCTTGGTTTTTTTGTTGTTTTCTTTTTCTCTTTAAAGCAAATATTAGTTGGGATAGTTCTAAACTGTCAGAGATATTCAAATAATGTTGTAGAAAGAAATTGCAGGTTTTTTTATTGCTACCAGATATGTACCCTGAGACTTTTAAAATAAACAGTGTGAGAGCTTTTCTCAGGTAGTGGAAGCTTCTGTGCCATCCTTCCTTAGAGCAGTAGGCATCAACTTGTGGTTGGCCCCTCAAGTGGTCTGTTTTCTATAATAATGAAGATCTCTCAAGCTGCTTGCATCGCTATCTCAAGTTTTTAAAATATTTTTAAATTCTGCTTTATAGGAAGTCATTCATCAGAATTATCTGAGTCTCAAGTTGGTTAGTTAGATTTAACAGAACTAAGTCTCATCCATGGCTCATCAGCGTTTATATGTAAAAGGTTTTGTGCTTGCTTTGGCAGCACAAATACTAAAATTGGAACAATACAAAGAAAATTAGCATGATGAAGCATTTCATATTTTGCAGTCACAGGAAGGTCATTTGGCTGCTGGCCAGCTAAGTAATAGTTTGAGTCAAAACAAAATGGGTGGCACCTTATATTAGAATTGTGATTTTCGTTACAAAGGTGATCTATAAACTGAGAATGGAGCTAATAACACATGGGGTGTTGTGTAAATATTTTGTTAGTATGTATCTTGGAAATGAGAAAATGTCAACTTTCATCTATTTTATGGAACTTAAAATAAATGAAAGTAGGGCTTTGTCTTCCATGTCAGTTGGAGATAACATGGAGATTAACTGTCACTCTAGCAAACATCTGCTGGTTCAGTTAGAATCTGTAGAGAAGTGATAGTGGTAGCCCAAGCCAGATCTTGACATCTGTTAGTTTTCTCTCCTTGGAATTGATGAGCTCAGTAATAGTGGACAATCATGTTACCTATTTTAATGAAATAATGTATTCATAAATAAATTGATTTACAAATTATGAAATAATTGAGATGCCCTGAATTATAAGCCACAAATAATAGAACAATAAACAAAATTAGGACAACATTTTTCTTAAACTGAAGCATTTGAATATTAGAACCTATGAAAAAACACACATTGGGTTTGATTTGGGATTTCAAAATAGTTCCAGCAATAAAATTTAAGAACAGATTCCACTACTTTACTATTTCTCTGTGAATGTTAAAAATGCTACTTCATTAAACCTGTAAAACAACCTCATGAAAGAAGGCAGTACAATCTAGAAGAAGACATTGCGCCTAAGAGAAGCAACCTGTTTAACAGGAAATACCTGTAGGCTATAGAGCCAGGACTTATCAGTAAGAGCCAGGAAGGTGACTTTCTATTATGTCAAGGTGATGTGAGTTAGTTTATGAGCTATACTGCCTTCACTTCATGAGTACTTCACCTGTCGTTATTATTTAATTAGAAAGGTACGAAGAAGTTTGTAGAGCTTACAGAAGAGAAGTGTATAGGATAATTAACATCCTGATACTGTTTAAAATACTCTAGTAATTTAGTATGTTTGGTAAATTTTTTTAATAATAGTATTAACATGTAAATTTCCTTTATTAATTTTATGCATAGCATTCTCAAACTAATTTCTGAATACAAAGAAGAAAAGAAATCTAAAGCGCTTTCTATAAATAGCAATCCAGGTAAGATTTCTAACAGTGAATTACTCTCGATGGTATTACCATAGATAAAAAAGAATAAGGATGTTTTGATTACAAAAAAGCACTGTTTAAATGAGCTGGGATGTGGAACTGTGGCGGTTGGAGAGGTGTGAATAAACCGTCTGTGTCACGTGAAGGAAAAAAAAAATCTCATGTAATGCAATTGTGTCAGGGTTTCCCAAGACTGCCTCTATGTTTGGTGATTCACTTAGAAGGATTCAGCAAACAGTCATACTCAGGGCTTTGATTTGTTACAGTGAAATAATACAAAATAAAATTAGCTCAGGGCAAAGGGACATGTGGCATATCTGGGGGAAGCCAGGCACAAGCTTCCAGGAGCCCTCCTGTGGAGTTACCAGGATGTGCTTAATTCCTGTAGCCTTGAATTTTGACAGCATATGTGCAATGTTGTTTATCACTATGAGTCTCATAGAGACTTACACAGTATCCAAAGATTTTATGGAAGCTAGTTACATAGGCATCCTCTCTCACACGTGCAAAAGTTCCAGACTTCCAGAAGAAAAGCAGCTGTTCAGAGTCAACTACATTGTTTATGCAAACAGTTTAGGTACAGTGATCTACTTTTCTCAGTTAGAAAATGGTGAGAAGCCTTTAAAATATAAATTTCCAAACACCAGTGAAGGGCCAGTTTTGCATGTAGGTCTTTCTAAAATGACAGTCTTATGACTGTCATGTGAATTATTTTCTTTACAGCAGTTATAGCCCCAACTTAATTTTAGGTATTGTCTTAAAAATTCTATTTTAATAGTGAATAGTATAGTGATATAGCATGCTGCTTATTTCATTTGCATGAGTTGCAATTTAATATGAAATATTAAGTTTCTGTGCTGTTAGATTTTTGACTTTTGGTGAATATTTAACAGATTTCTATACAGAAGTTACTATGGCAATATTGGGTAATTATAATCTGTTCTTATTTGATTAACCTTTCAGCAAAATTGTTAAACTAAGTAATAATTTCTGATTTAAAATTAAAATAAAAAATTTATTTCATTTTAATTATATAGCTGGTTCAGTTTTGTTTTATATTTTGTTAAATTTCTGTTTATAATTATGAAATTTAAAAAATCAATCATGTATTAGTTATTTTCTTGCCTACTAATACAATTAAGTTATTTCCTTTATGTATTTTTATATACTATAATTCTGCAGCAAATATTCCTATTCTGTTTCAAATTGAGTGTATCTTGCTATAATATATGGCAGTAGAAGATTTAGTGACAATCTTCTTTTTTTAAGTTATACTTTAAGTTGTGGGGTTCATGTGTAGAATGTGCAGGTTTGTTTCATAGCGTAATGGTGGTTTGCTGCATCCATCATCCTGTCATCTGCATTAGGTATTTCTCCCAATGCTATCCCTCTCCAGCCCTCCACCCACTGACAGGCTCTGGTGTGTAATATTCCCCTCCCTATGTCCACGTAACTCCCACTTATGAGTGAGAACATGCGGCATGTGGTTTTTTGTTCTCATGTTAGTTTGCTGAGAATGATCGTTTTCAGCTTCATCCATGTCTCTGCGGAGAACAAGAACACATTCTTTTTGATGGCTGCATAGTATTCCATGGTGTATATGTGCCACATTTTCTTTATCCAGTCTATCATTGATGGGCATTTGGGTTGCTTCCAAGTCTTTGCTATGTGAACAGTGCTTAGATAATCATATGTGTGCATGTGTCTTTGCAATAGAACAGTTTATAAATTTTGGGTATATACCCAGTAATGGGATTGCCAGGTCAAATAGTATTTCTGGTTCTAGATCCTTGAGGAATCACCACACTGTCTTCCACAATGGTTGAACTGATTGATACTCCCACCAACAGTGTAAAAGCATTCCTATTTCTCCACATGCTCTCCAGCATCTGTTGTATCCTGATTTTTTAATGATTGCCATTCTAACTGACGTGGGATGGTATCTCATTGTGGTTTTGTTTGCATTTCTCTAATGACCACTGATGATAAGCTTTTTTTCATATGTTTGTTGGCTGCATAAATGTCTTCCTTTGAGAATTGTCTGTTCATTTCCTTCACCCATTCTTTTGATGAGGTTGTTTGTTTTTTTCTTGTAAATTTAAGTTCTCCATAGATTCTGGATATTAGCCCTTTGTCAGATGGGTAGATTGCAAAACTTTTTTCCCATTCTGTTGGTCGCCGGTTCACTCTATTGATAGTTTTGCTGTGCAGAAGCTCTTAAGTTTAATTAGTTCCCATTTGTCTATTTTGGCTTTTGTTGCTATTGCTTTTAGTGTTTCAGTCATGAAGTCCTTGCCCATGCCTATGTCCCGAATGATATTGCCTAAGTTTTCTTCAAGAGTTTTTATGGTGTTAGGCCTCATGTTTAAATTTTTATATCCATTTGAAGTTAATTTGTGTATAAGGTGTGGGGAAGGGATCTAGTTTTGTCTTTCTGCACATGGCTAGCCAGTTTTCCCAATACCATTTATTAAATAGGGAATCCTTTCCCCATTGCTTTTCTCTGGTTTGTCAAAGATCAGATGGTTATAGTTGTGTGGTGTTCTTTCAGAGGCCTCTATTTATTCCATTGGTCTATATCTCTGTTTTGGTACCAGTACCATGCTGTTTTGAGTACAGTAGCCTTGTGATATAGTTTGAAGTCAGTAACATGATGACTCCAGCTTTGTTTTGTTGTTGTTGTTGTTGTTTTGCTTCAGATTCTCTTGGCTATGCAAGCTCTTTTTTGGTTCCATATGAAGTTTAAGGTGTTTTTTTCAAATTCTGTGAAGAGGGTCACAGGTAGCTTGATGGAGATAGCATTGAATCTATAAATTCTTTTGGGCAGTATGGCCATTTTCACAATATTGATTCTTCCTAACCATGAGCATGGAATGATTTTTCATCTGTTTGTGTCCTCTCTTATTTCCTTGAGCAGTGGATTGTAGTTCTTCTTGAAGAGGTCCTTCACATCCATTGTTAGTTGTATTCCTAGGAAACATTATTTGTTGACGTGTATGTTTTTGCAAAACTGGACAAACAGATGGCAAGAGTGCTGAACTGCTGAACTCAGAAAATGTAGGTATATCAGGAGACTTGAGGAGTATAAAGAAAATGATTTTTAAAATTATGACTCAAGTATAAATGAACTCACTTCAGATGTATTTAGAATATTTGCATAAAAGGTGATTTGACTTTGGCTGCTCCAGGAACTACTGGAAGCAGTAAAGAGTGCTAGAATTAGGATAAACCACAGTAACTGATTACTACTCTTATTTACTATTGGGCATCAGAGATACATGTTTTGTTGATATTAGTTATTCAAATGAGATAAACATGAATATATATACATTAACTTTGTTTCTCCAGAAGCTAACTTTTGGATGAAATAGCAATTTAATAAAAATTTTTAAGAGAATAGTATACTTCAAGCTAGACTATTTTGGAAACAAAAATA
Source organism: Aotus nancymaae (assembly GCF_030222135.1). Taxonomy (NCBI): domain Eukaryota; kingdom Metazoa; phylum Chordata; class Mammalia; order Primates; family Aotidae; genus Aotus; species Aotus nancymaae. The sequence goes on from NW_026988756.1 coordinate 83,631, forward strand.
ATGTTGAATTCATTAATTGACTCCTAAAAGGTTTGTTTTCAATGAATATTAGAGTGAGTTTCAAATGTAAAAGCTTATTCATATCTATCCTTGTAGCAACTTTATTTTGTATAAGTATGTTAAATTTGATCATTTATTATACTTTTTGAAGAGGTTTATATATTGTATATTCTTGCCATGAGTGAAATGAAGAAAGTTTCTGAAGATTAAACTAGAGGATACAAGAAATGTAGGCACATTGTTATACCACATGTAAGGTTTGTTCTTCAGTTCTTGCCAAGTTTAAAAAGAAGAAACTGAGGCCAACACAAGAAGATCCAATATGAAGGAATTTATTCAGGCTCCCGGGTGAGGTTCTGTGGTCCAACAGGAGGGGCCAGAGAAGTCGCACGGACTCCTCTCAGATGTGGGATTTTATAGGGAGTGAAGGAGCTCGATTGGTTGTGGGACAGCAGGACTGCTATTGGTTAAGGTTACAAGCCTTTGTTTGCATACAGGACTTGGCTGCTATTGGTTAGAATTACTCGGCTGCTATTGCTAGAAAGACTCAGCTGCTATTGGCTAGAAAGACTCGGCTGCTATTGGCTAGAAAGACTTGACTGCTGTTGGCTAGAATCACAAGACTCTGCTTGCATACTGGGTTCTTTAACGGAAGGCCAGGCTGTGTGAGAAAGGGAGAAGGGAACATGCCTGAGCAGGTCCAAGCTTTCAGACAAAAGGGGGAGGCGTGTGCGTCTGAGCTCGTGGCGAGGCAACCGACCTTACACCACATGGGTATGAGGAATAAAGAATATTATATACTAGGATTCACCAAACCTATATCCAAGCTGATCATTCTGGGACACGTCCACTGAGGAGTTGTGAAGTGTACATTCAACTAAAGCATCATACTCATTGCGCACCTGCTCAATTATCAGGCAAGTAGAAGAGCGCAATGAATATTTGTAGTATAATGGTACAAATCCTTCTGATGTCTTGCATGAAAGACATGACATGCAGGAGCATTTACCACCTGCTTTGACATTGATTCCCAGATGTATAAGTTGCTCCTCTGATTTTAGATCACATTTATTCCTAATCACTCAGCATATCCACATGCACAATGACACTATTTTATTGTGGTAATAGACATATAAAGAGTAATATCACATTTGAAATTATAAGTGTGTGTTTCATGACACCTGTATTTCTGTTCTCTTCGGTGTATTTCTGTCATGTTCCTGTTCCAAGACACAAAGTATGAAACATCAAAGCCTATGCTAATACAGGCAGGGGGATAAAGCTTGATGCTAACACTACATGAATGTATGGTTAACTTTATCATATTTACATATGATTGATTATGTATCCCTTTTTCTTTTCAGTATCTTCTCTGAAACAACTAGCCTTCAGGGTAATTACACTCTCATTTATATTTCTAATTATTAACTCCATAGTCTATGAAATATACTTAATGTATTGATTATTTTGTTTCAAATCCCATTCAGGCTCCAAGTGACAAGAAAACATCTGTTTCAGTTATAGCCAGAGAAATAAAGGATGGAGACCAATCTGGGACAGGTAATTTTGCAATACACATTTAATGTCATGTTCCCTCAAGATTGAAGAGAACTTCTATTTTTTGAATAAATCAGTGGAAGGCTCAGTGAAGCTGCACATTCTGATTGAACAGGCCTGGGCTTCTGCATTAATAATAATTTCTTGGTTGACACTGGTACTGCTAGTCCTTGGCCTTGATCTGAGTAGTAAGATTATAGACTTCCCTACATTGAAATTGGGAAGAAGAAGCATTAAAGAGCAGTTGAAGACATACCAGACTCAGGGACAGCATAATTTTGCTTTAGTTCTACAGCATGTTTTCATCAAGGGGGAAAGAGAAGGAGATGAAGTAATAGAAATTATAGGCCTCAGACGATATTGCCAAAACCAGAAGGAAGAAGTGATCGTAATAACCCGTAAACACTGTAGAACAACAACTAAGGACACCACTGATGGAGTAATTACTTTCCTTAAGGAAGAGAGATTGTGAGGCAGGAAGGAGGGAAAAGAAGAAGTTAGTCATGTAATTTTGGGGATTCTGCTGAGGAAACCTGAGTGAACTCCCTTCAGATGCATTTAGAATATTTGCATAAAAGAAGATTTGACTGTGGCTGCTCCAGGAATTACTGGAAGCAGAAAGAGTGCTGTAATTGAGATAAACCACACTGACTCATTGCTCCTCTTTGTTACTGTTAGGCCACAGAGATACCTTTTTTTTCTTTTTTGTTATCAAAATGAGATAAACTTGAATATGAATACATTGTCTTTATTGTTTAAGGAGCTAACTCTTCGATAAAATAGCTATTTAATGAAAATTCTTTAGAAAATAATATGGTACTTCAAACAAGACTTTTAGAAATAAAAGTATTGTTGAATTCATTAATATACTCTAAAATGAGTTTTTCAATGCATTTTGGAGTAATTTTTGAATGTAAAAGCATATTAATATCTAATGTGGTTTTGTTTTGTAGAAGTATGTCAAAATTGATAATTGATGATACTTTTTATTGAGGTTTTTATATAATATCTTGTTGTCATGAGTGGATCATGAAACTTTCGGAAAGCTAAACAACAGGATATGAGAAACGTGGGCTAATTATTACACCACATGGACGTGAGAAATAATGAATGCTATTTACTGGGATTCACCAAACATATCCAAGCTGATCAATTAGGGACACTTCCACTGAAGAGATGTGAAGTGTACATTCAACTGAAGTGTCCTTGTAATTGTGTACCTTCTCAGTTATTGGGCAAGTGAAAGAGCATGATGAATGTTTGTAGTATAATGGTATAAATCCTTCTGATGTCTTGCATGAAAGACATGCGGGAATAGTACCACCTGCTTTGACATTGATTCCCAGGTTTATGAGTTGCTCCTCTGATTTTAGATCACATTGGTTCTCATCACTAAGGATATCCACATTGCTATTGAAACTCTCTTATTTTAGGAGTAGATATATGACAAATTATATTATGTTGGAATTTGTGAAGCCTATATTCCTGTTTTCTTCAGTGTGTTTCTGTCATGTTGCTGTCCCAAGACACAAAGTATAAAACATCAAAGCCTACACTAATACAGGCAGGAAAATACAGGTTGATGCTAACACTGCATCAATGTATGGATGTCTTTATCATATTTACATATGATTTATTATGTATCCCTTTCTCTTTTCAGTGTCTTCTCAGAAAGAACGGGCCCCAAAGGTAATTACACTCTCATTTTTATTTTGAACTATTAACTGTATAGTCTGTGTAATATACTTTATGTGCTGATTATTTTTCTTCAAATCCCATTCAGGCTACACATGATGAGAAAGATCCTGTTTCAAATACAGCCACAGAAAAAAAGGATGAATCAAAATCTGGGACAGGTAATTCTGCAAAACGCATTTAATGTCAAGTTCACTCAGGATAAAAGGGAACTTCCCTTCCCAAATAAATCAGCAGGGGGCTCATTGAAAGAGTACGTTGTGATTCAGGAAGCCTGAGATTCTGCATTTGTAATAAGTTATTTAGCACCAGTGATGCTGCTGGTCCTTGTCCGTGATCTGAGTAGTACGATTATAAACTTTTCTACATTGAAATTAAATAGAAGAACCTCTGAAGAGCAATTCAAGACATAGCAAGCTCAAGGGACAGCGTAATTTTGCTTTAATTCTACAGCATGTTTTCTTCAGGAAGGAAAGGAAAAAGAGATGTAGTAATAGGGATGATAGACACTAGCTTGTTTTGCTGAAACCAGAGGGAAGAAGTGATTGTAATAAACCATAAACACTGTAGAATGAGAGAACTAATGAGACCATTGATGTAGTAATTATTTTCTCCAAGGAAGAGGGATTGTGAGGCAGCAAGGAGGGAAAAGAAGAGGTTATGTATGTAATTTAGGGGTTTCTGCTGCGGAAACGCGAGTGAACTCACTTTGGATTTATTTAGAATATTTGCGTAAAACAAGATTTGATTTTGGCTGCTCCAGAAACTACCAGAAACAGGAAAGAGTGCTAGAACTGGGATAAACCACGGTGACTCATTACTCTTCTTTGTTGCTATTAGGCATCAGAGATAGATGTTTTGTTGATTTTAATTATTAAAAGTAAGATAAACTAGAATATGAATACATTGGCCCCCTTGGTCAAGGAGCTAACTCTTGGATAAAATAACTATTTAATGAAATTTCTTTAGAGGATAACATGATACCTCAAAGAAGACTATTTTAGAAACAAAAATTATGTTGAATTCATTTACTGCCTCAAAAATGGTTATTTTCAATGAATATTGGAGTGATATCTGAATGTAAAAGCTTATTAATATCCAATGCTTGTAGTAGTTTTTTTTAGTAGAAGTATGTCAAAACCGATAAAGGCTGATACTGTTTATTGAGGCTTATGTGTCATATCGTGTTGCATGAGTGTGTGAAGAAACTTCCAGAAAGCTAAACTAGGGGATACCAGAAATGTTGAAAATTATTACACCACATGGGTGTGAGTAATAATGAATATTATGTACGAGTATTCAGCAAACATATATCCAAGCTGATCTATTCAGGACCTTTCCCCTGCAGAGACATGAAGTATACATTCAACTGAAGTGTCATTGTAATTGTGTACCTTCTCAGTTGTCGGGCAAGTTACAGAGCCTGATGAATATTTGTAGTACAATGGTATAAATTCTTCTGATGTGTTGCATGAAAGACATGCGGGAATAGTACCACCTGCTTTGACATTGATTCCCAGGTGTATGAGTTGCTCCTCTGATTTTAGATCGGTGAGTGTATGTTTCATGAAGCCTGTATTTCTGTTCTCCTCAGTGTATTTCTGTCATGTTCCTGTTCCAAAACACAAAGTATGAAACATCAAAGCCTACGCTAATACAGGCAGGGGGATAAAGCTTGATGCTAACACTGCATGAAGGTATGGTTAACTTTATCGTATTTACATATGATTGATTATATATCCCTTTTTCTTTTCAGTGTCTTCTGTGAAACAACCAGCCTCAAAGGTAATTACACTCTTATTTATATTTTTAATTATTAACTCTATATATAGTCTATGAAATATACTTAATGTATCGATTATTTTGTTTCAAATCCCATTCAGGCTCCAAGTGACAAGAAAACATCTGTTGCAGTTATAGCCAGCGAAGTAAAGGATGGAGACCAATCTGGGACAGGTAGTTTTGCAATACACATTTAATGTCGTGTTCCCTCAAGACTGAGGAGAACTTCTATTTTTTGAACAAATCAGCGGAAGGCTCAGTGAAGCCGCACATTCTGATTGAGGAGGCCTGGGATTCTGCATTAGTAATAATTCCTTGGTTGACGCTGATGCTGCTGGTCCTTGGCCTTGATCTGAGTAGTAAGATTATAGTCTTACCTACATTGAAATTGGGAAGAAGAACCATTAAAGAGCAGTTGAAGACATACCAGACTCAGGGGACAGCATAATTTTGCTTTAGTTCTACAGCATGTTTTCATCAAGAGGGGAAAGAGAAGGAGACGAAATAATAGAAATTATAGGCCTCAGACGATATTGCCAAAACAGAGGGAAGAAGTGATCGTAATAACCCATAAACAGTGTAGAACAACAACTAAGGACACTACTGATTTAGTAATTACTTTCCTTATGGAAGAGAGATTGTGAGGCAGGAAAGAGTGAAACGGAGAAGTTATTCATGTAATTTTGAGGATTCTGCTGAGGAAACCTGAGTGAACTCCCTTCAGATGCATTTAGAATATTTGCATTAAAGAAGATTGGATTTTGGCTTCTCTGGGAACTACTGGAGGCAGGAAAGTGTGTTAGAAATGAGATAAACCACCCTGACTCATTACTTTTCTACGTTACTATTAGGCATCAGAGATATATGTTTTGTTGATATTATTCAAATGGGATAAACATGAATATGCATACTTAGTCTTCTTTTTTCAAAGAGCTAACTTTTGGATAAAAAAGTAATTTATGAAAATGCTTTAGAGAACAACATTATACTTCAAACCAGAACTTTTTAGAAATAATAATGTTGAATTCATTAATTGACTCTTAAAGTAGTTATTTCAATGAATATGGGAGTGATTTCTAAATGTAAAGCTTCCTCACATCTAATGCTTGTAGTAACTTTATTTTGTATATGTATGTCAAATTTAATAATTTATCATACTTTTTTGTGAGGTTTATGTATTATGTCTTCTTGCCACGAGTGGATTAAGAAACTTTCTGAAGGCTATACTAGAGGATGCCAGAAATGTAGTCACATTATTACACCACATGGATATGAGAAATAAAGAATATTATATAGTAGAATTCACCAAACATATATGTAAGTTGATCAATTCAGGATACTTCCACTGAGAAGTTATGAAGTGTACATTCAACTAAAGTGTCATTGTCATTTTGTACCTGCTTAATTATCAGGCAGGTCAAAAAGCATGATGAATATTTGTTGTATAATGGTATAAATCCTTCCAATGTCTTGCATGAAAAACATACGAGAGCCTTTATCATCTGCTTTGACATTGACTCCCAGGTGTATGAGTTGCCTCTCTGATATTACATCACATTGGTCCTCATTACTCAGCATATCCACATTGATAATAACAAGTTTTTATTGTAGTAATAGACATATGAAAATATTATTACTTTTGAAATTGGAAGTTTATATTTTGTGAAACCTTTATATCTATTTTCTTCTATGTATTTCTGTCATGATCCTGTTTCAACACACAAAGTGTAAAACATCTAAGCATCCAGTAATACAGGCAGGAGGATACAGCTTGGTGCTAATACTACATGAATACATGGACACCTTTATTATATTTACATATGATTGATTACATATCCCTTTTGATTTCAATGTATTCTCAGAAACAGCTGGACTTAAAGGTAATTACACTCTCATTTATATTTTGAATTATTAACTGTATAGTCTATGAAATATATTTTATGTATTGATTATTTTGTTTTACATCCCATTCAGGCTACAATTGACAAGAAAGATTCTGTTTTGAATATAGCCACAGAAATAAAGGATGGGCAAAAATCTGAGACAGGTAATTTTGCAATTCACAATTAATGTCATGTTTACTCAAGATAGAAGAGAATGCCTTTTCCCCAAAATAAATGAGTGGGTGGCTCGTTGAAGCTGTACATTCTGATTCAGCAGGGCTGAGATTCTTGGGAGATGTTGGTGCTGCTGTTCCTTGGCCATGATCTAAATAGTAAGATTATAGACCTTTCTTCATTGTAATTGGAAAGAAGAGCCATCAGAGAGCAGTTCAAGATGTAACAGTCTCAGTGGCAGCATAATTTGCTTTACATCTACAGCTATGTTTTCATAAACAGAAAAAGGAGAAAGAGATGAAGTAAAAGAAATTGTAGGCACCAGAAAGTATTGCTAGAATTAGAGGGAAGAAGTGATCATAATGACACATGAACATTGTGAATGAGAACTAAGGAAATCACTGATGTAGTAATTATTTTCCTCAAGAAAGAGGAAATGTGAGTCAGGAAGGAGGGAAAAAAAGAAGTTATTTATTTAATTTTGGGATATCTGCTGAGGAAACCTGAATGAACTCATTTCACATTCATTTTGAGTATTTACATATAAGAAGATTTGATTTTGGCTGCTCCAGGAATGACTTGAAGCAAGAAAAAGTGCTATAATTGGCATTAACCACCCTGACTTATTACTCTTCTATATTACTCTTAGGCATCAGAAATACATGTTTTGTTGATTTTAGTTATACAAATTAGATAAATTTGAATATGAATATATTGTCTTCGTTGTTCAGGGAGCTAACTCTTGGATAAAATAGCTATTTAATGAAAATTCCTTAGAGAATAACATGATACTTTAAACAAGACTATTTTAGAAACAACAATAATGTTGAATTTATTAATTGACTTTTAAAATTTTTTTTTCAATGAATATTAGAATGATTTTCGAATGTAAAAGCTTGTTAATAACTAATCTGTGTAGGAGTTTTATTTTGTAGAAATATGTCAAAATCGTTAATTAACGATACTTTTTCTTGAGGCTTTTATATTATACCTGGTTGTCATGAGTGGATGAAGAAACTTTCAGAAAGGCTAAACTACAGGATATAAGAAATGTAGGCACATTATTACACCACATGGGTATGAAAAATAATGAATATTATCTGCTAAGATTCACTAAACATATATCCAGGCTGATCAATTGAGGACATTTCCACTGAAGAGTCATGAAATGTACATTCAATCGAAGTGTCATTGTGATTGTGTATCTTTTCAGTTATCAGGCAAGTTAAAGAGCATGATGAATGTTTGTAGCATAATGGTATAAATTCTTCTGATATCTTTCATGAAAGACATTCGGGAGTATGTACCACCTGCTTTGACATTGATTCCCAGGTGTATGAGTTGCTCCTCTGATTTTAGATCACATTAGTCCTCATCACTCAGCATATCCACATTGATATTGATACTTTTTATTTTGGTAATATACATATGATGCATATCTCTTTGTAATTTTATAACTGTATATTTTGTGGAAGCCTGTATTCCTATTTTCTTCAGTATATTTCCTCATGTTCCTGTCCCAAAGACATAATCTATAAAACATCAAATTCTACACTAGTACTGTTACGGGAATCAGGAGACCAGAGAGACCAATTGGTGGAACAGGAGGATTTCATTAAGGTGTGCACCAGTTCAACAGATTTGCATTCAAAGGCTGAGCTCTGAACAAAGACAAGGCTTGACTTTTTTTTTTTTTTTTTTTGAGTTGGAGTTTCACTCTTGTTACCCAGGTTGGAGTGCAATGGCTTGATCTCGGCTCACCGCAACCTCTGCCTCCTGGGTTCAGGCAATTCTCCCTGCCTCAGCCTCCTGAGTAGCTGGGATTACAGGCACGTGCCACCATGCCCAGCTAATTTTTTGTATTTTTAGTAGAGACGGGGTTTCACCATGTTGACTAGGATGGTCTCGATCTCTTGACCTCGTGATCCACCTGCCTCGGCCTTCCAAAGTGCTGGGATTACAGGCGTGAGCCACCACGCCTGGCCCAGGGCTTGACTTTTATACACAAAATACAAGAGCAGAACAAAGGCAGTTTATCAAGCAATGACGGGCCTATAACTCAGGCTTACATACGACTTTTGCTATGTGACCTAGATGGCCGTTATCTAGGTTGCTGAAGAGCCTCACACAAGCTTATCTTGCATCCTTTGCTATGGCACCTAGATGGTTGCAATCCAGACTTGCTCAGACGTATCTCATGACCTTCACTGTGCTGCTTAGATGAAAAACAAAACTTGCAGTTATTAGCTATAGAGAACAAGAATACAAGAATCTATAAACTCATAAAACTTGCAGAGCAGGGTACAGTTCCACAGGAGGGGGAAGGACTCAGGGAAGTTTGCTTATACCAAAGGCAAGGAGGAAAATTTGTTTTTCTGCCCTCATCTCCTGCTTCAGTACAGGCAGGAGGATACAGCTTGATGCTAACACTGCATTAATGTATGGTTGGCTTTATCATAGTTACATATGATTGATTATATATCCATTTTGCTTTTCAGTGTCTTCTCAGAAACAACCGGCCTGGAAGGTAATGACTCATTTATATGTTGAATTACTAATTATATAATCTATGAAGTATATATTATTTATTGATTATTTTGTTTCTCATTCCATTCAGGCTATAAGTAAAAAGAAAGTTTCTCTTTCAAATATTGCCACAGGAATAACGGTTGTTGAAAAATCTGGAGCAGGTAATTTAGCAATAGATATTTAATGTCATGTGCACTAAAGATAGAAGAGGGCTTCCCACCCCTGAATAAATCAGCACGGGGCTCTTTGAAAATGCACATTCTGATTCAGCAGACCTGAGATTCTGCATTTCTAGTACGCTCTCAGGTGATGCTGATGCTGCTGGTCCTTGGCCATGATCTGAATAGCCAGGTTATAGACTTCTGTACATTGAAATCAGGAAGAAGAACTATTGGAAAGCAGTTCAAGACATAAAAGGATCAGGGGACAGCATAATTTTGCTCTTATTTCATAGCATGTTTCATTGGAGAGGGGAAGGAGAAAGAGACGAAGTAATAGAAATTATAGATGTCTGATGGTACTGCTAAAACCAGAGGGAAGAAGTTGTCATAATAATCCATAAACTCTGTAGAATGAGAAGCAATGTGACCACTGATGTAATTATTTTCATCAAGAAAGAGGGATTACAAGGCAGGAAAGAGGGGAAGGAATAAGTTTTTTAGGTAATTTTGGGGCTTCTGCTGAGGAAACCTGGGTGAACTCACTTCAGATGTATTTAGAATATTTGCCTACCAGATTTGATTTCTGGCTTCTCCAATGACTACTGGAATCTGGAAGGAGTGTAGAATTGGGATAAACCACAGTGACTCATTATTCCTGTTTATTAGTATCAGACATCAGAGATATATTTTTTATTAGTTATTCAGATGAGTTAAAATTTAATATGAAAGCATTAGGTTTTTTGCTAGCTTTTTTATTAGAATAGCTATTTAATGAAAATTCTTTATAGATTAAAGTGATACTCCAAACTAGACTAATTTTAGAAAAAAGTAATGTTGAATGCATTAACTGAATCCTAACATGGTTACTTTCAATGAATATTGTACTGATTTCCAAATATAAAAGGTTATTAATATCTAATGCCTATAGCAATTCCATTTTGTATAAGTATGTATAATTTATTGTACTTTTTGATGGGGTTTATATATTTTATCTTCTTGCCATGAGTGGATGAAGAAACTTTCAGAAGGCTAAACTAGAGGATACAAGAAATGTAGGCACATTATTACACCACATGGTTATGATAAATAAGGAATATTATCTACTAGGATTCACCAAACATATATCCAAACGGCTCAATTCAGGACACTTCCACTGAAGAGATGTGAAGTATACACTCAACTGAAGTGTCATTGTTATTGTGTATCTTCTTAGTTATTGGGCAAGTGGAAGAGCATGATGAATGTTTGTAGCATAATGGTATAAATCCTTCTGATGTCTTGCATGAAAGATGTGCAGGAGTATGTACCACCTGCTTTGACATTGATTTCCAGGTGTATGAGTTGCTCCTCTGATTTTAGATCACATTTCTCTTATTAGCTTATCCACATTGATAGCAATACTTTCTTTTATTGATAGACATGGTGCATAATCTCACTTTTTAACTTGTAAGTATATGTTTTTTGAAGGCGGTATTCTCATTTTCTTCAGTGTATTTCTGTCATGTTACTGTCTCAAAGAAATAAACTAGAAAAACATGAAATCCTACACTAACACAAGCAAGAGTATTTAGTTTGATGCTAACACTCCATGAATGTATGGTTGGCCTTACCGTATTCACATATGATTGATTATATATATATTTTTTTGCTTGTTAGAATATCCTGAAAATCTTCCCACCTTGAAGGTAATTACTCTTATATTTATATATTTAATTATTAACATCATATCCTATACAACATACATCATGTGCTAATCATTTTATTTTAAAACCATTCAGGTTACAACTGAAAATAACGATTCTGTTCTGAATATAGCCATCAAAATGAAGGATGTACAAACATCCTTGCCAGGTAAACTTTGCAATGCAAATTTAACTCTGGAAAGGAGTACATTAATCTATTTGTAATGCTCATAGTCTTTTCATTCTCAATTATTTTTTTTTTATGTTTTATTTCAGGATTTCTTATAAATAATATAGCTGTTATCTTTTTTATGTTTTTAAAAATCAGATTTACACACATAAGGAAAGTATATTTTTAAAATATAAGGTTTTGTGTTGTTTTTTGAAAGGGAATTTCGCTCTTGTTTTCCAGGCTGGAGTGCAATGGCATAATTTGCAACCTCTGCCTCCTGGGTTCAAGGGATTCTCCTGCCTCAGCCTCCTGAGTAGCTGGGATTAGAGGCATGCACAACCATGCCTGGCTAATTTTGTATTTTTAGTAAAGATGGGGTTTCTCCATGTTGGTCAGGCTGGTCTTGAACTCCTGACCTCAGGCGATCCGTCTGCCTTGGCTTCCCAAAGTGCTGGGATTACAGGAGTTAGCCACCACACATGACCTGAAAAATAAGGGTGTATTCAGATGTTTCTACTTTTACATTTGGATACTCTGAAGTTTTTGATTTGGAATTTCAATAGTTTTTAGCAATTTAAAGAGATCAATTTTGATACTCTAAAATATTTGTTTTGCTTTAAAAGTCAATTCGAAGTATAGTTTTTATCTAATGAAATATTTTACTTGGTAACATATTTAACTTTTATAGGTTCTGGTCTGTTTTGTTACCCTTATTATATTAAGCCAATCAGATGTTTTGATTAGCACAGTGTGTGTCTGTGTATGTGTGTGTGTTACTTTATATATATATTTTTGTTTTTAATTTTAATGTGTAAATTGTATGTGCTTATGTTTATGGAATAAATGGGATATTTTGATAGAGGCATACAATGTGTAATAATCACATCATGGTTAATGGGTTATCCATCACCTCAAGCATTCACAATTTCTTTGTGCTGTCTTTTAATTTTTACTCCCTCAGTAATGCTAAAATGTACAAGTTATTGCTGACTGTAGTCATGTTTTTGTACTATAAAATGCTACATTTTATTTATTGTATCTAACTATAGTTCATACTTATTATGCATCCTCATTTCCTACCACCCTCAAACCCTTCCTATACTGTGGTAACATTGATTTTATTCTCCATCTCCATGAGTTCTTTTTTTTTTTTTTTAAATGTTGCAAATTCCTTTACTGTTATCTTCCCCACCACTAGGATCACGTAGGGTCCAGTCTTTTTACTCCCTAACCCCTTTCCTGAAAAAGGTGCTACCTCCTTCCCAGATAGATGAGAGAGGGCAGGACTTCAGGCTGGATTCACCATTAGGCTCTCCCTCCCGCAGCCTGGAGCAAGGGAGGGAGGGGAGGTGATGGCCAGAGACGGATGGATGGGTGGTGGGCTGAGAAGAGGAAACTAGGAAGGGCAATTCCAGGCTCAGCCCTGTCCCTCCAGCTTTGCCTCTGGGTGTAGGGAAACAGACATGACTGACCGGGGCGAGGGCTGTGCCCAGGTGGGCCATGGCCACGCATCAGGTAGTCCAATAAACACCGTGGACTCCCAGCAAGGCTGCTGCCTGCTGTTTTGAGGCTGCTGTGGTTGCAGACTCCCCACTAGCCTTGGCTCCCTGTCAACAAGCCGAGGGTGGGAGCAGGAGGGAGGAGCAGCCCCTGCCTTAGAGGCCTCACAGGCTGCACCAAGAGAGCAGTCAGCCTGGGGCTGGGGCTGCCAGGGCTGGATCAGCCAGGGTGGCTGATCCAAACGTCATAGATGCTTTTATTGGGTGGCACCCCCTGGAAGAGGGTATCTAGATCCCAGAGCAGCCCTGGGGGCCCTCGGGTTTCAGAGATCACACCTCAGTAGGCAGGGCTGGTTGACGGTGGACACGGGACAGGAGGTGGGCGGTGGTGCCAAGGGCATTACATTGGGAGTGTAGATAGGCAAATAGGAGGTAGGCAGCTGCCCCCAGAGGGAGGCCCTGTGTCCCCCCCTGGACAGCCCCCCAGGAACTGAGGTGCCCTGTAGTAAGTGGAGAGGCCAGGCCCTAGGCTCTGGGGAGACGGTGGAGGGCCCGATGGCTCCCCCCTGGGAAGCCTCCCCCTCCACTCTTGTGGGGCCCGGAAGGGGGCAGAGGGGCCACAGAGGCCTCTCAGAGGAGGGCAGGAGTGGGGTGGGCACGGCCTCTTCCCCACTATTCTCCATGCCTGTAGGAACTGGGCTGCTCTGTGGATCTAGCCCCGGCCAGGGTGCCCCCTCCCGGGAGACCCCTAGCGGGGACTTGATGCTGAAGCCCTCGCTGGGTGGCGGCAGGGGACTGGGAGGCTGATAGGGCCGGCCGTGCAGCACGTAGGGGCCCAGGTCCTTGGCGAAGGCTCCTCTCGCACCCCCGTTCTGCCAGCGCCTGCACAGGGCCGTGTTCTGCAGCCGTAGTGCCTCGGCTGGGATCAGACACGTCGACTACCCAAAAGTTGCCCTTGGCCTGGGGCTTTGCAGGGTCCTTGGGCACCTTGCGGAAGCATCGGTTGGAGGAAAGGTTGTGGCGAATGGAGTCTTTCCAGCCCTCGTATTCTTCCCTGAACAGAGGGAACACCGCCTGGACCTGACGGATGATGTGGGCCAGCTTCAGCCTGCGGGAGGGTGCGGCCTGACTCACCAAGGCAATCACGGCCAAGTAGGTGTAGGGGGCTTGTCATGTCGCAGTTACCTCTTCTTCCTCCTCTTAGGGGGCTGGGAGGGCGACTCTGCCTCTGGGGGCCGCAGACGGGAGCCGCTGCAGGGCCCCACACAGGACCGTAGACAGGGTGGGCAGGGGCCTGGCCCCACTCGGTCAGCAAGGCGTCGTTCTTTCCCACAAGTCTTTGTTGTTGTTTTGAGACAAGGTCTCGCTCTGTTGCCCAGGCTGGAGTACAGTAGTGTCATCTGGGCTCAGTGCAGCCTCCACCTCCTGGGCTCAAGCAATCCTCCCGCCTAAGCGTCTCGGAACTACAGGTGTGCTCCATAGCGCCCGGCTAATTTCTCACTTTTTGGTAGGGACAAGGCCTCTCTATGTTGCCCAGGTTGGTCTCCTGGGCTCAAGCGACCCACCGGCCTCAGCCTTCTCCCAAAGTGCTGGGATCACAGACGTGAGCCACCACGCTGGGCCTTTCCCTTAAGTCTTAAGGCACCCCTCTCCACTGGGGTCTCCTTGGTGGGGCGCTGGAGGCTCCCCGAGTTCTAACCGCTCCTCTCCGACCGCAGTGTCCCGGGCCAAAACCACCCCCAAAAGCTGCCACTCATTCCGCCGGCGTCCATCCGGTTGCCCACGATGACTCGGTTTTTTCCACCACCGTCCCAGGAGCCTTTGAGCACTCGCCGTCTCACCCAAGGCCCGAGGAGATTGCAGCCGCAGAGGGATCGCCTGGCCGCCCGCAGCCGACCCGATGAATTCTATTTTTTAAATTTCTCACAACCACAAAGGAGTGAGAACATGTGAAGCTTTTCTTTCTTTGCCTGGATTATTTTACTTGACATAATGCCCTCCAGTTCCATCCATGTTATTCCGAATGAGAGGATTTCATTTTTTCATATGGCTGAGCAGTATATGTTTCATATTTTTTAAATCCATTTGTCTGTTGATGTATACTTAGAGTGATTCCAAATTATGGCTATTGTGAGAAGTGCTGCAATAAACATGTCAGGGCAGATTTCTCTTTTATAATACTGATTTCCTTGCTTTTGAGTAGTTACCTAGCAATGGGATTGTTGGATCAAGTGGGTAGTTGTATTTTTAATTTTTTGATGACTCTCTATACTGTCCTCCATAGTGGCTGTACTAATTCACAATGCCACCTATGGTGTACAGGGGTTCCGCTTTCTCCACATCTTCACCAGCATTTCTTAATGCCTGTCATTTGGATAAAAGCCATTTTAAGTGAGGTGAGAAGATACCTCATTGTAGCTTTGATTTGCATTTCTGTGATGATTAGAGATGCTGAGAACCTTTCCATATACCTGTTTGTCATCTGATAGCAGTTCAAAACATGACAGAGTCAAAGCAGAAGTATCATTTTGCTATTATTTCTGAGCATCATTCTAGCCAGAGGGGAAGGAATAAAAATTTAGGAAATAGAAATTATACATGTAAGATACTACTGTTAAATAAAGAGGAAAGAAGGGGTGGGAATAATTCATGAAAGTTATATAGAAGTTTTGATATTAATCAAAGTAAATGTATTTGAACTAAGAAACTTTGATTTTAATAAGAAACCTAATTTTTTATAAGATCGCAATTCCATGAAAGTACCTTAGAGATAAGCATGATATATCAAATCAAATTAATTTTAGAAACAAAAAGTTATAGCATTCATTATTTGAATAACAAAACTGATATATTCAATGAATATTGCACTGATTTTGAAGTATAAAAAGTTATTAATAAGTCTGAAAATTAAAATTTTCATTTTTGGCTATTATTTACACATTGAAACTTATTATACACTATTTTGATGTTTTTAAAAATCTTCTTGCATAAGTGGATCAAGAAACTTTTTGACAGGGCCAAACTGTAGGATATGAGCAATGTAGACATAGTAGTAGCCCACCTGAGAATGAAAAAAAAATGAATAGTTCTTTTGTTATTCTGTCTATCTAAGCTGAGTAATTTTAAACAGTTTCTTTGATGAGAAATAAATTAGATATTTATTGGAAGTGTCCTCACAACTTTGTGCTTCCTAAATAATAGGAAAAATAGTTGAAAATAATAAGTACTTGTAGCATAATGGTGTAATTGAACCTGATGGATTGCATTAAAGACAGACCATAGCTTCCTCCCATCAGCTTTGACACTTATTCTCTCAGGATCATGATTTGCTATTTTTCTCATTATCAGTCAGCATGTTTACATTGGAATAGATACAGTGTTCTATTTTAATTATAGTTAGTTGAGACATAATCTCACTTTTGAAATCTTAACTATATATATTTTTAAAACCTATATTAAATAAAACTGTTTATCTGAGGAAAGATAGCCAGAATCAAGGAAGACTTCACGTAGCTGAGTCTTTCATCTTTTAAGAAAGATGAGAGAAATTCATCAGAATAGTTGAGGAAAATATTTAGGATATAAAGAAGAGACTGCACATTGATGAAAGTGTAAACAGTAGCAGTCATTTTGGAAATCATTAATAATGAACAGCAGGCTCAGTGTGTTGTTATAAAGCTACTATTAAGAAGTAAAGAACAGTGTACTGTTACTTTTATCTGTTTCTACTGGATTTTTACCTTTTGTTTTATTTCTGATGGTTTTGTTCATTGATGTTGGATGGATGAATTTCTGAGTGAATCTTTGACAATGTTTGTATGGCTCGAACCTGTTGACATCTAGTGCCTCCCCAAGTGGTTTGCTGAAGTTGTGGAGGATTAAAAGCATTTCTTAAAGAAGTAAATATTATACTAAAGATTAACCTTCATTTAAACTCTCAATTTATAAAATAATTTTATTTTTTTTTTTTAGAAAGACTATGGCTTTTATCTAAATGTTCTGTGTAGCTCATTTTAACTAAATATATAATTTTTTTTTTTAGCAGAACAAGACTTAAAAATGGCATCAGAGGGAGAGCAAAAGAGGTTTGAAGAATATGAAAATAACCAGCCATGGGTATGTAAAAATTTAAAATCAATAGATTAGACCAAATATCTGGTTTAATCTTGTTTTCCTTGCTTTGGTAATATAGCATATTCCAAGTGAATTTACCTTTGGATTAGCCTTTTAGTATCAGTTGATTATAATTTAATATTCCATTTAAAAAACATTTTAACTAGTCATAGAACTCAAAATAGTGTTGGAATCTATAGTAACTTATATCTAATCTTTACTCTTGGAATTGAGTTAAAAGTTCCTGATATTGTTTGCACTTCTATTTTTATAACTTCCTATTATAATAAAGAAGGTACATCAAATATTGAATTGCAATTTGAAGCAATAGAAATTATGAACAATTTAACACTGATGACCGCTTTATTGGATTCTAAAGGAGTAATTCTTGCTAGTGGTTCAAACTTTGCAGTTTTTTCTTTTATTGCCAGTCATACCAAAGTTAAGAATTTATTTTCCCTTGTGATCTCCGACTTTAGCTACTATGTTCAGGAAGAGAATGGATCATAAAGTCAACTCAGCTGTCTATCAAGAGAATCATATCTTGCAGAACGGCATCTTTGGCATTAGTGTACAAACAATAACTTCCTGCTGTATTTCAATATAGGAAATCTGTAACTATTATTAAATGTATTAAATCCACTGTCATTAGTGGACCTTAGAACTTAAGCCTATAATCTATATAAATATATAACACTGTCAATCATATTACAATACATAATTAGCATTAAAATGTAAGAATTTGCTTTTCTTACTGGTGTTGATTTTGGCTCCTAATAATTTAAAGTTTGCCTAATCATTTAGTAATGTTTGGAAAAACACTCAAGTGTACACTGTAGGTATAGTGATAAAATCTTTTTAAGTGGTGGTGCCTTTGTAGTACCACAGGTCATCTCATAATTCATTTTTGGTAAATTTAACACATAATGAATTAGTCAAGTTTAGTCCAAACAAACAGTGACAAATGAAAGTTTCATGGTTTATGTTTTTCACCTATTTTAGGCTATTCCAAATTATTTTTCACTTCTTAGTTACAATCCAGTGATGTGGGAGTAGGTAAACATAGATTAAGAAGTTTAATATTAAATTCTAATTATTTTTTAATTTTTCTCGTTTTACACTTGATTATTTAAAGTTATTTTGAAAACACACACTCAGAAAAGTCATCTGAGAAACAAAACTAGCAAATTACTCTTCCACTGTTGCATGTGCAAAAATTGTCTCAACAACTAGTAGTGAAAAAGTGTTGTGATAGAAAGGACTTCTTTATATATGCAGAACTTTCTTGTATGCAGAAGTATGAGAGAATGTGGATCAAACAAGACAAATTAGGGTGAAAAAAGCTTTAAAATTCATCACAAATAAAGCAGAGTTTGGTGAAAATTACAAAACTGCTTGTATTGAGGAAGAGCGACTACATAGTAACTCTACAGGAAGAACAAACTTAAGTAAATACCCTCAGATTTGACAAATGATTCACCTGATTGTCAGAAAAGTGATGTGTCTGGCATGTCTGTCTCTGTAGTAGTCCAGGTATTTCCTGAACAAAAATAACCCAGTCTCAAAAATGCCTTTCTATCTCATTCATACTCTGGGTCCCCAGAATATGCTTGCCAGTCACCTTCTAAGCTTTATTTAAATGGAAATTAAAGTAGACTGTGAAAATGACCACAAACCAGATACTGAACATGTTTTTAACCCAGACCAGGAAAATTGTTATAATAATACGAAAAGTACAAAAGCAAGAAATCAAGAAGTAGTTATGGTTGAAATAAAAGAAGACTAATAGGTTGTTAGGCAAATGACAAAAAAATAAGAACCAAAGTACCGCTAATTGGAAATTAAACATCAGACATATACCTCAGTTTAGTGATTTCAAAAGCCTTTTAGATATGTGACTTACCTGCTTCAAAAAAATGAAGCGTGTGATAATAATAATAAAAAAAAAGATCATAGTCTTTTTGTTGTTACAAACACAATGATACAAAACCAATACAGAATTTGTTCCAGAAGCCATTATATGACAACTGTAGTGCAAGAAAAGTATAAAGGCATACAACTTTAATTAGAAAATGTGCATTAGTCTCCACCACATGATGACAGAACATCAACAGTATGTCTAGAAGTGGAATTAAGTGATACATGCGTAGATTTAAGAATGAGGTAAGCATATTACAAGTAAAGTAGAGTTCCTGGCTTTGGAGAAAGTTCAACTTCAAAAAGAATTAGAGGGTCACTTGATGCTGCTCTTTTTTCTCTTCACCAATTATTTGATCCATTTGAATTTTTTATTTATGAAAATTTTATTTATGAAAATCTCCTGTGTAGAATGAGGTTATCTAAATACTTATTGTATGTAGAAATAGATTGTTTATGCAGTTGAAATGATACAAGCTCAGGAAGACATTATCCTAATCCTGGTTCCTTAATTAACTCAAGTCTCTCTGTCAGTTTTCTAAATGGCATAGGGACTGGGAAACTAATTTATCCATATACCATGTGACTTTCTGAACAAGTGTCAACATAAAGGAAATTGCTAAAAAAAAAAATACTGTGTTTGTGCTAGTCGAATAATTCCCACTTCTCTACATTTAGTATATGTTATAACTATTTTGGGGACATTTTGAAACAGTGTTATTTATTTTGCAGATGAAAAACCAAATACATTTTAGGGATGACCTTGATGGCATAATTCAGTCATCTCAAATAGCCTCAGAGGATGATGACTCTCTTTCCTCTAATTGTAAGAAAGTTATATTACTCATTGATCAACGTGGAATGCAGTGTAAAGGTAGGATAATGCATAAATATAAGGCTTTTTTCTATTCTATAGCCGTGTATGTACACACTGCTTACCCCTGTACCATAGAGTGCTGATATGTTATAAGAATGTTCATTTCAGAAATATGCCTTAAGAATGAGAACTACTGTATCTTGTACACTCTCAGCTAAAGAGCTATGATCATTTCACTGTACCTTTATCAGTGTGAATGGCACTCCCAATGTGTTTGTTTACTCTGCTTCTCTTTTGTGCCTTTACCCATTTACCCATGGTCAGGTTACCATTTCCTCCCACCTGAAATACTGTGGTAACCTTATAACTGTCCTTCCTACTATTCCACCTTCCAAAACCATGGCCTGTTCTGCAATCATAATTATATAGTTGTAAAAAATCAATACTGATCATGTTACCTGCTTGCTGAAAACTCAGCTGCCACTTATTGCAGTAAGGTACAAATCTCAATCCTCTAGCTTTGCACTGCATCATTGCATTCCTTTCTCGATATCACAGCCAGTGCCTTAGGTGTTTGCTCCCATAATCAGTAGCTTTAGTGTGAAATAATTGATATATGATAAAGTGCACACATGTAAAATGTACCATTTGATAAGTTTTAACAGATGTATACACTTGTGAAACTTATTACCATCAAGATAGTTAACATATATCCATCACCCACTAAAGTCTCCTCACGCCCCTTTATATTCCTGTTTTTAAAAACTGCAAAATGGTTTTCCAAAATATTTGTACTATTTTCCCTTCTCATCAGCAGCAAATGACAATTCTGCTTGCCATGTTGTCACACTACTGCTGTATTTATTTATTTTTTTAATTTTAGCCATTCTGATGAGTGTGTATTATGTATATTAATATGGGTTTAATGTACATAATCCTCATGACTAAAAATGTTGAGCATCTTTCCATGCGTTTATTTGCCATCTATATATCTTCTTTGGCGAACTGTCTTTTCAAATCTTTTGCCATTTAAAAAATAGGTTGATGTTTACTTACTTGTTGAATTTTAGTAATTCTGTATGTATTTGGATGCTGTTACTTTTTAGCTACTTTTTTATAAGGATATTTTTCCAGTTTTGGGGTTCACCTTTCACTCACTTTGTAGTATCTTTTGAAGAGCAGAAGTTTTAATCGTGATGAAGTCCAATTTAATTGTTGAATTACAGATTTTGCATTTTGTGTCAGATGTAAAAAGTGTTTGCCTAGCGCAAGGTAACAAAGATTTTTTCCTATGCTTTATTCTAGAAATTTTATAGACTTGGGTCTTATATGTAAATCTATGCTCCATTTTCAGTTTCCTTTTGCAGATGGAGTAAGGTATGGATTCAAGTTCACTTTTTGGATATGAACATCCAATTGTTCTAGCACCATATGTTGAAAAGGCTACCCTTTCTCCACTGCATTGCCATCCTGCCTTTGTCAAACATAAGCTGGTTGCATATGTGTTATCTATTTCTGAACTCTCTGTTGAGTTTTATTAATTTCCAGGTGCTCCTCAAATTGTGGTAAACCCATTGTAAAGTCAATAGTCAAACCACCTTAAGTTGGGGATTGTCTGTGTTTGACTTTCTTTTTACAAGTTGAGCATCACTAATTTAAATATCCCAAATCTGAAATACTCTAAAACCCAAAACTTTTTGATTGCCAACATGGATGCCACAGTGGAAAAATTCCACATCTGACCTCATGTATACAAATGTTGTTTCATGCCCCTAATCATTAAGAGTCATGTTTTGCGTGTGTGTGTGTGTGTGTGTGTGTGTGTGTGTGTTTCTTCATGGTTCTTGTATGAATTCTAATTAAGAGACATTACATTCAGAATTATAGCACTCATAGTGATAATTTTCAGAAGACTATAACAGCTTCTTTGCCACTTAAGGAATACAGAGGGTGCAGCTGTTGGTACCTGAATGAATTCTTAAATAAGTGACTACTACCACTCTAATTTTCCTAGTTGTAACTCTGTTACAGGTTACTGACCACAAGTCCATGTTCCAGACATTCTTTGCCAACACAGATTAATTACAAGACAGCCACCCCCAAAGTCTTAGGGTGAATTGGGAAAGGGCCGGTTAAATGAGGAAACAGGCCATTCCTTGGCAAAAGTTTGCAGTTTTCTTTCCCAATACATCTTCTTTTTATTGAGAACTTCCATTTTTATCCTGTGTTCCTCCTCTGCCATCTCACACTCTCGCTCTATCTGCTGGATTTTGGCCACATGCACCTCATTCATTTGTATCAGCTGCAGTTGTAAGATGGACATTTGTTGATGGTGTTCTTCCTCATGCATCTTTTTTAAAGCACCTTCTTGAGAGGTTTTGCTCCTGTAGTTTTTATTGGCTGTTATTCTGACACGAGAGGGTTCAGGTTGAGAGGTCTCCTCACATACTGGAAAATGTATGAACTCTTTCTCATCATCGCACAGTTCTCTATTTGAAACAGCAAATGATTCTTGGGACACCGCGTCGGGGTGGTATTCGGGCTCCTCCTCGGGGGGCTCTGCAGGAAGTAGAGCTGCTCCTGAAGCATGCTGGCGATCTTCTCCTTCCCTAGGACGTGAGTACTCAGCATCCGGCTGACGCTCCGTTTCACCTTCTCTCTCCTTTCATGGGCCGTAATTATTTTGGTCCGAGCTTTTATGTTCTCCCAGCACTTCTTCAGCTGTTTGAAATCCCGCAGGGACACGCTCAGCTGAGAGTTGTATTCGTGGGCCAGCGCCTGCCAGGTACGCTGCTTAAGGGCAATAGTTCGCGCATCACTTTTCTTACATTGCAGCACATATTTGTACTTTTCTACTAAAGCCAGCAGGATGCTCTTTTCCAATTCTGATAAGTATTTGGCAGGCTTTATAATTTCGTTGTTTTGCATTTTCCACTATATTTCTCATGGCCGCTAACTATCCGAGTCCCATTGCGGCGCGCGGAGGCGGCCGCCCGGCACCCGGCTTGCAGAGCAGGGGTCGCAGTGGCGCGGCCCGAAAGCCCGCCATGCCGGTCCCCCGCCCGCGGCCCCCGCGCGCCCGGCCCGCACTCCCCACCCACGACCCCGCCCCGCTGCGGCCCGCCGGAAGGGGAGCCTCCTACCTGCAGCGGCGGCGCGGCGGCTGCAGCGACCGGGGGAGGGGCCGGCGAGGCGCGAGCGCGGGCGGCCTGGGCTCCTCTCTCCAAAAGTCATGTTTAAAATTACCTTCAGTCTTTGTGTATAAGGTACATATGAATAATAAGTGTATTTTGTGTTTAGATTTGGGTCCTATCCACAAGATATCTCACCATGCTTATGCAAATATTCCAAAATCCAAAATCTGAAAAACTTCTAGTCCAAAACATTTTGAATAAGGGATACTCAACCTGTACCTGTGGCATACTGTTTTGGTTAATGTTGATTTATAGTAATTCCTGAAATGATTCCTCTAATTTTGTTCTGTTTTGACAATGCTAGATCCTTTGCATTTTCACATGAACTTTAAAATCAGCTTATCAATAAAATAAAGACTGCTTGCTTGTTGGAAATTAGGTTGGGATTGTGTCATATTTGTAGATTAATTTGGGGAGAATTGACATCTTAACAATAGTGAATCTACTCCTCAATAAAGTGTGTGTCTGCTTTTATAGAGGTAATATTAAATTTTCTCAGTAATTTTTTTAGTTTTTATAGGTCTTCCCATATTTTATCAGATTTATGTGTATTTCATTTTTAATGACGTTGTAAATTATAGTTTAGTTAGTGTAGATGTATTTGACTTTATACAGGTTGAGCAACGCTAATCTAAACATACATTTTTATAAAACTAAAAATGTTTAAAATTTTTAATTTGATGGTTTATTGCTAGCATATAGAAATACAGTTGATTTTTCTATGTTGAATTTGTATCCTTCAATCTTGTTAAACTCACTTATTAGTTCTGGCACGTTCTTGGTAGATTTGATCAGGTTTTCTACGTAGACAAAAGGTTGTCAAACCTTTCTTTCTCAAACTACCCTTTTACTAAGGATGGTAAATATTTTAGACGTGTCAAAGGGGTCTCTTTTGCAGCTGATAAACTCTGGCATTGTGGTATGAGAGCAGCCATAGACCATCTATAAATTAATGAATACAGCTGGGTTCCAATAAAAGACAAGAAGCTGGCCCACAGGTTGGGGTTTACCCATACCTATTGTATGGCCATGGTTATGTATAAAGACTATTTTCTTTCTTTTTTTTTTTAAGCGTGGATGCCTCTTATTTCTTTTTCTTTTCTGACTGTATTAACTAGAATCTTCAGAACAATGCTACCTACAAGTGGTGACAGCAGACATTCCCTTGTTGTTCCTCATCTGACGGGAAATGCATTCCATTTTTCACTATGCTGCATGTTAGCTGTAGATCCATCATAGGTGTTTCTTATCATGCTGAGGAAGTTCCCTTGGATTCTTATGTTCTTGAGTTTTTCTGCTTTAAAACATCAGGAGTGAATTTTATCAGATGCCTCTATCTGTTGGAGTGATCCTATGGGTCTTTTACTTTGTTATATGGTAAATAATTATGATGTTTTGAGGTTAAGCTAACGCTGCATTTCTAGGATAAACCTCATTTGTTTATGATATATTATCTTTTTATTATACTGTTGGATTCAATTTACTAAAGTCTCATTTAAAATTTATTATAAAGGTTTTTATTTTTTAGGTACCATTTTTATGTTCCCAGCAAAATTGAGAGGGAAGTTCAGACATTTTTTTGTATACCCCCACCCCAGCACATATGTAGCCTCCCTCATTACCAATATCCTTCACCATAGTGGTAGTTGCTATGATAGATGAGCCTAAATTGACATATCACAATTACTCAAAGCCCATAATTTGCATTGGGGTTCATACTTGGTACTGTACATATGTGGGTTTGGACAAAGGTACAATCCTCTGCACTCTGCCTATGTATCCTTTCCTGCCATCCCTAACCCTTTGGCACCTTTTTACTTTATCCATAGTTTTGCCTTTTCCTGAGTTTCATACAGTTGGAATCATACATTAAGTAGCCTTTCCAGATTAGCTTATGTCAATAGGTAATATGCATTTAAGGTTCCTTCACATATTGTCATAGATTGATTGCTCATTTCTTTTTCACATAAAGTGATATTCCACTGTATGACTGTTTAACCACAGTTTATTCACTCAGCTATTGGAGGATGTCTTATTTGCATCACAAATTGGTTGAAGTTTTACATTCATGTTCATGACGGAATTTGCTTGTTGGTAATACTATTTTCTGGTTTTGGTTCAGAGTAAAGCTAACATTACAAACTGAGTTAAGATATACTTCTGTTTTGTTTGTTTGTTTGTTTGTTTTTTTGGTGGGGGTAGTTTTTGTACAGTTGTATTATTCCAGAAATGTTTTGAGAATTCACCAGCATAGTTAGCTAGGTCCGAAGTTTTCTTTTAGGAAGGTTTTCAGTTATAACTTAACTTTCTTTTATAGATATGGGAAATTCAGGTTATCTACTGCTTCTTGTTTGAGATTTGCTAATTTTCATTTTTAAAGGAATTTATTAATTTTATCTAAGTTGTCATGTTTATTTACATAGAAATTATAATATTGTTATATTTTTATTATCTATAGAATCTGTAATAATGTCTCATTATTTCTGAAATTAGTCATTTGTTTTATTTCTTTTTTCTGAGCAGCCAGGCTAAATGGAGTTTTATCACATTTATTGATCTCCTCAAAGTGTTTTGTGTTGTTGACTTTCTCTATTGTTTCTTCTGAAGCCAACAGTATAACAAAATACCATAGATTGAGTCAAACAATGGAAGTTGATTTCTCGCAGTTGTGGAGTCTGCAAAGTCCAAGATCAAGATGCATTGGATTTGGTGTATGGTTAGGGACCACATCCTGGTTCACAGATGCATTCTTTTTCTCTGTCTTCACTTGGCAGAAGGCGTGAAGGAGCTCTGGGGTCTGTTGTATAGGAGCCCTAATCCCATTCATGAGGGCTTGGCTCTCATGACCTAACTACCTATAAAAATCCCACCTCCTAATACCATCGCCTCTGTGATTGGCTTTCAGGATATAAATTTTGGGGAACACAAACATTCAGACCACAGCCGATGTTTATTATTTCCTTTCCTCTGCTTGCTTTGGGTTTAATTCACTCTTCTTTTACCTAGCTGCTTAAGGTAGAAGTCAGGGTCATTGATTTGAGACTCTTCTAATATAGACATTCAGCAGTGCTAACATTTGTATTCAAGTACGGTTGTAGCTGCATTCCACAAATTCTGACACATTGTATTTTCATTTTTATTCAGTTCAGAATATTTTCTAATTTCTATTTTTCATTACTTCTTTGACCCAGGATTATTTAGATGTGTGTTACTTAGTTTCAAATATTTGAGTATTTCTCAGAGTTATTTTTCTTATTGGTCTTTAATCTGATTGATTTGTGGTCAGGGCATATACTTTGTATGACTTCAATCCTTCTGACTCAGTCCTTTAATTGAGAATTATGGTATGGCCTAAAATATAGTCTATTTTGGTAAGTGTTCCATTGGTACTTGAAAAGCATAGTGTTGTTCAAGTCTGTTTATTCTTGCTGATTTTCTGCCTTCTTGTTCTATCACTTATTGAGTAAAGGGTATTGAAACCTCAGGTTACTTAGAAATTGTCTATTTCTTTTTGTAGTTCTATCCACTTTGGCCTCATATATTTTGAAGCTGGCTTGTTTTTAGGGGTATAAACACTTAAGATTGTTATGTTTTCCTCATTAACTGATCATTTTACTATTGTGACATGACCTTTTGTTATTTATTGCTGGATTTTTTTTTTTTTGCTATAAAATCTACTTGGTATTAATACAGCCACTCCCACTCAGCTGCCTCTGGCAAGTGTTAACATGTATCTTTTTCCTACCTTCTAACTAATTTGTGTCTTTACATTTAAAGTGCATTTCTTATAGGCAGCATGTAGTTGGGTCTTGCTTTCTTACTGAGTCTGGCAGTCTGCATTTGAGTTGAGGTTTTTAGACAAGTGTCATTTATAATGTGATTATTGATATAGTCATGTTTTTCTGTCATCATGCTGTTTGATTGCTATTAGTCCCAGCTGTTATTTGTTCCCCTTCTTTTTCTCCTTTCTTTTAGATCAGTCAGCTATATTTTATGATTCAATTTTATATATTTTTGGGTTTATTAGAGATAACTGTTTTGCTATCTTAATGTTTACTTTAGGATTTTTAGTATATAATTTTAACTTATCACAGTCCACCTTCAAGTAATATTATACATCGTAGATGGTATAAAAGATGACAATGATACACTTTCATTTTTTTCTGTCCCAGACACTTCTTTCCTGAATCTGTGGGATTATGGTTTATATTAAGGTTGGAACATGTTTGTCCATTTTTTCTTTAATTTTTTTTTCTGTCCCCTCTTTTTTATTTGCGGAGTTATCTATATTAGCTGCTTGAAAGTTTCTCACAGTTTATTGTGTCAAATTTAGGAATCTTTTCCTTTGTTATCCCTAATTTGTCTTTTTTCCATCCACTGTAGTTTTTACCTCTGAAAATGTAATTTGCATCTTTGCAAATATGGTTTCGGTTTTTTGTTTTTGTTTTTGTTTTTTTTTTTTTGAGACGGAGTTTCGCTCTTGTTACCCAGGCTGGAGTGCAATGGCGCGATCTCGGCTCACCGCAACCTCCGCCTCCTGGGTTCAGGCAATTCTCCTGCCTCAGCCTTCTGAGTAGCTGGGATTACAGGCACGCGCCACCATGCCCAGCTAATTTTTTGTATTTTCAGTAGAGATGGGGTTTCACCATGTTGACCAGGATGGTCTCGATCTCTTGACCTCGTGATCCCCCCACCTCGGCCTCCCAAAGTGCTGAGATTACAGGCGTGAGCCACCACGCCTGGCCCGGTTTTTTTTTTTTTTTTTTTTAATAGCTTCCATGCCTTCCCTTACTCTCTTGAGTTTTATTTGGAATACAGCGATTTACTTATAATCTTTCCGTTTTTGCTGTTAGATTTAGGGTAATTCCTCACTCCTGAGGCAAGACCTTTCTGATTATTCATTGTCCTGTGAAGTATGAGGGTTTTTTAGCCTGGCTCATGGGAATAGACCCTCTTCCAGGCATGGTGTGAACCCCAGAAATAATTTCTGATAATCTTAAGTGGTTTTTTTTATTTTCCATTGTTCTGAGGAAGTTTCCTAGCACACAAGGACTTTTCATTACTCTCCTGAATACTCAAATGGGAATCTCTGCACATCTTCAGGATTTGTTTCCTGTACTGCTTTCTTCTCTCCAGTGTTCTGTCCTGTCATCTCTATCTGCTTTAGTTTTACTAGCCTCTCAGCTTCATCACCCCAGCTCTGTGTCAGATTTTCTCCCGTTGTCATGGCCTGGAACCTCTGTCAAAACTCTGTTAAAAGAGCTGGGACATTTATAAGGCCTGCTGTATTTGTTTTCTGCCTTTCAGTGATCACCTACCATCTTCATTGCCTGAAGTCCACTGTGTTGAAAATCATTGTTTAATGTATTTTGTCTGTTTTGTTTTTATATTTTTTTAGGTAAGAAGAAAAATCAGTACCTGTTCTCCATCAGGGCTAGTAGCAGATTGCAGCAGAGCTTCATCACCTGCTGCAAACTGGCCAGAATGCTTTGCTTTCCTCTTTGCCTATTTCCTTCTCATCCTTCATTTCTCCGTGTAGCCATCTCTTCCTCAGGGAAATCTTCCCTGGGTGAAGTATAGATCAAATTATCTTATGCAATCATATAACTATGTTTTTTTTCACAGTACCTATCTGAGTTTATAATTGTCACCTTTTATCTTGGTTCTTCACTATACTTTAAGCTAAAACAAGAGCAGAGGTGTTCTCTTATCTGCAGAGCTTACTATAATATCTTCCACCTTGTAGGCATTCAATATGTACATATTTGTTCAGTGTATGAATCAATGCTTGTTAAAATGCACAGTCCTTTATATCAAAAAATCTACTCATGTATTTTATCTCTACTTTGTTTTTTCCTGTTTACAGATTGTGTTCACCTATTAAAAATTAAAAATGCAATTTATTTACGTGAAAGATCAATAGAAAATCACTGTGAGCGACTTACAGGAAAAATTCAAAAAATGAAAAATAAGAGTAGTATACTACAAAAGAGACTATCTGAAGAAAAAGAAATAATATCACAGTTAGAGCATGAAAAACATGAATGGGAAAAAGCACTCTGCAGTTTGAGGTATGACATTCTAGTTTTTAAGAAATGTTTGAGTTATTTATTTATTACTAAGGATGTATAAGGAGAATTTTTGTAATCGCTGATTTTCTTTCTAGGATTTAACAGGAAAGAAAGCTTCTTAATCATGTGGAGTGCGAAATTCTTCAATATAGTATCACAAGTTCTTTTTTTTTTTTTTCTTTTTTTGAGACGGAGTTTCGCTCTTGTTACCCAGGCTGAAGTGCAACGGCGGGATCTCGGCTCACCGCAACCTCCGCCTCCTGAGTTCAGGCAATTCTCCTGCCTCAGCCTCCTGAGTAGCTGGGATTACAGGCACGCGCCACCATGCCCAGCTAATTTTTGTATTTTTAGTAGAGACGGGGTTTCACCATGTTGACCAGGATTGTCTCGATCTCTTGACCTCGTGATCCACCCGCCTCGGCCTCCCAAAGTGCTGGGATTACAGGCTTGAGCCACCGTGCCCGGCCAATATCACAAGTTCTTAATTGTGAATACTTCCCTAATAACTAAATGCATATTCTTTTAAATCGTAGTTTTAATGAGTGTATAGAATTTTACCCTATGGAAATGTCATTATTTAATTGACAAATTGAATTTTAGGTTTTAAAAAGTTTTTGTATTAATGCTGCAAAGAACATTTTTTACATATACATGGTTTTCTACATTTCTAATTATTTACTTTGAGTAAATTATTCTGGTTAAAGCATAGAAACTTTTTAAAAAAGATCTTTGATCAAAGTTTCTAAATTGTTCTTAAGAATGTTTATATTAATTTATAATTGAATCAACAGAGCATGAAATAGATATTTTTCTCTTCCCAGAACAATTATTTAAAAAATTATCGGCCAGGTGTGGTGGTTCATGCCTTTAATCCCAACACTTTGGGAGGCTGAGGCAGGTTTATCACAAGGTCAGGAGTTTGAGATCAGTCTGGCCAACATAGTGAAACCCCATCTCTACTAAAAATACAAAAAATTAGCTTTGTGTGGTGGTGTTTGCCTGTAATCCGAGCTACTTGGGAGACTGATGCAGTAAAATCACATGAATCCAGGAGGTGGAGGTTGCAGTGAGCTGAGATCATGCCATTGCAGACTCCCTCTCAAAAAATAAACAAACAAAAATTATCATTTTATTCTTAATATGCGGGGAATAAAAAGTAAAATGGAAAGTGATTACTGATTAGCTTATTCATCATCTCTCTCTGCTACATAGATAAAATTAATTCAAAGTTCTATGCTGAAGACACAGATTATTCTTTATTGTTTAAATATTAGATCTTGTGTTGTTTTAAAACAGATTTTAAAATTGTTTATAAAATATATACTAATCAACAGGATAGGTTGAAAATGTTACCCAAAAAGCAATCTTATAAAGTGTAGGGTAACATATTAGATTCTTAATCTAGTCTTGGATTACAGCAATCTGCTGATACATATTTCATAAAGACATCTGAAAGTGCTGTCGTACAATGTAAATTATGCTAAGGGATACCTGCAATGTTTCATGAAGATGAAAATTTATTTCTAGTGAATGTATTGACTTATTTATAAAAAGTAACTTCATTTTAATTAGTTAACTGTAAATGATCCATTCTAATTGAGGAGCAATTACTGTGTGAAAAAAGATAATTTTTATCTTGCAACTTTACTGAATAATTTTCAACATCCCTTTTAATAGTATTTACTAGAGTTACTAGTAACAGAAATTTACAGATTAGCAGGATGTTCTTTTATCAATACTCTTCAATTTATACATGTCCTTTGGATGAGATCGAGGTGAGAAATTAAAAACATGAGAACTAGAAAGAAAAATAATATTTAAGAACATAGAAACTTTGTGAGGATAATAAACCAACATATGAATGTTTTATTTTCTGATATCAACAAAAAGTGTCAAACTCTGTA
Source organism: Aotus nancymaae (assembly GCF_030222135.1). Lineage (NCBI taxonomy): Eukaryota > Metazoa > Chordata > Mammalia > Primates > Aotidae > Aotus > Aotus nancymaae. Next base: position 114,781 of record NW_026988756.1, read on the forward strand.
AAATATTTGAAGAGATTTATTCTGAGCCAAATATGAGTGACCATGGCCCGTGAGGAGGTCCCAAGAACATGTGCCCAATGTGGTCGGGGCACAGCTTGGTTTTATACATTTTATACATTGGTTTGGTTCAGAAAGGTGGGACAACTCAAAGCAGGGACTTCCAGGCTATAGGTAAATTTAAACATTTTCTGGTTGACAATTGGTTGAGTTTATTTGAAGACCTGGGATTAATGGAAAAGAATGTTCAGGTTGAGATAAATGATTGTGGGGATGAAGTTTTATTTTGCAGAGGAATCTCTCAGCAGATTTCAGAGAGAGAGAAAGCAGATCATAAAATGTTTCTCATGGGACCCAAAAGGGTGCCTGGCTCTTTGTTGATTATCTCCTGAATCTGCAAAGAAAGGAAGGTATAGAATGTGACTTTTTCCCACAAGAGACTTTGCAGGGCAATTTCAAGGCATGACAAAGAAGTATATTTTGATTAAATATTTTCTTCCTTTTCTCATAATGTTATGCCAGAGTCAGATTGAAAAGCAAGTCACAATGTACAGGGTCAAATAAAACCAATCCGATAAGAATCCATGGTTTGTAGAACGTGACTCCCTGGACCCCTTAGGTAGGAATTGGGCAAGATAAAAAATCAGAGAGCTTAATCTTCACTGATAAAATAAATTCTAAGTTAAGTATATTTACAGGTATGCCACACAACAAGAAAAAGAGAAAGGAAGAAATTCTGAAGAGTTGCACGAAAAAGTTAGGGAAAAGATAATAATAGAAGAGCAATATGTGATAGACGCCAAAGAGATAAAACAACTTAAACTGGCTATCAAATCACTGGAGGTGGAATTGGAGACTGTGAGAAATGATTCAAATCAGGTAAATTAATGTTTGGTGAAACTTCATGTTTCTACTTTTATTAATATTAGTTATAATATCTCTTTAATTTAGTATATATTATTTAGGCATAAAACAAACCAAAAATTTTATTTTATCTTAAAAAATGAATCATGGCACTTATAGCTACAATTATTTATAATAAATCTTGACATCAATATTTTGTTGTAGTTCAAAGACCTTTTGAAAACAATGATATTCAATAATATATACGTAATGGTATTGTAAGAATGTTGTTCCTAGTGACATAGTTCAGCATATTTTTCCCTATTTCATGTTAATTACTGTTTCAAATGTTATGGAAAGGAAATAAAAGTTATCATAATAGTAAATAATCTCGTATTTTCTACGAGGAGCTCAATAAATTTAATTTTCTTGACTTTTGGTGTTTGGAAATTAAAGACTATTTTTGTATGTGTATATCTACCTAACAGAAGTAACTGATTTGGTGGAAGAGCACTAGAAGTAGAGTCAGAAAACCTGGGGAAAATCCTGCAGCTTGCTTATATTTTTAAACTTTCACTATAGAATTATAAGTAAATGAGTTCATTGATTTGTGCATGTAGAAGTACTTAGTACAGTGCCTAGATATATCATTTATCAGTAAATGTCATTCTTAAAACTGACCATGACAATATTAGAAAAGTAGAATATCTATACAGTATTTTAGGAAAAAGGAACTTAAAGAATTTGGAAAATTTCATTCATCTGTCCAAATATCTGCCAAGCTAACAACTCTTACTCTAGGGAGAAGCATAGATTAGGTGTTAGAGTGCTAACCCAGTTTTATAAAATAGTCGCAGTTATTACTCCTTTATGCCTTGGGGTTTGTTGTAATTCAGTAAAAGCCTTTTTTTTAATTCTGAGATTTAAAAAAATTATTTAGTGGTTTCTTTTTTGCCTTCATAGACTCACTGTCTTCAAATTTTTAAACTTTGGGGAATTCAAACCTCTATGAGGTTTGAGGTTTTGACTCAACTTTTTTTTCCAGTTAGATATCCAGTTATGGCAACCCTCTCATTGTATAAATGTACAGGTTATTATTTAATTTCAGAAGCAATCATAATATGTTATCCTAATACTAGTTAAAAGTTTTCTTTGTTTTGCTTAGATTTCTGATAGTCATGGAAAAGAAGAAGACCTGTTGCATAAAAACCACTTGATGCAAGATGCAATTGCCAGGCTTAGGATGGAAAGAGACACAATTAAAAATCAAAACCTGGAAAAGAAATATTTAAAAGACATTGAAATTATAAAAGGGAGGAATGAAGACCTTCAAAAGACTCTAAAATGGATTGGGGAAACATTAACAAAAATGATAGCCCGTTCTAGTGGACGGCTTACTGCTCTGACAGATGAGAACACAGTGCTCCATTCCAAACTGGAGAAGGAAAAGGAAAGCAACCAAAGACTGGAAAGAGAAATTGAATCATACCGTTGTAGACTGAATGCTGTTGTACGTGATCATGATCAAAGTCAGTCATCAGAAAGAGACCAAGAGCTTGCTTTCCAGGGCACAGTAGATAAATGTTGTCATTTACAGGAAAATTTGAATTCTCATGTTCTGATTCTTTCTCAGCAACTTTATAAAGCTGAGAGTAAGTCCAGTGGCCTCGAAACTGAGCTCTGTTACACAAGAGAGGCTCTGAAAGCCAAGACTTTGGTTTTTGAATGCATGCAAAGAGACCTAAATCAAACACAGTGTCAAATGAAGGACATTGAAAAAATGTACAAAAATGGCCAAGATAAAGTAGAAAAATGCTTAGAAAAGCAGGAAAGATTATGTCAACTACATAGACAAAGTATGTTGCTTCAACAGGAACTGAATGATGCTCACAACAAAGCTGACAATCAAGAAAAAACATTAATGAATATTCAAGCCAAATGTGATGCTAGAGTACAAAATGTTCAAGCTGAGTGCAGAAAGCTCTGTATTTTGCTAGAAGAAGAGAATCAGAGGTTGATCAATGAAGTTAATCAATTGAAAGAAAAACAATGTCAGTATGAAAGAGAGAAAGCAGAAAGAGAAGTGAGTATCAAGAAAAATATAAGTAAAATTTAAAGTAATATTTGGTTACAGCTAAATGTTGAATCTAGTTGAATATAAAAAAGGATATATATGATAAATATATCTGCTATATCAGCTTAGAAACATTCCTTGTTTCCAGCAAATCAGTTAGAACTGAGAGATGCTTTCCTCTGATTAAAGTCAATGTGTCACTTATGAAATTTTGTTATTATAGACTAATATTAATGTAGTCTTATACTGCTGAAATAATAATTTTAATGTATTTGTGTTGCCACATTTTAAGACCATGATAAATCAGATATATGGAAATGCATATACCTAAAATGGTATTTTGAAATTTATTCAATTAAGTGGGGTACTTTGACAGTTAATATCAGATTTTCCAGATGAACCGAAGTGTACTCCCTGTGTCATAATTATTTTTCTTCAGTAGCTTTAAATATATCTTAGTCAGTACAGTTTTGTTTTTCTTCATGTCAATTTGACTTAAATCTGAAACTGTTCGTCTTAAATCTGAAACTATTTCAATCTCAAATTATATATAGATATGATCATTCCACCCTTTAAAGGCATCTAACTTTACTTATAGTATGAGGAAAATGTGGTAAATTTTAGCCAAACTGTATTTGATTTAATCTTCCTACTGGCATTTATAATTCACTTTGTTGTTTTTATGAAAAATTTGCTTATAATTTTTACATCAAGGCTTAATTACTATCATTTGGATATAACTTTGTCTAGGACAAATAGAGGCATAGCCATCTGTGATGCTATGCCCCAATTTTCAGACTAAGGAGGATTTCAGACTAATGAGGAGTGGCAGGATTCATGTAGAGTAGGAATGGAGTAGTCAGACACAGCAGCTGAGGTCAGGTCGGGAGGTGGAGGGCAGGTTACTTAGATCATCTAAAACCATTGGAATTTTACTTTTGTTCTGTGATAGAAATCTATTGGAAGGATTTAAGCAGATGATTTAATGTGAGGAACTCTGAGGTTGATTTGAGTTTCTAATAAAAAAAAAAAAAAGAGGGAAATCATTCCACAATGTGTAATTTACTACCATCAGTCCCACCCACATACTCATTTCTTTTTGAGACTTCAGAAGGTTTTTAAGCACTACAAATTCAACAGGGGAGGAATGACTAGTGAGCTGAATATGTTGCGTGAGTAACAATACTAGTTTGATAGGAAGATAACACCTTCTGTATCCTTAATGGGATTCAGTAATAAACAGGAATGTGTACATATGAGGAAAAGAAGGTGAATCTGTCTGTGTGGTGATATTTTTCAAAGTGTATACTTTAGAGTTAAATATTATTAACGGTTCAATAATAAGGTGATTTGTAAAACCAGTAACAAAAATAACATCTTATCAGGTACTTGTGAGACAACTTCAACAAAAACGGGATGATGCCCTACACAAAGCATCAACATCAAAAACTTTGGTGGATGCATCATTGCATCACTCCGTCCATTTAGAAAGTAAGCTGGAGGATTCAAAGAAGAAAGCAGGCCAGATGAGAAGTCAAGTATGTATGAAACTTCACATGCCAACAACAGTTAATCTGTAGGTGGTTAACTAATATAAAGTTTTTGGGGTACTAATTTTAGTGGCTGGCTTTCTTTTGTATTTTCATTCTAAGTAATTTTATTAAAATTTTATAGTGGATGCCTTTCTTTTGTATTTTCATTCTAAGTAATTTTATAAAAATTTTATTATCTTTATAATACACCTATTTGTTAATCTCTGGCTTTCATTCTGCCATTTTTATACAAATATTTTTTCCTTAAATATTTAACCTTAGGAAAGTTGAGAATCATGCATCCTTTCTCACATAAGTTCAGAGAGGTTTTTTTTTTTCCTGTTAGTCTGTTTTTAGTGGTTTCTCTATTGCCATGATGAGAAAAGCCAGATTAATTCAGAGGATAATGTCTAATGGAATGTTTCAGAAAATTATCTTATTTTTAATCTCTACTTTTCTGAATGAATAAAGAACCTGTGTATACTTATTTCATAGATTTCAGGTTAATTTTGTACAGAAAGGCCATTCTACTGAATAAATTTTTATTTTGGTGAAAATCCTTACTCTGTATTGGGCTCAGAGAGTACACTCTGTTTCTACATGAACATGGACAGTTAGCATTTGCCAACATGTATCTATTTTCTCTTGTTTATTAAAAAAAACTAAAAAGGGGATTATAGAAGATCAGCAAAGGGTGGGTTTGAGATGTGTGGGTGGGTTAAGTGGGCATTTAGACAACAGGGCTTCTCCTTTAGCATGTTTAATGGACACCTTGCAGTTTAGGATGATGCTTTTTAATGACTTCTCTTTTAATGATGCCTTGAGTCCTGCTACTCAATGGGAGAGTCAGTATGATCTTGTAAGATCTTACTTGGAATGGACTTTGTTTTAATTTTGTTCCTGCTTATTTTTAAAATTTCTTGAACTTTTCCTTCAAAGGAAAGATGATGCTTAGTTTTAAATATTAAAAATGTGCAAGTTGCTTTGCTACAATAAAACTAAATGCATACATACAAAAAACTAAAATTATAGTTGATGTGGTAGTGTTTGGAATTCAAAAATATAAATGTTTACCATAAGGTAATCCTTTATCTTTCCACATTTTACCAGTTTGTAAATTTGAGTATTTATCTAATAAAATATCATTCAAAAGCAGGAAGAATATTGTGTTTTAGTCCTAGAGAATGGATCAGTCAACTTTTCTGTACAGGGCCAGATAGTATTATTTAAGGCTTTGTGAGCCGTAAGATCCCTCTTAAATAACTCAACCCTGCAGTTATAGCCTGAAAGTAGCCATAAACAATATGTGGATTGAAGGGGTATAGCAGTGTTCCAGTAAAATTAGTTACAAAAAAACAGGTAATGGGATGATTTTTCCTGGATTATGACCTTTTTTAAATAAAAAAGACTGTGATAGTCTAAAACAATATTTTATATATATTATATTTTGTTGATTTATTCATCTACTGATGGACATTTAGGTCATTTCCAAATGTAAATGGTTTGTTTTTAATTCTTTGTTTTAGTTTCAGGAAATGCAGGATCAACTTACAGCGACTTTAAGATGTGCTGAGAATATAGAAGGCTATGTACAAAAGTACGGTTTGAGCACTTAATAACTTGAGTATTTATAAAGCAAAAGAGCACTGTAGTATGAGAATTGTTATCAGTTATGATAATAAGTATGCCTTTGTGAAGCCAAGGAAAAGTTTGATTTGTAAACTATATTGACTCACAGCATTTTTCTACATTATTCCTAGGTAGAAAAATGACACAGTTGCCCAAACATCTTTTTAAAATCTCTAAGAATTTGTGTAACTATACCTTCAGAAGTTTGTTTAGAATTTACATGATTTTAAAACATTTGTATATGAGAGTAATTATTTTTAAATGCACATTTTAGGCTTCACATAGAAAATTCCACGATAAGAAATATAATTAAAAAGCAAGACGACCAAATTGAGCAGCTTCAGAAAATCATGCAAAGTTCAACTTTGGTAAGCCAATCTCTTAATTTCTATCATACTGAAAAGGAATTTTATTTTTCCAGTAGGACAGGCTGAATATCCCTTGTCCAAAATGCTTGGGACCAGAAGCAGATTTTTTTCAGACTTTGGAATATTTGCATATACCTAATGAAATATCTTGGGGATGGTACCTGAACCTAAACATGAAATTCACTTATGTTTCTTATACATCTTATACACATAGCTGGAAGGTAATTCTCTACAATGTTTTACAGTAATTTTTTGCAGGTAACAGTTTTCACTGTTTTCACTGCAGCCTGTCATGAGGTAAGGTGTGGAATGTTGCAGTTGTGGTGTCGTGTCTATGCTCAAAAAGTTTCAGATTTTGGAGCATTTTGAATTTCAGATTTTTAGATTAGGAATGATCAATCTACAGTACAGTTGCTCCTTGACTTACAACAGGTTTACATGGTAATGTCTTTTGTTTGACTGAAACATTATAAGTAATATTTGATTTATTTCAGATGCAACATGTGTTGCAAGAAAATGAAACTACAGAAGTAGATGAAGGTATGTTGCCAAAATTTATGAATTAAATTCAAATCATTGATTTCTGAAATAAAATGTAAGTAGTGTACTGTATTCCTCTCCATTGCTTGGTTAATAAAAACTGCATTAAATATTTTTTCTGATATCCCTTTAGTGAAAAATGTGAAAACATAATCATAAGAAAGAGTATACTTATGCCTTGTTAACCACTCACCATACTCTGCCCCTTTGTTCTAGCATCCAGCCACACTAGACTACATGGAGCTCCACAGTGATCGTCCTCATCTCCAGCTCTTTGCATTTACTTCTTCCCTCTAGCCTACGTATGTTTTCTTTATCCTTCAGTTATCAACCTATGAATCACCTCCACCAAAAAGCCTACAATGTTGACACAAACCTGGGCTAGTATCCCTTCTGTGTCTTCTGATAAATGCCTGTCATTGTATCTATGACTCTCTATGGGAATTGCCTGTTTGTTTTTCAGATTATAGCATACAGTTGTTGAGTGGTGGACTGTATCATCTTCATCTTGTAATTCCAGTGCTTGTCCTAGTACCTCAGCACATGGTTGGTAAATACATGAATGAAGAGTGAGAAAACCAGAAGCTCTGATACTTAACTACCATGATAAGGAATTCAGTGTGCAACTATGGGCAAATTATATTTAAAAGTAATTGCATATTGTGCATATTTTTCATTCTTATTAATGCTGGTAAACTTTTCAACTTTTACTGACTTTATCTTAGCTAACTATGAAATCATTTAGATAAAGAATACAATTCTTTCTTTTTCATTCTATCTTCCTCTAAATTTCAATCTGGGTCCTCTATTGCTGGAGTCCTCAACCCGCAGGCTACAGAGGGGTCCAAGACCTGTTGGGAGCCACGCTGCACAGCAGGAGGTGAGTGGCAGTCAAGCCAGTGAAGCTTCATCTGTATTTACAGTCACTCTTCCTTGCTCACATTACCACCTGAGCACTGCCTCCTGTCAGATAAGTGAAGGCATTAGATTCTCAGAGGAGTGAAAACCCTATCATGAACTGCATGTTCAAGGGATCTAGGTTGCATGCTCCTTATGAGACTCTAATGCCTGATGATATATCATTGTCTCCCATCTCCCCAAGATGAGACCATCTAGTTGCAGAAAAACAAGCTTAGGACACCCACTGATTCTATATTATGATGAGTTGTATGATTATTTCATTATGTGTTGTGATGTAATAATAATGGAAATAAAGTGCACAATAACTGTAATGTGCTTGAGTCATCCTGAAACCATTCCCCAAACCCCCATCTGTGGAAAAATTTTGTCTTCCACAAAACTGGTCCCTGGTGCCAAAAAAGTTGGGGACTGCGGCTCTATAGCTTCTGCACTAGAATCTACTAATGAGTAAAATCTAAATCAATAACTAGTTGTTGTTTTTTTCTCTCTCTCTCTCTTTATTTATTTATTTATTTATTTATTTTTTATCCTGATTCTGTATGACAAAAAAAAGCCCCAAAAAGCCAATTTAAATAATCTTGACCTTTAGGTTCTAAAGAAAAAATTTTTTTCAGATTCGTTTATTTTTATTTTTATTTTTTTGGAGGAAAGAAAGAAAGAAAGAATGAAGAAGAGGAAGAAAAAGGAAGAGAAAGAGAGAGAGAGAATGGGAGTATTGCTTTCTTGCCCAGGCTAGAATGCAGTTTAGTAATGGGTATTGAAAACCTCTTTTATACCAATAATTATACTTAATGATGTAGACAGGAAGGAATAAGGGAAGAAAATAAACAAGCAGCCAACCAATATTTCATTTAAACCTACGAAATGCTATGCAATTACTGAGGAGTGATTTACTTCCAATTATGTAGTCACTTTTGGAATAGGTGTGAGGTGGCAATGTATGTTTTGTATATTTGAAGTGGAGAGTTCTATAAATGTTTATTAAGTTTACTTGTTCTGGGTCTGAGTTCAAGTCCTGGATGTCCTTGTTAATTTTCTGTCTCGTTGATCTATAGAATCGTTAGCTCTTCTTGTTACATTGATCCTTTTGCCATTATGTAATGTCCTTCTTTGCCTCTTTTGACCTTTGTTGCTTTAAAGTCTACTTTATCAGAGGCGAGAATTGCATCTCCTGCTTTTTGTTTATTTGTTCATTTTTACTCTCTGGTTGGTTGGTAAATCTTCCTCCTCTTTGTTTTGAATCTTTGTGTATCGTTGCATGTGAGATGGGTCTGGATGCAGCATACCGATGGGTTTTGGCTTTTTATCCAATTAGAATATATATAAGTTTAATACTGGCATTTGATGCTAGCTGGCTATTTTGCCCATTAGTTGGTGTAAATTTTTCATTGTGTTAATGCTCTTTGCTTTTTGATATATTTTTGGAAAGGCTGATATTGGTTGTTCCTTTATATGTATAGTGCTTCTTTCAGAAGCTCTTGTAAAGCTGGCCTGGTGGTGGTGAAGTCTCTAAGTACTTGTTTGTTGGCAAAAGATTTAATTTTTCCTTCACTTATAAAGGTTAGTTTGGCTGGATATGAAATTCTGGGTTGAAAGTTCTTTTCTTTAAGGATGTTAAATATTGGTCCCCACTCTTTTCTGGCTAGTAGGGTTTCTCCTGAGAGATCTGCTGTAAGTCTGATAGGTTTCCCTTTATGGGTAACCTGACCTTTCTCTCTGGCTGCCCTTAGTATTTTCTCCTTCATTTCAACCCTACTAAATCTGGCGATTATGTGCCTTGGGGTTGGTCTTCTTGAAGAATATCTTTGTGGTGTTCTCTGTATTACCTGGAGTTGAATATTACCCTGCCTTGCTAGGTTGGGAAAGTTTTCCTGAATGATATCCTGAAGAGTATTTTCCAACTTGGATTCATTCTCTTCGTCACATTCAGGTACACCTATCAACCGTAAATTAGGTCTTTTCACATAGTCCCATATTTCCTGGAGACTGCTCATTCCTTTTTATCCTTTTTTCTCCAATCTTGTCTTCTCGTTTCATTTCACTGAGCTGGTCCTCAACTTCTGATATCCTTTCTTCTGCTTGATCAATTCGACTATTTAAACTTGTGCATACTTCACGAAGTTCTCGTGTTGTGTTTTTCAGCTCCATCAATTCACTTATATTCCTCTCTAAATTGTCCATTCTCGTTAACATTTCATCAAACCTTTTTTCAAGGTTCTTAGTTTGCATTGGGTTAGAACAAGTTCTTTGAATTCACAGAAGTTTCTTATCACCCACCTTTTGAAACCTGCTTCTGTTATTGGAACACACTCGTTCTCCATTAAGCCTTGTTCCATTACTGATGAGGAATTGCAATCCCCTGCAGAGGGAGAGGCATTCTGATTTTAAGTATTCTCTGCCTTTTTAGGCTGGTTTCTTCCCTTCATTATATATTTATCCCTCTGTCATCTTTGTAATTACCAACTTTCTAACTAGGTCTCTGAGCAGACGTCCAACTTGTCGATTCCCAGCGCCGAAATCTGAGCAATCCACTGCGCCGGCCAAAACAGCGGTGTTAAGATTGATGGTGCTTTTCTGCCCGGGAATATCTGGACTCTGCACCAAGAACTGCCGCACTAAGGTGCCAGCAAAACTGCTGTGCCAGCCACAAGAGTCGCCCTGGCGACCCATGGGCCTCCTCCGCTGGGAATCTCTTGGTCCGTGAGCAACAAATATTCACCTGAAAGTGTGGCGTCCTCTCGTTCTCTGTGCTTTCACTGGGAGCTACGAGCCTGAGCTGCTAGTGATCAGCCATCTTGGATCTCTCTCCTCTTTTTTTTTTTTTTTAATTGAATTTTAGGTTTTGGGGCATTACAAGAATATGTGCTGACCGGGTGCAGTGGCTCATGCCTGTAATCCCAGCACTTTGGGAGGCTGAGGCGGGCAGATCACTTGAGGTCAGTTCAAGACCAGTCTGGCCAATATTGTGAAACCCTGTCACTACTAAAAATACAAAAATTAACTGGGCATGGTGTTGAATACCTGTAGTCTCAGCTACACAGGAGGCTGAGGTGGGAGAATCACAGAACTCAGGAGGCAGAGGTTTCAGTGAGCTAAGATCAGGACAGTGCATTCCAGCCTGAGCAACAGGGTGACTCCATCTCAAAAACAAAACAAGAATGTATGCTGACAAATGAAAAAAAAATCTGAAAGGTAACAAAATTGTATTACTAGGCTGTTAACATATTTTGTTTCTCATTAAACAGGTCTCTACTAACTGATGAAATCATTAGAAAAGACAGGTGAGGCAAAGCGTGGAGGGGATGATATTTGTTCACTGACTCAAAGGCAAATCAATCATATTAATGCTTCTTTATTGGCTTTTGTTTCTTGAACACATTGTTAACTGACTTTCCTGCCTCCCATGTTGTGTGCGCATGGCACTGCCCTGAACACAAACACCCTAGCTAGAAATTGGAAGCAATGAAAATATAGGAAGAGAGTGAATGATCCTCATGATCGCTATCTGAGGGTAGGAGAATGAAAGTGGAGATTTACAGTTGTAAAAAGAAGTCAACAACAAAACAGGAAATTCTGACATAAAGTACACGAATAGCCAATTAAACATGTTTTAATAAAAATTTCTTTTGTCCAACCCATGATCCTCAGAGTTGTTGGAGATCCAATGGCACATAGTTCCAGGGTTGTGGATCTTGGATTCAGTTTTCTTCAAAAGATTTGCCTGCCTGCTGCCTGACTTCTTTCAGCCCCAGCCTAATGTCATTTGGCTTATAGGTTATTGGCTGTTGGCACTTGAATCATCTGCATTGTGTGTGTAAATCAGTGACTAGTTAGAGGAAGCAGTTCAAAGTCTGGAAGTAATGACTCATGTTGCTGGGAGCCATTTGTCCCAACTTTCTCGTGTGCTCCAAACTCTAGTTTTACCTGGCCAGAGTCTTCAAGAGTGCTCAGTGAGAAACTGGAATTAGAAATCAGTTCTCCTCTTTGAAATGCAAGCCCGATGACAGTATAATGATGGAAGAGACAGAAAGCACTATCCGAGCACAAAACCAAGGCTTGCCCTCTGATTATTTTTTCTTAAAGCACTTTTTTAAATCTTTATTCTCTTCGATTATAAAAATACATACTCACTATAAAAGTGTTACATTATAGAAAACAGAAAAGCCAAAAATTCCCCCAGAATCCCACCATCACCCCTCCTCACACCCACCACAGTCCACCCTCTGCAGTGGCTGGAGTGTCCTATCACCAATGAAGCTAGACCACATCACTCCTCGGTTTAAAATCCATCAATGGCTCCCTCTTCACCTTGGGATAAAGTCCAGATGCCCTTCCATGACGTACAAGGGTGTGTGCAGAGTCATAGGCTGTAAAATCAATAACCAGCACTTAAAAAGCAGAATAGAATAGAAATACTTTAGAGTGGTTTGCGCATGATGAGGGCAAGTGTTGTTTGTGACTGTGGATTCATGCCTAGGTGTGTGCCCTGAGTTTGATTGTAAGATGTATTGTTTTTAACCTGTGAATTACGGTCAAGACAAGTTTGAAAAATACTAGCAGACAAGACCTTTTGGGATCTGGCCCAACACTCTAGAATCCTCTCTTACTTCTCCCATTTTGCAACATTCTCTGGTTACAATGTAGAATCTGCAATATCCGGACACCTGCAGTATCTCAACCATGCAGCGTCCACCACCTCCAGCCCTTTGTGTGTGCTGTTCTCTTTTCTTACAGTTCCTTGCTTGCCCTGCATCTACTGAGCCCTGCCACAGCCTTCCGTGAGCCTCAGGCAGGGGTAGGTCACTGCCGTATGTCACATTCACACTGTCTTGCTTCCCCTGATTTGTGTCTATCTTTTCAGGGCAGAAATCATGTCTATCTTTTCACCTGTGTCCCCAGCACATTGCAGAGTGGCCAACATACCAGAGATACTCAATCACCTTGTTTTGGATGAGCAACCAAATGAGCCTATTCATTAACTCGAGAGTTGCTCACCGAGGATTTCTTGGGCCTCTCTGATGTGCCAGACCCTGTGGGCACATAGAAATAAATGAGACTGCATTCCTGCCTCAAATTCAGAGAATATGTCCCTGACCTCTTCCAAAGAGAGGCTCTCAGGCAAGCTTATGAGCAAAACATGGTACAGGGTGATGCCTCCTAGAGGAGGAAGGAAGTTTCTTTTGTGTTCCCACAAATAGAAATTAAACAAAACCTCCCCTAGCCACATGCCCTTACACCAAATTTCATTACTAGATACGAACCCACTGGTTCATGCAGAACTGTAATGTTTTGGGGTGATGAGAAGGTGTCACTCCTTGGGCCTCAGGCAGAGATAAACAGTTTGCCAAGCTCCCGTACTACCCCAGGGAGAAGGAATACATTATCAACCTCAGTTATTCACACCTCATCATGGATAACTTTATTAATCTGATCTGAAATAAAGCAATGTTGGGCAGAAGGGGAGGAGCTGGAGAGTTTCAGCTCTTGAGATCAGGTGTCTTATAGAGAAGAAGGAGAGAGAAAGAGGAACTGGAAGGACACTCTCCACTTCTGCCTCAGCATGCCAGGGACCACAGGGCTTTGGGATCGGCCAACCTGAGTCCTGATCTTGCCTTGGCCCTGTCTGCTTGGGTAGCTGTGGCCGAGGTACCTAAGCTTTCAGAATCAGTTTACTTATCTATAAGAGGGGAGGAAATATCTGTGGCCAAGCTTGTTGCAAGGATGAAAACAAAATTTGGAGGCTGACTCTCCATATGGGCTTTCCATACATGGCGCCCACGGTTATGAGGCCAGCTGGGGCAACACTCAAAATGGTCATGAGGGAGGAAATGTGGGCTCTTAAAACAGAGAGGGGGGCCCTGGGTGGGAAACAGGCTCAGGCAACTGTCACACACCCTGGAGCAAAGAGTGGGTTGTAGGACAGTTGTAAGAAGGAAAAGTACCACGGCCCATGATTAAGAAAGTAAGGAGGGACTTTTGCAAACCATTAAGCCACGAGGCACTTTTTGCATTTGTTTCATTTGATCTTTCCTTTACATATGTTATGAGCTTCTGAGTCCGGCAAACCCGCCACCAGCAATGGAAAGCTTTCTGCAGTGACCACGTGGATTGGAGGAGATAAAGGAGTGAATACGCCTGCTTGTTCTCACTCTGGGCTTTGCAGTCCTTCTGCTTATCTGATGTGAACGTGCCTCGGGAACATCCCAGGACGGCCTGTTTCCCGACCTGCTGGAAGAAAAGGAGTGAATACGCCTGCTTGTTCTCCCTCTGGGCTTTGCAGTCCTTCTGCTTATCTGATGTGAATGTGCCTCGGGAGCATCCCAGGACGGCCTGTTTCCCGACCTGCTGGAAGACCGGCAGGAAATGAGAGGGTAGGCGAAGCCAGCTGGGCCCAGGGAAATGGAATACCCGATATCTCTGTTCAAAATAACTTCCACCGATACCTTTGAGAAGCTAATATAAACCATGTGAGGGCGTCTTTGTGTTCCTGAAAACATTTAATGTAAAACATGCACAAAACAGTCGTTGGACTTTGAGGGAAAGGTGGTTTGTGTTCCCCAGAGAAAGTCAGAGTCATATTTTCATGGAGTTTCTATAAGAAATTTGTAAAAATGAGGACAATGAGGGGCCCACTTGGCTCTTCCCACATTGGAATTAAGTGTAGTGAAAAGTAGGGTGCACTTTACAGGCAGGACTAGCTGGAGGCTCACCATGGTGGATGTGTTGGTAAAGCTGGTAAATTTATGTGCCAACTTGGTGAGGCCACAATACCTACTTGGTCCAACATCAATCAGAATGTTGCTGTGAAGGTATATTTTGGATGAGATGAACATTGAATTCAGTAAACTTTGAGTAAAGCAGATGACCCTCCATAATGTGAGAGGATCTCATCTAGTCAGCGAGTGGGAAAAAGATTGAACTTCCCTGAGAAAGAGAGAAGAGAGAATTCTGCTTTTTCAGATCACCTTCCACTTAGCGCAACATCCACCCTTCCTGGGAGCTGCATGCTGCTGGCCTGCCCTACAGATTTCAGACTTGCAGCCTTGACAATTTCACAAGTCAAACCTTAAAATAAATGTATCTTTGTCTATTCAGACGTGCAGCCTTGACAATTTCACATGCCAAACCTTAAAATAAATGTATCTCTTTGTCTACACAACCCACTGGTCCTGTTTCCCTGGAGAACCTTGACTAATACGGGGCTGAACACCCCACTCCCACTTCAGGTAGGAAACAGGTGGTCAGGGTGAGAAGGGGCCGGGGAATGAGGGTATTTATTGGTGAGGGCTAGTGGAGTCAGGTTAACATCGGGGTAGTAGGAATCATAAATGGTTCTTGTGTCCCCCCCACCAAGCTAGGAAATAGCAAGCTGGTTCTAAAAGGTTCATGGTCACACATCCATCCGTTCATTCCTTCTTTCGTGTAACAAATTCGTGATTCGAAGGCCCTCTCTAGGTGCTGAGGGGCAGCAGTGAGCTAGCCCTGCCGTCCTAGCAGGGAAGTGACCATACACTGGTAAGTCAGGATTTGAAGAGGAGGAAAAGGAAAGAATAGAGATATAGACTACTTAAGGCCCCTTTTTTGGTGGCACACACTGGGCTAGGTCAATAAGAAAGACACAATCCCTCCTTCAAGGAGGTTTTCTGAGGGAGGCCAGTGAGTTACTAGGCCGCTAAAATGCAAGTTCTGTGCAGGAGGCACACAGCATCCTGTGAGGCCATTGCGTTCTTAGGAATCACCAGCACCGAAGGCAAAGGCCCAAGCCAGGGTCCCAGCCTTCCTTCTCCAGGCACCAACACAGTCCATATGATGCAGGCGGCTGACGCTGCTCCAAGCTCTCTGACAGTGAGATGCATGCCTCTGTCAACTGGGGCCCACTACACGTCTCAACCCCCCTTCCAGCCGCATACTCAGGCAGAATTTTAGCCATAGTGCCTCCCATGTTGCATCTTTTAACAGATTGGCTTATGCTCCCAAAATGGTGTTGAACACATAAAGAAATAGAGTAAGGGCCGGGCGCGGTGGCTCACTCCTGTAATCCCAGCACTTTGGGAGGCCAAGGCGGGTGGATCACGAGGTCGAGAGATCGAGACCATCCTGGTCAACATGGTGAAACCCCGTCTCTAGTAAAAATACAAAAAATTAGCTGGGCATGGTGGCGCGTGCCTGTAATCCCAGCTACTCAGAAGGCTGAGGCAGGAGAATTGCCCGAACCCAGGAGGCGGAGGTTGCGGTGAGCCGAGATCGCGCCATTGCACTCCAGCCTGGGTAACGAACGAAACTCCGTCTCAAAAAAAAAAAAAAGATGTATGTTGTTATTGCTTATTTTATTGCATTTAGTGGCCTATGAAGTGGTCTGTTGTGGGGTTTTTTTATGTTTCTCTAATAAGTCGCCCCCCCCCTTTTTTTTTTAATAGTACAACACAGGAAGCTTTATTCATCTGCTGCTGCTCCAAAGAGAGGTTGGGAGGGTCACTCATTTAAATACGGTGTCCTCTTGGGCTTCTGCCAATTCTTTGGCAATCCGTTTCAGTTCATCCTGCTTCTTCTCCTCCTCTGCCGCTATCCTCCTCTCCTCTTCTGCCCGAGGTTTTAGGTAACTGTAGCGCGTGGCTCCGTAGGCCATGCCGAGGAACAAGAAGGAGTAGCGGCCGAGCTGTGGGAGAGGACGGTCAGAGGCGGCGGGGGACGAGGCTCACGGGGCAGGGGTCACGGGAAGAGATGGGGTAGGGTCGCGGGGTAGAGATCGCAGGAACTGTGCGGGTCAGAGGTCGCCAGGCGGGGATCATGGGAGGGGAGGGGGTCGAGGGTCGCAGCCCACAGGTTCGGAGCTGCGGGGAGGGACACGAGGGGGCCAAGGCACTGGACGGCGGCTGCGAAGCCTGAATCACCTTGATGAGTGGAGAGACCTGCACCGGCGGCACCATCTTGTCATAAGTCCCCTTTTAAAATGTAAATAAATGTAAAGAATTTCCAATTTTTTTTCCAGAATTATATGTTGGGGATTTTGATCTCTAAGGATTGAAATTTTAGGGATTTAAACTTTAGGGATTTGGGTCTTTTGGGAATTCAGCATTCAGGATTATGGCTTTTGGGACTGTATCTTTCCAGATTATGGCCCTAACTCCTTAACATCATGCTGAGATTATTACTGGGTCAGTTCCCTGATGGGGTAATATGGTTCATTTCAACACGCAAACTATGTCAGCATAAGCCAAGTTTAAAAAGAAGAGGTGCCTGGATTCTGTACACCAGCAAATGATGGTGCTGTTTTTCAGGTTGAGACTTCCCAGAGCTGATCATAGAAGTATTTACACTTACTGGACATTTATACAGCCGTTCCTGACTGTTTATTGTTCTGGGAAGTGCAGAATGAATTTTATGTAGAGGTTTCAGGAATAACAAATGCAGGGGTTAGGCAATGAAAGGTATTCACTTGAAAACGAGGCTGGGCTTGTCCTCACAGATTCTGCAGACAGATGCTTGATAGGCAATGTGGTTCACAAACCACTCATCCTCTGTACCCCAACACATACTGGTTCTGCATCTGAGGACTTTCCAGTCCAGAAAAACAAGGCTTTCCTTGGTCTACACTCTTCTCAGCTTACAAAAAGTGATACCATTCCATGCACTCCCTCCTAAAACCCTATTCTCTCTGCCCCAACACTAAGTGCTTCCCTCTTACCTCTCTGCTATCCTTCTCTGGCTCCTTGGCTAGCTGTCTTCCTCTGACATGCAAACCATCAGGCCAGCAGGGAAAAGGCTGTCCATGGTGAAAGAGACCCAGATCCCTACAGCCAGAGGCCAGGTGTGTTACCCCCAACCCCAGGCCTTTTCAGCTCAGGGAGGGAGAAGAAAAGGCTGTCCCAGCAGCAGTCAAGCTGGATGAAATTTTAAAAAGGGCCTGGCTGGCCCTTGTGACAGATGAGAAGCACAAACAACCCATGGTAGGCTCAGCAACACTAGGCTTACCTCAGTGGGCCTATGCTGCACACAGGTGGCTGACTGGACAATGCACCCCATCCCACGTACAAAGCTCAGCTCTGGCAGGCTCCAGGAGGTACAGAAGTAGGTTCACAGAAAGATTAAGGCTGCCCACCCCAGAGCAAGAAGCTGTAGTGTTAGTGACTCCCTCAAAGATGATGGTGGCATGGCACCATTGGTAGGTTAATGACCATAAGGGAAAGGTGCTCCAGGTTCAAGGTGAGAGCCTCAGGCTGTGACAACAGTGCACAGTTAGTTCACTGCAAGCTCCTTGAGCTGAGGTTCTTCTGTTATGTTCAGGGCTGAGTCTCCAAGACCCAGCAAAATGCTTGGCACATGGAGGAAGTTCCATGGACGGTTCTTGAAAAAAAAGTGAATGAACAGTACCGGTGGATGAACAAGATTTTATGTCCCACGGGCAAAATGCCTGAGTGTATGGGCCTGGGGGTGCTGAGATTTTGCAGGAGACACTGCCCGTGGTGGGGGTGCCCTCACCCAGGCTGGCAGCTGGGGATAAAATGCCAGAGCTCACGGCCATCTGTGAGTCTCTGTCCTCTGTCCATCCTTGTGTCTGCCTCCTAGTGGAGGCTCAGTACATATTTCCCAAATTGAATAAAGCATGCTTGTTTCAGATCTATCTGTCTTGTGGTTTTGCTCTCCAAGCTTTTGAAAACATGACCAAGAAGTATCTGTCCACCTTTCCTCTATGATCCCATGAAAGACAGGCAAGTGCCACATTCATGGTCAGTTCCTCTCCTTGGCATGCCCAGTCCTGACCACAGCCCCGAGTCCTGGCCATGGCGCCCCCTGCAGATGTGGCTCCTTCCCACAGTGTCTACTGTGGGTAGTGAATGTCAGGCAGGCACCCGCCCTCACACCTCATCCATCCCCAGGACTGTGAGAGTGAGTCGGTGTAGAGCAGGAAGAATGTCAACCAGGGCTGCATAGGGGCAGAAACATACAATACCTTTCCTCCCCTTCAGCAGGGCCACAGCCAATACTTCTCTAACAAAAGACAGGCCAACAAGAGAAAAGCATAATAAGCTTGGTGTAGTGGCTCACATCTATAATCTCAGCACTTTGGGAGGCTGAGGCAAGAGGATCACTTGAGCCCAGGAGTTTGAGGCCAGCCTGGGCAAACATAGCAAGACCCCTGTCTCTATGAAAAAAAAATTAAAATAGCCGGGCGCGGTGGCTCACGCCTGTAATCCCAGCACTTTGGGAGGCCGAGACGGGTGGATCACGAAGTCAAGAGATCGAGACCATCCTGGTCAACATGGTGAAACCCCGTCTCTACTAAAAATACAAAAAATTAGCTGGGTGTGGTGGTGCATGCCTGTAATCCCAGCTACTCAGGAGGCTGAGGCAGGAGAATTGCCTGAACCCGGGAGGCGGAGGTTGCGGTGAGCCGAGATCGTGCCATTGCACTCCAGCCTGGGTAATAAGAGTGAAACTCCGTCTCAAAAAAAAAAAAAAAGAAAGAAAAAAAAAGAAAAAGAAAAAATTACCCAGGCATGCTGGTGCATGCCTGTGGTTACAGCTGCTTGGGACGCTAAGGCAGGAGGATTGCTTGAGTTCAGGAGCTTGAGATAGCAGTTCATAAGGTATGATCACCCCACTGCACTCCAGCCTGAATGACAGAAAGAGACCTGTCTAAAAAAAAAAAATGATTTCATCAAAGCTTTATGTGACATGGAAACCTTGAGAATGAAGACTCAAAAGGCCCAAGGAAAGCTGCCCATTGGTATGCTTAGATCTGATGAGGGATGGACAGTTCCAGGGAAATATGATGAAAAGGGAATTTCTAATGCTAATAGGCTGAGTGAGAAAACCCAGCAAGGCCTGTCTGCTCAGATTCTTCTTGGCCTCTCTGTGTGGCAATCCTTCCTCCCAGCTATAGAGCAGGGCCCTTCTGGAATGAAGATCTTATGATCAACTTTCAGATATGGCAGCACAGAGAATTTCTTTACAGCCAGCTCTTGTCCAGAAAGGCAGGAGAAGGTTAGAGTAATACTTTCAGGTTTTATGGCTGGCTTTGTGGGAGAGTTCTGATTTCTATAACCCACTTTGGGAGGAGGATTCTGGTTTCTTTGAAAGCTGCAGAGGAAGAAAAGAGGTGGGAGGTAGGAGGACAGAAAATGGTCACAGAGGCTTGCTGCTGAGGCTGCTTCTGAGGCCTTCTGAGTAGTCAATTTGCCGAAGCACCTTATTTAGGAATACTGATTCCTGAGTCCCAACAGAAGCCGTTGTTGGAGACCAAAATACACCACCTCTAAATGTGCTGGAAAAGTTACCCTTTTGCAAGAGAATTCACATCTATAAAGGAGATCTCCATTCCTGCTCCAGGAAGAGAAGGATGACTGAATCCCTCGAGATGTTTCTGTGGAGAAGGTGCCAAGTTAACATGACCCATTTTGTTCATTTCCTGTGCTTTTCCTAGGCATTCCTCTCCCCCATAACAGTTTTTCCCACACCGTTCTTTCTGTGATTCAGAAAATGATGATACTTCAGCCCAAAGTTTCAACTCCCTCTTGGATCTACTCTAGAGACGCTCAGCTCTCTGTGTAATTCCCATGGATATAGAAGGGATCCACACTATTCAGTATTTAACTTGTTGATTTTTCTCCTGTTGATCTGTCTTGTGTTCCAGGGCATCCCAGCCAAGAACTCATGAAGGGTTCACTGTTTTTCCTCTTCTTCATTTTGGGGGGCTGTTCCTAGAGATCAAAGATGAGCCCTGCAAACTGGGAGCTCTCTCAAAAAGTCCTTTGTTATTTGGGCATCCCAATTTCTAGTCCTCCGACCAAGCTTCCTCCAAGGGAGGTCCTCCCTTAGGACTCTCAGTGCTGTATCTTCCTGATCTTATCGTATCTTGAGATACTCTGCCCTACTCCAGAGGCTGATCTAAGACTGGAAGTCCCTGCTCCTTCCCGGACACCTACAGGATGCATTCCACGGTTCAGATGGCTAGTCTCTGTGGGCAGTCAGCGCTTATTCCAGAGGGACTTTGGATGGTCCAAGCAGAGCTTTGGCACAGCAAATTCAAACTAACAGTCCAGAGGATGGGGCTCAACCTGCACACTCTGCCCTGGGTCTGTCTAGAGTCTCCCCTGGCAATAAGACCCAACACAAAAGCATTGAAACTACCTCATGCTGTGTCTTAGGCCAGGTCCTATTCGTGGGTAGGTAACCCCATGCTGATCTCTGTAGACAGAAGAGATAATTAAAGGATTTCGGGCCTTCTGCACCTCAGGAGCCAGGTTGGGAGAGGAGCCCCCTCTTCCATCATACATATCACTGAAAATGAGTTCTGGTAAAAGAAGAATTCCTCTGTATCACATAGTCAGATGGGGAGGTCATTACTTCAGTTAAAAACAATTTTTTAAAAACAAAGTAATCATCAGAACACACACCTCCTTTAAATAAAAGGCTCACTAAATGCCTTTCTAATGTCCTGTTCGGAGCATAACTTGAGGCATGTTAGGTCAAATAAAAGTGACTCGGCATGATAAGAATATGTATTATGATCACATATATTACATAAAGTTTATTTTCCTTTTCCTTCTTTTTTTTAGTTCTCTTTTATTTCCTTTTCTTTCTGTTTTTCTTGCCTTGCCTTTGCCGTGACAGGGGCACTCAGAGGATTCGGCAGGTCCAGCTGCATCAGATCACTGGACCTGGCATGAAAAAAAGCTTCAGGCCTTACATAGGCTTCCCAAAGACTGAGGAAACCCCAAGGACTACTGTAATCTTAAAATAAACTCAGATTCTTTCATGCAGAAACATAGAAAGTTATCTTCTGATTCTCAGAAACTAAGATTTTAGATGAAGTTAATTTTCTTATAAAAGGAAGACATTATTGTAAATAATTTAGAGATTGCATATAAGACAAAGGAGAAAATAAATCAGCCATATCCATTCCTCCAGCCATCACCACCTTCCACATTTGTGGCATATCCTTTCAAGATGTTTGTGTGGGGTGGGGGGAGGGGGGTGCTTACCTGCGTGTAATAACTTCATATTACACCTACACCCTTTTTTCCTCAAGGGCGACCACTGTCGTCGTCCAAGCTGGAGTGCAGTACTGCGATCTTGGCTCACTGCAACCTCTGCCTCCTGGGGTTAAACAATTCTGCTGTCTCAGTTTCCCAAGTAGCTGGGATTACAGGCGCTTGCCACCACGCCCAGCTAATTGTTTTCGTATTTTCTGTAGGAACAGGGTTTCACCATGTTGGCCAGGCTGGTCCCAAACTCCTGACCTTAGGTGACCTGCCCGCCTCAGTCTCCCAAAGTGTTGGGATTACAGGCGTAAGCCATGACCTGCTTTTTATTATCAACACAGTATACGTACTGTTCCTATATTATTAAATATTCTCCTTTGACATTTCTAAAGGTTGCAGCATGTTTTGCTTCATTTTTTATTTTATTTTTAGAGACAGGATCTTGCTCTGTTGCCCAGACTGGAGTGCACTGATGCAATCATAACTTGCTGCAGCTGCGAACTCCCGGGCTCAAGTGATCCTCCTGACACGGCCTCCTATAATGCTGGGATTACAGGCATAAAGCACTGCGACTGGCGTGTTTTGCTTCTTCATACACTATTTCTCTTTTTTTTTTTTTTTTTTTGAGACAAAGTTTCGCTCTTGTTACCCAGGCTGGAGTGCAATGGCGCGATCTCGGCTCACCGCAATCTCCACCTCCCGAACAGCTGGGACTACAGGCATGCACCACCATGCCCAGCTAATTTTTGTATTTTTCGTAGAGACGGGGTTTCACCATGTTGACCAGGATGGTCTCGATCTCTTGACCTCGTGAGCCACCTGCCTCGGCCTCCCAAAGTGTTGGGATTACAGGCGTGAGCCACCCCGCCCAGACCATACACAATTTCTCATTTAATCAGTCCCCTCTTGTGAGCTATTTACGTTGTTTCCAACTTTTCCTGATTTTGAGGAAAAAAAGAGCTTCAGGAAATGTCCTTGCAGCTCTATCTCTGCCCACATACACTATTCTTTCCTCGGGATAAATCTGCAGGCCTAGAATTGTTTTGGTGATGCAGACAGCTGTCACCAAATAATCATCGGAAGAAGTTGGCCCTCGCCGTGGGCGAGTGCCTTTTCAGCATACTCGTAAGTAAGAAATTTAAAAAGAATCAGGAGCTGTTGGTCTTCCAAATTAGTTTTCTCCTTCCTCTCCCAGCATATGGCTTTTAAAAGGCTCTGGGAAGATTTCACTGTTTTAATTCCATAGAGAAAACAATGTGTGGCTCAAGAAACCCTTATAGGCCGGGCGCGGTGGCTCAAGCCTGTAATCCCAGCACTTTGGGAGGCCGAGGTGGGTGGATCACGAGGTCAAGAGATCGAGACCATCCCGGTCAACATGGTGAAACCCCGTCTCTACTAACACAAAAAATTAGCTGGGCATGGTGGCGCGTGCCTGTAATCCCAGCTACTCAGGAGGCTGAGGCAGGAGAATTGCCTGAACCCAGGAGGCGGAGGTTCCGGTGAGCCGAGATCGCGCCATTGCACTCCAGCCTGGGTAACAAGCGAAACTCCGTCTCAAAAAAAAAAAAGAAACCCTTATAATCATGCATGAGCAGGGAGGAAGGGAGGGAGAGACCTTTCTGCAAATGTATTTCACGCCATGGCTTCCCACATGCCTGCCATTTATTAAGCCGATTGTTCGGTCTTCCCTAACATCCTCTCAGCAAAGCAAATGACCTCATAAGCCAAAGAGAAGGTCAGTGAGCTCTTTCCAAAAGGCAGAACTAGGAATCCACATTTCCTAGCTCACAAAGGGGCTGTGTGGGGGAAGTGTGCTTCCACTCCTGGGCCTCCATGCCAGGCATCTAATCTGAGGGGTGCACAGAAGTGCAGCTGGGCAGCCTGTTGGAGGCTTTGCCTCTTGTTTGCCAAAGTAAGGTCCCTTTCTGGCACTGGTGGCCTTTCCACTTCAGCTACCCTTTGGATTACTGGAAAATGTCAGGCCTGAGGTGTCCTTGAGGCAGGCAGAACAAATGAGGACATGGCAGCCCTTTCCCATCTGGGAGCTGAGGCTCCTTTAATGTGAAGACCTTAAATGGCATGTAGGAGCCAGGGGCTGGGTTCTTATCTCCTGAGCCTGGCCAATGTCCAGACTTACCTTATTTATAGTGCCACTGACAAGGGCAGCGCAACTGGCCGGCAGCTGCACAGAACGTTGGGGCCATCTAACCAGGCCGTCTGCCTGCACAGCCGCTGTCCCTGCTCAACAGGCTGGAGGACAGAAGACAGAACCCTGACACTGCAGGTAAGGACCACTGGTTCCCCGTGCCCTTCTCTCACTCTTGCCATCCTTCCCAGCCTGACTCTGCAGCAGGCTTGGACAGCAGCCATGTAGGCATCTTGCTCCATGCACAGGGAGTGTCCCAGGCCTGGGAGAAGGCTCTCAGGCACTGGGAGCTCACTGACCCCAGCAGAGATGCAGGTGGTGCTGGCTGCTGGCTCCTACCAATGGCAAAGCCCAGGAAGAGAAGCCACCCTGCCCAGAGATACAGGGGTGTCGGCTTGAAGATAGAGAACCCTGCTCATTGGGAATAAGGAGAGGTTTAAATGAAATTGAACCCCTGCCCCCACTCAGTGCGAATCAGATTTGAACACCGGAAAACATTTTTTAAGGGGAAAGCAAAAGAAGAAATATTATAAACATTGGAAAGGGGGAAAACCACAGTGCACTTGAATTTTTTCTCCCTGACAGAATTTCCGGAAAGCCTGGGCTGAAATGGCAAATTACTGATGAGTCTGATTACCCTGGGAAAGTGTGTTTATACAACATGACTCTTCGTGGCTGATGGTTTGAAAGTCCAGAGAGCTGTTGCGTGCTTTAAAAAGGAAATGCATGAATATTTTACAATTTCCAGAGCAGGGCAAACTCCAGGATGCACAGTCCTGAGTAATGCCCTGGCCAATTGTGTAATAATCTCAATACTGATAGGATGCCATATATATGATAATAGACATCATCTATATAAATATCCTCTAGCCAGACTCCATGCAAGACACTTTATCAAGTCTAATCTATAAAGAAAAGAAAGAGTTGTCAGTCCGGTTTTTGTTTCTAAATTATTCTGGAGTACGAAGAGTGTTAATAAACACCTGCATTACAGGTTAATGCTATTGTAGCTCACATTTGCTGTATGTAAGTTTATTTTCATCGTTTTATTTGTTTCTTGAAGAATATTATTTGAATTTTATTTTATTGCTAGGCTTTTACAATTTTATTGATACGTGATATTTTACATATTTATGGGGTACCTGTGAGTGTTCAGTACATACACAGAATGTGTAATGATCAAATCAGGGTTTTGGGGTATCCAGGATGGGCTGGAATAAGGTTTATTATATGTTGAGATCCATCCGACCCAAGTTTTTATATTTAATTGAATAGCTGACTAATCCACTCAAATGATTACATTTTGGAGGCTCTTTCTTATATTAAAAAATATTTTAATATATTACTTCCATGAAAAGTTGCATATTTTCCAACATAGGTTTCCCTGACTGCTCACCCACCACCTTGTCTTTTAGAACATCTCATACTTTTAAGTTTCATTGTTCTATTTAGAGCTTCCAGAGTTCTCCATTGATTTCAAATCCCCAAGGTCAGGCCAAGCCATGCCTCTCACTGCATTCCCATGACCTGAAGCACAGGGACCTACACACTTTCCACTGATCTCTAAAATATTTCATGTTTACAATACATGGCCCAGAGACTGATTTTAATTCATTCTCTCCCCACCAAAGGATGAGGTAAAATTATATTGAGTGTTTACATTTTCTTTTTTTTTTACTCTACAAATAATCTGTGTTTACTATAGAAAATACAGGCCAGCAACAAGAAGAAAATGGAAAATTATATATACTCTTATTACTCAAAGGTAACTATTCTTGCAATTTATTGTTCATTTTAATTATTTATTGATTCTTAGGTATCTTTGATTGAAAGACTAACCATTCACTTCATAGTACGAGATATTTTAAGGTGAATCCAAAAACATTAAGTTATTTGGGAAACTGTAAATTACAATTAGCAGAAACATATATATCAATCAAGTTATTTGGTAATCTGCTTTCTCTCCAATTTATGGTCAATGTCTTTTACCGCTGATTCAAAATCTAATTCCTTGAAAATCAGTTATCTCTATACATCATTATGACCCATTTTGGTTAGTCAATATATTAAAATAGCCACAATAGTTGGATAGATGAAGAGTCAAAGGGCATAAAGATTTAGATAAGATATTTTATTAGAATATAGCGATATAACATCAGTTTGAAGTATGATCTGGTAATTGATTCCTACCCTAGTACTGGTCCCTTTTGAATCAGGAAAAACTCAACCATCTTGTGCCTTGATCTGCATGCCCGCCATGCCTTACAAAATCTGGTTTACTGATTTTTTTTTTTATTACCATTGATTTGTCAGCACCTCCTCACTTAGTCTCTAATACACTAAAATATGGATGAAAAATAGAGAAGAACCAACATAAGTGCTGAGTAATTTAATGTGTTACAATTTGGGACTTTATTTGAATTTAATGGATACATTTTAGATAGGGAAAAGAGGAATAAAAATCCATTTTAACACAGGACTTTTGTTGCAGTTAAAGAGTAATACTGAAAAATTAAACTGAACTAAAACCATCTGAAGCCAACAATTCATAAAACATACTTGATGTGTTTTATTAAGGGGGAGCATACAATTAGATATGAAGAGGAAAGTGCAAGAATTTCATTCTGCTCTTTTATTATTATTATTATTACTATTTTTTTTTTTTTTTTGAGACAGAGTTTTGCTCTGTTGCCCAGACTGGAGTGCAGTGGTGCAATCTCAGCTCACTGCAACCTCTGCCTCCCAGGTTCAAGTGATTCTCCTGCCTCAGCCTCCCAAGTAGCTGGAACTACAGGCATGTACTACCACACCCTGCTAATTTTCATAGTTTTAGCAGAGACAGTGTTTCACCATGTTGGCCAGGCTGATCACGAACTCCTGACTCCAGGTGATCTGCCTGCCTCTGCCTGCCAAAGTGCTGTTATTCTGGTGTTTAAAGAGTAAGCATGTCTAGATGGTATCTGAAGTGGCTGTGGGGACCACCTATTTTCATATTAAGTAAAAGCCATCATAGTGCTTTTTGCCTGGGCTTAGTTCTGTTCAGCTAAATCTAAACTAATTTCAAAATATCAGCCCGTGGTTTCATATGAACACAAAA
This sequence comes from Aotus nancymaae, assembly GCF_030222135.1. NCBI lineage: Eukaryota > Metazoa > Chordata > Mammalia > Primates > Aotidae > Aotus > Aotus nancymaae. Next base: position 141,913 of record NW_026988756.1, read on the forward strand.
TAGAAAATGACATGATTTGAATATTCTACTTCAAGTCGTATCCTTTATAAAGAAGATGAAATGGTTAAGATGAAGGCACAATGGGTTACATAAAAACATTGTGTGTGTGTGTGTGTGTATATATATGTAATAATATGTAATAACTAATAAACAGTGCAATAGCTCAAAAGTGGAGTATGGTTAAATAAAATATAATATAGCCATAGCATGGAATATAGGCAACCATCAAAAATAAAGTTTACATAGAACTTTCAATTTTTAAAGCTCTAAATACAAAGCAATATTCATAATATATGAACTGAAAAAATACACCAAAATATATACAATTATCATTTCTGAAGGATAAGATTAGTAGTAATTTTATATTTTTCTTTACATTTTAAATGGTTTACTAAATGTTCTACATGAAAACTAATGATAAAAGTTTTAGTAATGCAAAATTCTATGCAAACATAAAACACTCTAATTATTACCACCAATTATAAAAATTGTAAATAACCAATCAGAATGATTTAGCCTATTAAGAATAATGGCTAGTTTGGGAGGCCGAAGGGAGAAGATTGCTTGAGCCTAGAGTTAGAAAACAGCCTGGGCAAGAAAACAAGACCCGAACTGGAAAAAAAAAGGTTAAAATTTATTAAATGATCGTTATATTCAGGAACTATGTTTTAGCTCATTTAACACAACAGCCCTATAGGCAAATGTTATTATTAATTTTATTATTAGTCCTATTTTCAGAGGAGGAAACTGAAGCTTAGGACCATGCTATTCATTGCTGAGGGTGCAACCAAGTTAAAGATAATGTCTTTTTTGTTGTTGTTGGGATTTTTTGCTTGTTTGTTTGTTTTGAGATGGAATCTCACTCTGTTGCCCAGACTGGAGTGCAGTGGTGCAATCTGGCTCATGGCAACCTCCATCTCTTGGGTTCAAGCGATTCTTGTGCCTCAGCCTCCTGAGTAGCTGGGATTACAGGCATGCACCACCACACCCAGCTAATTTTTGTATTTTTAGTAGAGACGAGGTTTCACCATGTTGGCCAGGCTGGTCTTGACTTCCTGACCTCAGGTGATCTGCTCACCTTGGCCTCCCAATGTGTTGGGATTACAGGCATGAGCCACCGCACCTGGCCTATGTCTTTCTTTCTGGTACTTTCCAATCCAGTTGGCTTTAGACTTGAATGGCAAAAAAGCAACCCTCTTACCATATGCAATGGGCAGCATGGTTTGAATGACATAAATGAATGCTGCAGGCATTGAGGGCAAAAATCTATGGATGTTTTTAAATACCTGGCATAAAGTTTACAGAGCAAGGGACATGGCACCTGGACAAAAGGAGGAATTAGCAGAGGCTGAGAACATTACAGGTGGGAAGGAATGTGAACAATACGGAGATGGAAAGTGATAAGATTCCTTCCAAGGTACCAGAAAACGTGCTAAATGTGTTGAGGACTGGGTAATGACTTAAGGACAAGGGCTGCCTCACTTCTCTTTGTTCTTTTTGGGATATTTCTAAAACCCAACATTTTGTAAGACGAAATAAGGAAGTTTCTTGGCTCCCCAAAATAAAAGGGGAAAAAAGAAAAACATGGTTTTCATTAAGTATCTGGAATAAGACTAATTTGGATTCCAGATTTAAAATAAAATGAAGCTCTGAATTAGAGAGATAATATTTGTTCGCGTTCAAGTGCTCATGGCGAGTGCAGCAGCGTTGTGAGTGCTACACACACACACACACACACACTCAGGATGTGCAGGGTGGGTGGCTCCACAAGGAATGCTAACAGTTTCCTTGTTTATAGATGAGGACGCTGAGGCACTGAGAAGCAAAGGGGCACAGAGGCAGTACAGGGGAAGCTGAATTTGAATGCAGGCAGTGCAATACCAGCTTCACACTAATCCCACTAGACACTTGGAAAAGCCCCCACAATGGAGAAAGGACCTCATCTTAAAAATGAAGCCAGACACGGTGGCTCACGCCTGTCATCCCAGCACTTTGGGAGGCCAAGGTGGGTGAATCACCTGAGGTCAGGTGTTTAAGACCAGCCTGGCCAACATGGCGAAACCCCATCTCTACTAAAAAATACAAAAATTAACTGGGTGTGATGGCATGTGCCTGTAATCCCAGTTACCTGGGAGGCTGAGGCAGGAGAATTGCTTAAACTCGAGAGGCAGAGGTTGCAGTGAGCCGAGATCATGCCACTGCACTCCAACCTGGGCAACAGAGAGAGACTCCATCTCAAAAAAAAAAAAGAAAAATGAGGACTTTGACCTTATTTTTATTTTTCATTTTTAATTCTCCCTTTAGTTCCAGCACCTTCTCAAGAGGTTGGGAAGGGTATTCATCACCCTACTCAAGCCCTGAGAGCTAGCACTGTAACTTGCACACAGTGTACAGCTGCCTAATAAATATTTGCTGAACCAAACTGTTGTGTGTAATTCAGTTGAGTTCTAGGAGTGTCGAAATCCAAAGGAAGGAGCTACAAGTTTTTCTTCTTGCCCAGTACTTTTCCCTTCTGCAATCCTGGCTGGGAACCAGGTTTCATATTCACTCCCTACCTTTGGATACATAGCACAAGGACGTGGTTTTTAAATGGAATTTTTTGGATGCAATAAGTACTAACATTTGATGATAATCTACTTAAAGAGTAGATTCTTTGATTTGGAATCTTCCATTTACTAATGTATCAGTCTGTGTGGGTGTGTCTATGTGCACATGTGTCTCTGTGTATATATGTCTCTGCGTGTGTCTGTGTGTGTCTCCGTATGAGTCTGTCTGTGTTGGAGGAAGAGAATAGGATGAAAATGCTAAAATATTCTAAACTCTGCAAAATTCTTTTTGAAAAGCTGTCCAATTTTCTTCAGAATCTTTTAATTAACTTACTAGGAAACAGTAATATTTTGCTCTCTTTAAATATAATTTAGGAACCAAAAAAGCAGGTGAGAGAGAATAGTCTCTTTACTTCAACTTTATTTATATCGAATAGAGGACCAGTGGTTAAATGTTATGCTCTTCCAATCCCAAAATCAAAAGACAGAGGTCAAACAAGACATTCAGATCAGTTAGGTTCAGTGAAAAAATAATAGCGTGTGTAAGACATAAAGCTGAGATCTGGAAAGTGCATGAGACAAACTCCTTTTGGGTCCCTGTCTCTCTACTCCTGCAAACTGAAAATGCAAAAACCTATGAGCAGGTGCAAATGTGTTGGCACTCAAATTAACGAGCATGGGCAATCATCCAAGTGAGGGGAGGAATCTGCACACCCACGGTTCCATGTCTACAAACACTCTCAGGAAGAAAAGCTCTGCAGGCAGCAAGGAAGAGCGGGATAAGGACCTTCTAATTAAGACAGGGCTCTCCACAAGTCAGACAGTTTGGAAATGAATAGTGGCAAGTTCAACTTTGTTTAAATCATGAAAGTTGGGTAGAAGGATTGATAAACCCTTCAGCTGCCATTATTAAGCAGCAGTGGCAGCATATCCTCCACCCAGTGGCAGCATATCCTCCACCGTGGCTGCTGATGAGCTCTGGCAGGATCCTGGCACGCTGCCCTGAGCTGCTTCTACTTTTGTCTGCTGTGCTTCACTCTTTCCTGGGACGTGTCAGCAAACCTCCACCGGCCTCGGGCAGGAGCAGCCAAGCAACCCCAGAGGCCAATGTGAGCTCAATTTAACTGCAGGCCTCTGTTTAAAATTTGCGATCGCATTTGTAACTTAAATTAGATAGTGTGTCTCCTTTCCCCAAAATTTTCCAATGGCTTCCCGAGTCAAAATAAAATCCTAACTCTAACCATAGCTGACAGAGCCCTACATAATCAGGGCCCCAGGAATCTGGGGCCTCATCTCTTCTGTCTTTCCCTGTCCATCTAGAGGGGATCCAGCCACACTGCCCTGATCCAGTTATGCCAAGTACTGCCCTGCCTGCCCCAGGGCTTTCACAATTGCTGGCATCTCTGCCAGATTCTTCCCTAAGACAATCATTAGCCTTCATTCATTCACGCCCAGCATGAGAACTACCCCTAAATACTTCATCTAAAATGACACTCCTTATCAATCTCTAGCTCTGTAATGCTGATTTACTTGTCTTCTCACACATATACACACCTGCATATCTGTATATGTTTATCTCTCTTCCAACAAAATGTGCACTCCAATGAATGCAGAGACTCTATTTTGTTCAGCGAGGTATCCCCAATACCTGCAACAGTGAGTGCTGCCTACTAGGTACTAAATAAATGTCTCTTGAAGGATGAAGGTGTGAATAATCTATTTTTATACATTTAATTTGAGATCTTAGAAACTTTTTGACTGTAATTCATATTGTAGAGTCGGAATGGTACAAAACTCTTCCTCCTCATCATAAGGGTCATGGCTGGCATTCTTATTACAAAATCTAGATTAACAAGAGAATAGCCAACTAATTTATTTCATGACATGGGAGGCTTCAGAAATGAAGACCCAAAGATCCAACAGAAAACTGGTCATTTTTATGGTTAGATTTGATTAAGAGTGTATAGTTGTGTAAAAATGTGATTGGACATGATCGGTATGACCTAATGGTAACAGACTGAGTGGGGAACCCCAGCAAGGCCTCTCTGCTCTCATTCAAATTGGCCTTTCTATGGGGCAGTCTTTCCTCCCAGACACAGGGCAGGACCTCTCTGGAATGAGGTCTTAGGATCTCCTTTCAGACAAGGTAGGTCCGGGAATTTCTTTATGGCCAACTCCTACACAAAAAGGCAGGGGAAAGCTTAGAGTAATATTTCTAGGGTTTTTTTTTTAAAACGAGTTTCACTCTTGTTGCCCAGGATGGGGTGCAAAGGCGCAAAGTCGGCTCACTGCAACCTCCACCTTCTGAGTTCAAGCGATTCTCCTGCCTCAGCCTTCTGAGTAGCTGGGACTACAGGCATGTGCCACCACGTCCAGCTAATTTTTTGTATTTTTAGTAGAGATGGGGTTTCACCATGTTGGCCAGGCTGGTCTCGATCTCCTGACCTCAGGTGATCCGCCTTCCTTGGCCTACCAAAGTTGTGGGATTACAGGCATGAGCCACCGCACCTGGCCTATTTCTAGGTTTTATTTTGGGGAAAGAGTGGTTCTGGTTTCTCTGACCTGCCTTAAGGGAGGCAACAAAACAGAAGGAGGACAGAAGAAGATCAGAGAGAGACTTTGCTTCAGAGGCCTTTCCAGTGTGCTTCGGTTCCAAGCACTCAGCGAGCCACAGCGCCACACTTTGGGGTGTTGTTTGCTGAGCCCCAACAATGCCTATCACTGGACACAGAGGTCTTGTTAGGATCCAAGTCTAATGTCCCTTGTTCACCACTTAAAATTCATTTTAAAAACTTCCACTACACTCGCATTTTGTCAAGGAAGGAGGGTGGGAGTTGATGAGTCAGGCTGCCAGGGCGCAAGGTCCTAGTTCTGCCACTCACACGGGCCACAGGCAAGATTTTAACTTCCCAGAACCATATTTGTAAAATGGGAATAATATAGTAACTTTGTCAGCCACTTGTAGGGATTCAAGGAGGCGCTAATAACCATGGCTACCATCAACTGAGCCCACGCCATGTGGAAGAAAGTACATGGTGCGCTTGACTTGCATTGCACTGTCCCGTCTTCACAGCAGCCACCTGGTGCAGGGACAATTACAATTCCTAGGTTGCAGATGAGGAAACAAATCCAAAAAAGTATCTGAACTAAGAAGCTATAGTTGCTTTACTAGTTTCCTATGGCTGCCGTAGCAAATTACCATAAACTTACTGTCTTAAAGCAACACAAATTTACTATCTTACAGTTTTGGAGGACAGAAATCTGAAACAGATCTTACTCGGCCAGAATCGAGGTATCAGCAGGGCTGCATTCTGGAGGCTCTAGGGAAGAAATGTTTCCCTACCCTGCCCAGCTTATGGAAAATGCCTGCATTCCTTGGCTCATGGTCTTCCATCTTCAAAGTCCAGAGCACAGTATCTTCACATGTCTCTTTCACTCTGCTTCTCCTGACTCCATCTTTCATATATAAGGACGCTGGTGATTACATTGGAGGCTGCCCAGATAATGTAGAATAATCTCCCTATCTCATGATCCTTAATCACATTTGCAAAGCCACTCTTGTCAAGTAAGGTGTCACATTCATGGGTCCAGGAATTCAGACGTGCATATCTTGGGAGACCATCATTTTGCTACCAATTACTAAGAGGCAGAACTGTGATTTGAATCCTGGCCTATTTCTTGAAGTAAAGTCTTTGGTGTTTATGAAGTGCTTTTCCTCCCTTGTGGCAGTGGAGGGAGTATGGTAAGCTGTGGATCCCAGATTCGGGTTTTGCATGCCACGTTAAACAAGACAGGTCATCCCCTTCTGTCCTTCTCCTCGGCAGTATAGGATGCCAAAGTCTCACAGTTAACTTTCAATATTGTTTTATCTCATCAAGGTAGGGTTTAAAACAATCCATTTCACCTCATCTCCAAATATATTATTGACTCTTAAGCAACCACAGATGTTCGGTAAAAGTAGTTTACAAAGTAGAAATGAAAGCTCAGTGTGGGGACAGGCCATGACATCCGTCTTGTCCAACAGAGTGTCTGTGCAGAGTGTAGCGCAGCCACCAAGCGCAGACCTGGAAGCAGGATCCCCACAGAAAGAGGAGCAGGTGAGGAAAAGCTGGGGCAACCTAGCTCAGGATGCTCCAGTGAAGGACACAAGGTCTGGCCACACAGGTGACCAGGGAGAAGGTGATGACCCAGGTCACAACAGATAGAAGCTCCAGGAACCAGCCCAGTAAGGTGGCGAACAAGCTGATGCATACAGAGCCAAGGGACAGGACAAGTGTGGTCATGTGGCAGCCATGGGTGGACCTGCCCACAGGAGGGGGCAGTGGGCGGGCGGGCTCCAAGTCAGGCTGGCGGCCTTTGAGGAGCCTAACCTCTCAGGGCTGGAAAGATCCCAAACGTGGTTCCAAGGCCCAGCAAAAGAGCCAGCTCTGATCCACCAGGGAGGGGGCAAGCCAACAGGACACGAGCCTTATTTGGGTACAAAAGAAGTGGGGTTGCAGGGAAAGTAGAAGCTGGAGATGAGCTGCAGTTTGGGGAAGATGGGGTGTTCACAGCTCGGGAAGCCCCTGGCTCCCAAAGCTATGTCAGCTGAACTATGTCCAGGCCTCTACTCTACCTGTGAGTGGCACAGGCCGCCCCTACATGTATACACAAACCTCCACCCAGTCAGGGATGGCTCAGGGCCTCAAGGGCTGGAATCGTAAAGGGCCTTTATTCCTCGAGGTGGGAAGGACTAGGGAACACCCTAAGCAGCCTTCTAGCCGCCTGGGACCTGTTACGACCGTGAGTTCTGGGGACAGGATGACTTGGTATCCAGTTGCATTACTTTGATCCTTTCCTGAATGTGAGCAACATGGTGTTAGAAATCAGAGGTGAATTCGCATGGGCTGTGTACTTATGTGACAAAGCAGTAAGAATAAAGTAGATTGCATACTCTAGATACACTTTCCTCAGCTATTCATACTTAGGGTAACCTTTGAATTTATGGTCCAAACTGAGGTGCTTTTGAGAGCACTTTTAATAAGTATGTCAGGTCCACAGGTGTAACTGCAGGTTCTCAGGGTCCAAAGCCTCACACCCAAGCACCCAGGCTGTCGTGACGCTGCCTTAGCTGTAAGCATAATGTTTTAGAGGGATTATTCAACATCTAAGTACTTGCCTGCAACCTCAAACACTCTTATTCCTTTCACATGATAGACAAGAAATGCCAAAGTACAATTTCTTAGAAGGCAGATCGACAAAGTAATTCCCTCACAAGGGCCTCCTTTTGAAAGTCAGGCACACGTTTCTCCTATTGATTATTGACATTTGAGAGTTGCATCTCCAACCCCAACCCCCAGAGCTCTTTGTGTGTGTGTGTGTGACATTGTTCTAAATTGGGGTGCTTTTCTGCCACCCTCTCCACAAGTTCACAAGGCACTCTCTCTTGTCCAGGCTTCACTGAAACAAAAGTGTTTCAAGCTCAGGGTCAGTTTCATAGTGCATGTTATGGGTTATGAAATCAGTTCATTGGATTGAGGGCAGTATATTTTTAACAACAAAATGACATTAACTAGAGTAGGAAAAAATAGAATGAAAGGGGATAGAATGCTTTTCACATAGTAAGAAATTCCATAATTTTTTCATGACAGTATATTTTTGTAGCACTGAATGTGAGGGTCTTTGAAGTGGTTGTGATGTAAAAATGCACTTCCTGGTGTGGGCTGCCACCAAAGTTTGCAGTCCTGCTATAAACCATCTTTGCAGGTTTTCTTTTTCCTTTCCTGGATTCTTACAGTGCCAGAGACAGCTCTCTTACTCCCACGCACCCCTCTCAGTCATCCTCCATTCGCTGCAGATGGCTTAGTTTGATCCTTTAGGCTAGAGTCAATGAAATGCCTTCCTATGTGATCAGTTCTAGAAACATAAATCTTTTTTTTTTTTTTTTTGAGACGGAGTTTCGCTCTCGTTACCCAGACTGGAGTGCAATGGCGCGATCTCGGCTCACCGCAACCTCCGCCTCCTGGGTTCAGGCAATTCTCCTGCCTCAGCCTCCCGAGTAGCTGGGACTACAGGCGTGCGCCACCATGCCCAGCTAATTTTTTGTATTTTTAGTAGAGACGGGGCTTCACCATGTTGACCAGGATGGTCTCGATCTCTTGACCTCGTGATCCACCCGCCTCGGCCTCCCGAAGTGCTGGGATTACAGGCGTGAGCCACCGCGCCCGAAACATAAATCTTTATCAAAAAAAGAAAAGAGGCCGGGCGCTGTGGCTCACGCCTGTAATCCCAGCACTTCGGGAGGCCGAGGCGGGTGGATCACGAGGTCAAGAGATCGAGACCATCCTGGTCAACATGGTGAAGCCCCGTCTCTACTAAAAATACAAAAAATTAGCTGGGCATGGTGGCGCACGCCTGTAGTCCCAGCTACTCGGGAGGCTGAGGCAGGAGAATTGCCTGAACCCAGGAGGCGGAGGTTGCGGTGAGTCGAGATCGCGCCATTGCACTCCAGTCTGGGTAACGAGAGCGAAACTCCGTCTCAAAAAAAAAAAAAAAAAGGGAAAAGAAAGAAACAGCCAAAACCTCGCACCATTCACAAAAGACGGATCGGGCCATGTGAGGAGAGATCTCTGAGAAGCTTCAAAGCAACTCGGCTAATTCTCAGCAACCCCACACCTCCTCGGCAGCATCTGCACCCCAGCACTATTTGTGCCTAAGTGTGGGAGTGCGTGTTTTCTCATGCACCTCCCTTCTGTGCCACAAAATAAGAGGAAATATCCCTGCCTGAGTGCCTGGCCCCACTTCTGCATTCTTTCAGGATCTCTGCAGCAGTGCTGGGGCTTCCAGCCTCTTCCTGTAATTTTGCAGAAGGTAGATGCAGGAGTGGGGAGCCCTCACGTCAAAGGCTGCCTTCCAGGACTGCTGGCTCAGGGAAGGGAGGAGGGGGAACATAGTGCAGAGCAGAAGACAGCGACCCTAGGCAGGATGTCTGGAAGGAGAGATAAAAGCAAACTGCAAAGGTGTTTTAATAGACGTGCTGTTTCCGTTCTTTACCATGTGTTTTTCATTCCGCTTTTGGTTACTTTTGACTTGAATTATGGAGTCTGGTTAAGGTAACTTAGTTGCAATTACTTTTAGACATCTAAAATGAATACTGGCTTTTCCTGGTGGGGCTAGGGGTGATGGGAAGTGGCTAAGACAGAACGCACATTGCCTTTTAGAAAGCTGGAAAATTCTTTTATTCTCACTTCCTTATGGGAGCAGAGAACCTGTTTTTCCAAGAGCTAAGAGCAGTTTGACAAATGCACAGGGTAAAATCTTGCATCCAAGATAGAAAGACAGCCCCAGTGATGACATAGTGTGGTCATTACATTGCCAAAGAGGAAGCAAATACCCTTTAACCAGAAGGACAAGACACAGAGATAAACATTCTTCCTATTACAGAAATATGGTGGATTCCTTAATGACTGTGATCTTAAAAAAGTGATGCAATTGTTTTCCACTGAATAGCTAAAAATACTGTTAGGAGTATCAGTATGTCCCCCGATATTGTCAGAAGCTTCATGGGACCCTCAGGCAAGTATAGTGTATCCTCTCTTTGTACCTCAATCTCTACTCTTGTAAAATGCAGATAATTATACCAGTAAGGGCTATTGTTCGAATTGATGAAATTAGTTTTTGAAATCTTCAAGTGGCTTGCAAATAATTCAAAATTCAACTGTAATTTCCAATCATTCTAAAAGCTGCATCTTGCCTTTTTTGGAAACATCATTGCTCTGTTGGCTTTTTCTTTTTCTTTTTCTTTTTTTTTTTTTGAGACAGAGTCACTCTCTGTCACCCAGGCTGGAATGCAATGGCCTGCTCTCAGCTCACCACAACCTCCGCCTCCCTGGTTAAAGCAATTCTCCTGCCTCAGCCTCCCAAGTAGCTGGGATGACAGATGCACGCCACCACACCAGGCTAATTTTTGTATTTTTAAGTAGAGATGGGGTTTCAAAAGAATCAAAAAGCAACCTGGGCTTCTAGGAGTGGAAGAGTACACATATAGGGGAATCCAATGAAAGGTAGGGGTGATATGTTTATGCAGAACTGTCTTGGTCCAGACTTTCTGCCTCTAGTGACAAGAGTTGTTCTCCTCTTAGTATGGAAGAGGAGAGGAGAAACACCTTCACAAAGGGAAATCTATGTCCTGCTTTTTCTGCATTTGCTGCTTCTTAATTGCCTTCACTTCAAAGCAATCCTTATGAGAATGATACAATGGACTTTGGAGACTCTGGGAGAAAGGGTGGGAAGGGAGTGAGGGATAAAAGACTACAGATTGGGTTCAGTGTGTACTGCTTGGGTGATGAGTGCACCAAAATCTCACAAATCACCACTAAAGAACTCACTTATGTAACCAACCACCAGCTATTCCCCCAAAAACCTATGAAAAAAAAAATTTAAATCTTTATGCCAAAGTGGCATATTTTGGTGTGACATATTTTGGTGTGGCATATTCTGATCCTCCAGTGGCCTTCTATAGATCTGCATGTCTGGCTTTCTGATGTATGGGTACAGGAAAGCCTACTTTGTAGACTGACATATACTAAATAAAATATTCGTATACAAATACTACACAGTAGTCCCGCCTTATCTGCTGGGGATATTTTCCAAGACTCACAGTGGATGCCTGAAACTGTGGGTAGTCCCAAAACCCGCATATACTATGTTTTTTCCTATGTATACATACCCATGATACATTTTAACTTATAAACTAGTCACAGCAAGAGATTAACAGTACTAGTAAAATAGAATAATTATAACAATATACTGTAATAAAACACATGTGAATGTGGCCGCTCTCTGTCAAAATATTTTATTGTATTGTACTTAATCTATTTTCAGCCCCACTGTGGACCATGAGTAACTGAAAGCATGGAAAGAGAAACTGCAGATAAGGTGGGGTGGCAGGGTCAGCTACTGTATGAATAAATACATTTTATAGACAGATATAACCTTAAAGAAGAAATAGAACACTCTATGTCTGCACATACTTTATCCACAGCTGTATTCATAAAAATGTAAAGTGCAGAACAGAAGCTGCTCGCTAAATCAGCTCAACTGAAATATCTGGAGAATTAGTGGTACCTGGTCTTTTGGATCCAATTCTCATGAAATGTGCAACTCTGACCTACTTAAGAGATTAAAGTGTGTTTTTTGTTTGTTTTTGTTGATGTTGTTTGACCCTCTGGGTCTCTGTGGCTTATTTCCAATAGGAATAAAATAAATAATTTCTGTTGGAGAGAGTGTATCCCTGTGACTCAGGTGGCTCGCCCTGGTGCTTACCTGTCTGGCTACCCCACATCTTTCAGACCAGAAGGTCCAGGTGTTAGGATATCCAGCTCAATAAGCCCACCACCATCTCAATGATGAGCCCTTGGCAGCCTTGGGTGACCATTTGCAGAGTCAAGAATGGGAACAGATATGAGACACTAGCTTTCCAGACTGTCTGAATCCCCACCATTTACCCATATGATGGAAAATATACTACTTCCACTTCTATTACAAAGCATAATGACTTTCCCAGACTAAAGTGTTTTAATTCAATGTTTCTCAATATGTGGTTCTTACACCCTGAGTCCCTTTCAAAGAGTTTGTGTGGTCAAAGCTGTTTTAATACTAGTAGGATATATTACTTGTCTTTTCACTGTGTTGACATTTATGCTGGTACTAAAGTCACGGTGGGAAAACTCCTAGTGCCTTAGCAAGAATCAAGGTGGTGGTTCCAAACCAAACCAGTATTCATAATATTCTTCATCACCAAGCACTAAGAGGGAAAAGAAAAGCCCCGTTGCATTCCAGAACGACCTTGATGAAACAGTAACAATTTTTTTTTTTTGAGATGTATTCTTACTCTTGTTGCCCAGGCTGGAGTGCAATGACATGATCTCGGCTCACCGCAACCTCCGCCTCCCAGGTTCAAGGGATTCTCCTGCCTCAGCCTCCCAAGTAGCTGAGATTACAGGTGCCCACCAACACGCCCAGCTAATTTTTTTTTGTATTTTTAGTAGAGACGGGGTTTCACTATGTTGGCCAGGCTGGTCTTGAACTCCTGACCTCAGGCAATCCACCCACCTCGGCCTCCCAAAGTGCTGGGATTACAGATGTGAGCCACCACGCCTGGCCACAGTAAAATTATTGTTATTAAATCTGGACCCTTAAACACATTATTTTCTTTTTTGGACACAGTCTCACTCTGTTGCCCAGGCTGTAGTACAGTGGCACAATCTCAACTCACTGCAACTTCCACCTCCCAGGTTCAAGCAATTCTCCTGCCTCAGTCTCCCTAGTAGCTGGGACTACAGGTGCACACTGCCACGCCTGGCCAATTTTTTGTATTTTACTGGAGACAGGATTTCACCATGTTGCCCAGGCTGGTTTCAAACACCTGAGCTCAGACAATCCACTCCCTCGGCCTCCCAAAGTGCTAGGATTATAGGCATGAGCCACTGCACCCAGCAACACCCATCTTTTTGATATTCTGAGCGACGAAAGAGAAGATGCATCAAGCACTTCTGCTCATATCAAAGAACTGTGGCTGTCTTGAGGAAAGGCAGTTGTGCAATGGCCCAAGTTGTAAGTTCAACAAGACATTTCTTCCATTTTCACTGGAAACAACAACTGACAAACAAATACTTAGATTTTGGTAGTAGATATTTTCTCAAAAATGAAGAGTAGCCTGTCATTCTAAGGGAAACAATGGACAGTATTTGTTTTTGTTTTCAAGGATAAAATTTGAGTTTTCAGGTGAAAATCAGTATTTTGGGAAACTGTGAGCCCGGCAGTTTCCCAGTGTTTAAAAACCTCTGATTAGATGGATGGTGATATTAATTATTGTAATCTGTTGGCCGGGCGCGGTGGCTCACGCCTATAATCCCAGTACTTTGGGAGGCCAAGGTGGGTGGATCACGAGGTCAAGAGATCGAGACCATCCTGGTCAACATGGTGAAACCCCGTCTCTACTAAAAATACAAAAATTAGCTGGGCATGGTGGCACGTGCCTGTAATCCCAGCTACTCAGGAGGCTGAGGCAGGAGAATTGCCTGAACCCAGGAGGCGGAGGTTGCAGTGAGCCGAGATCGCACCATTGCACTCCAGCCTGGGTAACAGGAGTGAAACTCCGTCTCAAAAAAAAAAAAAAAAATTATTGTAATCTGTTAATATTGTATAGTGAAATGTATCAGCATTTGAAAGATCTGTAGAAGCACTGTTTTCTATATCTAACAAAATAATGTGTATGTTAAAGATCTCATATCAAAGAACTGTGGCTTGATGTGGTTTCTTGATGTGGTTTCAGATTCCATGTTGCAATCTTTAAAAAGTAGTTAAGAAACAACTACTTGTCAAATTTTGGTGTAAAATCTATCTATTCACCAGGCCCTCAGCTTGGGGCGCCTTCCTTCCCCATGGCGGGACACCTGGCTTCAGATTTCGCCTTCTCGCCCCCTCCACGTGGTGGAGGTGATGGGCCAGGGGGGCCGGAGACGGGCTGGGTTGATCTTCGGACCTGGCTAAGCTTCCAGGGCCCTTCTGGAGGGCCAGGAATCGGGCCAGGGGTTGGGCCAGGCTCTGAGGTGTGGGGGATACTCCCGTGCCCCCCACCGTATGAGTTCTGTGGGGGGATGGCATACTGTGGGCCCCAGGTTGGACTGGGGCGAGTGCCCCAAGGCGGCTTGGAGACCTCTCAGCCTGAGGGTGAAGCAGGAGCCGGGGTGGAGAGCAACTCCGAGGGGGCCTCCCCGGAGCCCTGCACCGTCCCCGCTGGTGCCGTGAAGCTGCAGAAGGAGAAGCTGGAACAAACCCCGGAGGAGTCCCAAGACATCAAAGCTCTGCAGAAAGAACTCGAGCAATTTGCCAAGCTCCTGAAGCAGAAGAGGATCACCCTGGGATATACACAGGCTGATGTGGGGCTCACCCTGGGGGTTCTGTTTGGAAACGTGTTCAGCCAAACAATCGTCTGCCGCTTTGAGGCTCTGCAGCTTAGCTTCAAGAACATGTGTAAGCTGTGGCCTTTACTGCAGAAGTGGATGGAGGAAGCTGACAACAATGAAAATCTTCAGGAGATATGCAAAGCAGAAGCCCTCGTGCAGGCCCGAAAGAGAAATCGAACCAGTATCGAGAACCGAGTGAGAGGCAACCTGGAGAATTTGTTCCTGCAGTGCCCGAAACCCACACTTCAGCAGATCAGCCACATCGCCCAGCAGCTTGGGCTCGAGAAGAATGTGGTCCGTGTGTGGTTCTGTAACCGGCGCCAGAAGGGCAAGCGATCAAGCAGTGACTATGCACAATGAGAGGATTTTGAGGCTGCTGGGTCTCCTTTCTCAGGGGGACCAGTGTCCTTTCCTCTGGCCCCAGGGCCCCGTTTTGGTACCCCAGGCTATGGGAGCCCTCACTTCACTGCACTGTACTCCTCGGTCCCTTTCCCTGAGGGGGAAGCCTTCCTCCGTCTCTGTCCCCACTCTGGGCTCTCCCATGCATTTCAACTGAGGTGCCTGTCCTTCTAGGAATGGGGGACAGGGAGAGAGGAGAAGCTAGGGAAAGAGAACCTGGGGTTTGTGCCAGGGCTTTTAGGATTAAGTTCTTCGTTCACTAAGGAAGGGATTGGGAACACAACGGGTGAGGGCAGGGGAGTCTGGGGCAACTGGTTAGAGGGAAGGTGAAGTTCAATGATGCTCTTGATTTTAATCCCCACATGTATCACTTTTTTCTTAAATAAAGAAGCATGGAACACAGTAGGTAGACAACACACACACACACACAAACAAACAAAATCTATCTATCTATAGAGACAGAGAGATGATGATCTGAGATGGCTATCAAAATGTTTCTCTTTTCCAACGACATTTCTGCATAACATTGCATTTCCTTCTTAAATTTCAACCAAAACCACATATTCAACAGATCAAATGCAGAAGCAGACATGAGAATTGAGCTTTCCAGCTGTCTTCTATTAAGCTCAATGTTAAAGAGATTTGCAAAAACGTAAAACCACACCACTCTTCTTACTAGTTGTTTTGTTTTGGAAAATATAGTTATTTTTCATGAAAATATTCTGTGTTACATGTTACAGACTTAATGTTGTTAAATTTAAGTGAATTAATTTGTTAGCTCCTAAGTTTTAATTTCTAATGCCATAAATATAATAGATACAACCCAAATAAACAAAAGCCCTTTGGGATTCTTAATAGTATTAAAGAATATATAGGGTTGTGCTACTTGAGGCACTCTTTGAGAATAGGGGCTGAGAGTAGCTGGTTTAATTAAACTTGAAATTGATTGAATATGTTTCCACACACAGTTTCAATTCTTGTTAATATTCCCCACATATTTCCATTATATACAACACTGAGTTATAGATGTATTCTTTGCTAAAAGCATCTAGATAATTGTACCCTCTGGGCTCTGCTCCCACCATGTTGTACCATTCGGTTCCAAGGAGTCCCTGCTGCTTAACTTGGGGTTAGGGCCACAAAGAAGTAATTTAGAGATGCAGAATCTCTGTGCTTTTAAGGAATTTGCATTGCTTACTTTGTTTATTTATTTATTGTTGGTTCTATTTTAGGAACAGCTTTTCTTCGGGCTGTTTCCCAACACATTTTAATGTTATTTTTACAGACACACGTTTTTTTTCTTGCAAATAGTGTCACATATTTCCCTGCCCATTGTGAAGCCACCTTCAATCTCTGTTTAAAAGTGTTATTGAATTTAGTTGTTTAAAGGCATTATTTAAACCGCCTTTGCTGTGGTAAGAGATGTGAATTATTTATTTGTTTTATATTATTTTAGTTATTAACCAGATAATCAATGCACATGGTGCAAAATTCAGAAGGTACCAGAAGAGAGTAATTAAAAGTGATTTTCCCCTTCCCTTCACATTGAAGTCTTCCTTAGTTCTCCTCAGAAGCAACTACTATTGCCAACTCCTTGTGCATCCTTTCAGAGATATTCCAAACGTGTAATGGCCACGCACCCTTTTCTAACAAATGGTAGGATACTCCACACAATGACTTGAACTTTCTTCTTTCACTTAGCACCCTGTCTTGGAGATTGGCCCGGAGAGAGAGAGTTTGCCTCACTATTTATAGCGGTGTAGTGCTTGTCCATTGTATGGACGAATGACTTGACTCTTCCCCCTACCTATAAACATTTAGATTGCTTCCCAACTTTTGCTACCTTAAACAACGTTCTAGTGTCTGCATACATCTGTGTTTGTGTACAACAAACATATACAAATATAACTTCAGGATCAAAAGGTATGTAAGCCAACATCACTTACACTACAGTTGTGTTAGAGAAAATTGTAAGTCCTAGGTTACTGAGAAATTTTAAAGAAGCTGGTGATATTGTGCAATAGATAGTTTGTCTTCTTTCAGTTTCCTGATGTACATCTCCTAAAATCCTTTAAATCTGGCCAGGTGCAGTGGCTCACACTTGTAATCCCAGCATTTTGAGAGGCCAAAGCAGGTGCATCACTTGAGGCCAGAAGTTTGAGACCAGCCTGGCCAACACGGCGAAACCCTGTCACTACTAAAAATACAAAATGAGCCCGGCATGGTAGTGTGCACCTGTAATCTCAACTACTGGAGAGGCTGAGGCAGGAGAATTGCTTGAATTTGGGAGGTGAAGGTTGCAGTGAGCTGAGTGAGATCCTGCCACTATACTCCAGCTTGGGCAACAGAGCGAGACTCTATCTCAAAAACAAAACAAAACAAAAAGGCTTTAAATCTCTTGAGTGATAAGAGTACTTTTGTATGCTAATGAAATACTGGTGGCTGGGGAGTCCTAGGCAGCTTCAGGATGGGGGCTGATCACTGGAAAAACCAAGGCGTGACTAGAGGGTTGGGACTTTCAGCCCCAACCACAACCTCCCAGGAGGACAGAGGCACTCAAGGTTAAGTTGATCACTAGTGGCCAATGGTCTAATCAATCAGGCCTATGCAATGAAGCCTCCATGAAAACCCAAAGGACAGGGTTCAGATGGGCATCCAGATGGTTGAACATGTGGAGGTTCCTGGAGGGTGGTGACCGCATGCCTTCCCCCTGCCTTGTTCTGTATCCCACAAATCTTTATAATACATGGGTAAACATAAATAAAGTGCTTCCCTCAGTTCTGTGAGTTGCTCTAGCAAATTAATGGAATCCAAAGAGGGGTTCTAGGACTCCCCTCCCCAATTAATAGCCTGTTGGTCAGAAGTATAAGTGACAACCTACTACTTGGATGTGGCATCTGATGTTTGGGGCAGCAGTCTTGTGGGACTGCACCCTCAACCTGTGGGATCTAACTCTGGGCATATAGTGTCAGAATTGAATTGAATTTGAGGACACCCAGCTGGTGTCTCCTGGAGAATCACTTGCAGAATTGCTTGGTATGTGGGGGAGAAATCACACTCATCTGGGGTTACAGAAGTGTTCTGTTTTGTGAGCATCCAATAGGAAAAAAACAGCTTGGGGTTGGGCATGGTGGTTCACATCTGTAATTCCACGGCTTTAGGAAGCCAGAGTGAGAAAACTGCTTGGGCAGGAGTTCAAGACTAGCCTGGACAACATAGCAAGACCTTGTCTCTACAAAAACAAAAATAAAAGTAAATTAGTTGGGTGTGGTGGCGCACCTGTGGTCCCAGCTTCTCAGGAGGCTGAGGTAGGAGAATCACCTGAGTCCAGGAGTTTAAGGTTACAGTGGGCTGTGATTGTGCCACTGCACTCCAGCCTGGGTGACAGAGCAAGACCCCGCCTGTAAAAATATTTTTGTAAACTGTTTTTCTCTGATATCTTACAAAGTTATATGGTAAGTAGCACTTAGCTTGGTTGTTAACTGCCAGAATAGCTCCATGGAGAGGTGTTGTTCCTCTTTTCTTTAAAAGAAAGTGGAAAGAAAATAGTTTCCTTAGCCTGACTAGAAAAAGAAATCAGGCTTTATGCTTCTTGATCTTGGAAAATGTTCAGTCCATTTTTGTCAGGAGGGTGAAGAAATAAGGAAGAGGGTTGAGGAGAGGCTTTGCTTTTCTGTTTTGACTATTTTGTTTTTTTTTTTTTTTGAGACGGAGTTTCGCTCTTGTTACCCAGGCTGGAGTGCAATGGCACAATCTCGGCTCACCGCAACCTCCGCCTCCTGGATTCAAGCAATTCTCCTGCCTCAGCCTCCTGAGTAGCTGGGATTACAGGCACGTGCCACCATGCCCAGCTTATTTTTTGTATTTTTAGTAGAGACGGGGTTTCACCATGTTGACCAGGATGGTCTCGATCTCTTGACCTCGTGATCCCCCCACCTCGGCCTCCCAAAGTGCTGGGATTACAGGCGTGAGGCACTGCGCCTGGCTGTTTTGACTATTTTATTTCTTGTGCTAGTTGAGAAGGAGAAGCTTTAAGGATGGGTCATGAGAGCTCAGAAACTGATCACTGCCTTGCTCCGTGAGGCAGCCTGGTGGAAGGGACAGAACCAGGAAATGTGAGCAGTCACACCATCACACACTGTCCTGATTTGCATCCTGTCCTTCTGCACCATTAACTCTGACTTTGAACACATTATTTGCCCTCTCTGGGCCTCAGTTTCCTTACCTGTAGAACTGAGCTATGTAGAATTTCTTCCTTTTTTCCCATTAGACCTCTTATACCACCATCTCCACACCCTCCATTGCCACTGACCCTCAGCCCACTGCAATGTGCTTCTGTCCCCATGATGCCACTGAGCACATCCAGATGTCACCAACAGCCACTGTGCTGCCACATGCAACACACTCCCAGCAGCCCCTGGCCACCACTCCTTGGCTATGTCAGTCACTGACTTCACTGTACTGGCTCCTGGCTCTTTCTCCCTATCCTTCCTTGATGCTTCCTTCTCAGTCACCTCTGTGGATACTGCCCCCTAAACCTTAGGCTGCCCTGGAACTTGACCTTCGACCCACTCTTAACCATTCACATTCTTTCTTGCATGACCTCACTCACTTTCCTGGTTTATTTATTTGCTCTTTTGCTTTACTGATTTTTACCTACCATTTGGCTAATGACCCCTATGTTCATACCACCAGCTCCAACCTTCCCCCTGAATCTCACGTTTCTACAAGTTTAGGAAATTTTTCTATTTGGATGGCTGTCCCCAAACTGCTTCTGCTTCAATTGGTCAAATTTGAATTCATCTCCACCACCAGCCTGTTTTTTCTATTTTCCTGATGATTATACCTTTTGGTTATCTAAGATACCTTTGCCTTCTGGGTTCAAGCAATTCTCGTTCAAGCTTAGCATAATGATCTCAAGGCTCATCTGTGTTGGAGCGTGTGTCAGAATTTCCTTCCTTTTTCAGTGTGAATAAGAGCCCATTGTATGGATGTACTACATGTTGCTCAGGCATTCACCTATCTACGGAAGCTTGGGTTGCATCCACCTGTTGACTATTGTGAATAATGCTGCTGTGAACATGAGTGTCCAAGTATTTCTTCCAAACCCTGCTTTCGATTCTATTAGGGAGTATACTTTCCATATCTTAACCTTGACCAGAACTAAATGGAATTTCATCGTTACCCAACTGGCTCCCTCCCTTCCAGTCACACTGGACTTTAAGCCTTAGAAGCGATGGTTGAGATTTATTCACCTTGGTGGCATTGTGAGGATGAGTCACTTAGCAAACAACTTCCTGCTGAATAGTTTTCTCCTGGCACTCTACTCAATCCAAGTACTAGGAGAAGGACACCCTGTGAACTTTTTTTTTGTTTTTTTGAAATGGAGTCTTGCTCTGTCACCCAGGCTGGAGTGCAATGACGCAATCTCAGCTCACCGCAACCTCCGCCTCCCTTGAACGCCTCCGGGTTCAAGCCATTATCCTGCCTCAGCTTTCTGAGAAGCTGGGATTACAGATACCCACCACCATGCCCAGCTAATTTTCGTACTTTGAGTAGAGACAGGATTTTATCATGTTGGTCAGGCTGATCTTGAACTTCTGACCTCAAATGATCCGCCCGCCTCGGCTTCCCAAAGTGCTGGGAACCATGAGAACTTTTAAAGTCAAAAAGGTCCTAAGTTCAGGACCATTTACAAATTCTTCATTTCTAAGGTGAGGATTCTAGGTAAGTAGAAAAAAAGAATTTATCTAAAACCAGGAGTAAGAGACAAGGTTTATCAAGCTGTGCTTGAAAAAGAATGAGGGAAAAAACATTGTACATTATACTTTGTTTTTTTTAAAAAAAAAAAACTCGGTATATGACAGCATTGACAGTTTTTATCTTAAAAAGTTACATTTTAAATCAAACTCAAAGACAATACTAGGAAATTGTGCTGATAACCTTTAATGTGTCTACAGTTTAGGACATAGTGGGTGTCAGTCTGCCTTAATTTTAGAATCTGTTTTTTGGCTGAAACAAGAAATAATGGATCTAGAGATTAGCATGATGATGGTTATATACACACCTGTGTCCACAGAAGCTCACTGGTACTTCTTTTCTGTTGGGTCTCATTACTGTTTCCCTCTCCCTTTTAAATTTCACGAAGATTCAGTTAGCAAGCTGTAGGTTCAGGGTCAAAACGGCGGACATTTTGTAAATGATGAAATGGAATGTAGAATCTTAAAAACCTTCTATGTACTGGCCCCATGACGTCTCCCCTGAGGTTGGCTCAACGTGCAGCACTTGGCTTCCTAGAATAACTAAGTCCATTTTCGAATGTTGGCAGCTGTGACTGCCACCCCCAGGGTCCGGCACTGCTAACTTCTCTCTGGAAGGATTACTCATTCCATTGCTCCTCACCTTAAATCTGGCAGCATTTTTGTCCACCAGTGAGGACACCTCAGGTTTCCAGCACAACACACAAGCTGATACAGGAAGACGCACATACCACACACTTCCCTCTGCTTGCCTGTGCCAAGAATCCTTCTCGTCTGAGAAAGACCAAAGTGTTGGTTTTGGACGCCACCACCAAATAATAGCATAGGATGCAACACATTTCCCAGAGATGAGCAGTCAAAACTTTAGACTTCAAAAGGCATCACCCTGCTAAATCTGCTAACAGGTGGCTTAGCACCATTCAGGTGATATCTACTGAGAGACTGGTGCTGTCAGAGACCCTCCATTAAAATAGGTCATGGCCCCTGACACAGACTCCCATTCAGTTTAACCCTCACCTCTCCAACTGCCAAGAGACTGGTCATGGACCCTCCAGAAGAAGAGAAAACAATTCATTTTGCAGCTGTGTGGGGTTATCTGCTCAGGGAAAGCAGGCGTGCAAGTTATGACTGGGAATTTCCAAGTCATGTAATCCTAATGTTGCCACGAGAAGGTGAAGCAACTCCCAATAACCTGCCTGGGTTTAAGATTGCCCAGGGGTTCTCCCAGCTGGCAAGCTGCCTCTCTGGCCTCTGCCTGATTCCTTTTGGGAAACAAAACTGTCTCGCTGCCCTTCTGCTCTGAATCTGATTCTAGGTTGGACTTAAGTTAGCAAACTTCTCCTGTGTCTTGATTCTGGTGTGACTCCTGAACTCTGTCTGGGTCCTGCCTTCTGGATGGTAGACTCAGTTTTCAGCTCTGTCTGAGTTTGCAAAGTCGTCTCAGCATCCCCAGCCCAGCCTGGTAACTGGGCTGAGCTCCTGGTATTCCTGATCCTCAGCAGTGTCCCTTCATTCCGGTGAACTTGGCACAGGGCTCCTGTGGGAGCCCAGGCATGAGTCGGCTTGCTCTCCTGGCGGAGATGCTAGGGCAGGTTTCCCAGGCAGGAACTGTGGCTTTGTTACCTGCTTCGTGGAAAAGTGCAGCCACGTGTTTTTCCAGTCTGATTCACACAGGCAGCTCCAGGTCTTCAGGGGAATCAAGAACAACTAGCACTAAGATGGCTCCAAGGTGGATTTTATGTCACCCCTTTGTGTTATTTTTCTGGGACAAAGAGGCTAGATGGGCATGTGAACGATAATATCACATTATTTACTAGCACATCAGAAATGGGGCTCTCTCAAACTATGAACAAAATGGTATTATTGTTCCTAAGCACACACGCATATTTAAACTGGCACCAAGCTGTTAATTATGTTAATGCCTTTATTGCACAAAAATGTAAAATCTACCATTAACTTGGAGGCTGACATGAAGAGCTGGCAAATCTCCCCTCTCCTTCCCTATCTGGCTATCTTGCTGGGCTTATAATGCCAGGGCCTACTTGGAATGGCCACAGCCACACATGGGCATCACGGGAGACCATCGGGGGCAACTTCACCTTCTTCTTCTGAAACGATTGTCGACTTTCAGAAATCAGCAGGTGAATTATACCCAGCGCCGTGTTTGCACATATAAATTGCACACCTGCCAAGTACAGAATCCTTGAATATTTCCCCAACAAAAACTTCCTTTGGCTTGCTTTCCCCATAGTCTTTCTTTCCCTCACTTGCCCATTTTTCCTGCAGAGGGTCTCCTGTTGTTCTCACTGGGCCTGCTCTTCCCAGGTGGACTCTGAGGCTCCTTCTCTGTGAGCTACAACCTCGTAGCCTGAAGGCATTCTCCTCCACTGGGCCACAGCCCCTCCCCTCAGCCATTCCTACCGCCACCTCCTGCTGCTTTCTTGCACCCACAGAGAGGGTACCATGGCCTGGTGCTTCCTCAGCTCAGCCTGGTCTCCCCTCTGCTCAGCCTGGTCTCACGTTGGATGTAGGGTCCCTCTGAAACTGCTGCCTCTCTTCTGAGAGCTTCAGATGGAAAGGGAAAGAAAGTAATCTTTCAAGACTCTGAGTCTAAACCCACTCCAGGTCTCAGCTTCCTACACCAAAAATGCCACCCTATCAGCAGTTGAAATATACTGATAAGATGAACATCATGGTCGTAGTAGTGATGATGAATGATTGCTCCCCCAAACTCCACATCTAGGATCCGGGCCATCAGCAGTACTCGCTAACTGTCTGCCCCATTAGTTCTGCTCCAGCCAGGACCTGCTGTCCTTTCTCTGCATCCGTGTGCCAGTTGTAAATGAGGAAGAAAGACCTGTCCAAAATAAATGAATTCTAGATACAAAGCCAACTGGCTGGGTGAAGGTGTTCTTCTCGTAAAGGAAGGCTGTGATTCTGCAAGTGCCAAAGTGCTGGTTCCAGCGTTGGCCAGACAGTGTTCTAAGGCAGCCTGCGCATGCTCACGTCAACATTAGGATTACATGACTTGGAAATTCCCAGTCATCCCTGTGGGTTCGGATGCTGACGGTCGAGGAAGGTGTGCATGTATTAGTCTAATCTATCTTTTGAAAATATTTACACACCCAAAATATGTGCAAGTGAGGGGAAAATACCAGTTTCTCAATCCAAGTGAATCCACCTTAAAATAGGTAGGGTTGAAAGGCAATGGTCCTATGTGGGCCATCCCTGCCGGCTGCCTAGCAAAAGCACACCCCGACTGTGGAGGGTGCCTCTGCAAAGCCACAGAAGAGTTGTTGTCATGGCAAGTAGGCCTGCTTCCACAAATGACACATACTCATGCTGGTAGAGATGAAAGAAACTTTATGCAATTTCTCTGGGAGAGAGAATTTTTGTTTAACTTTGTATGTGACATTTGTACAGAAAATTTTTTTTAAGCATTTGTTAGAAAATCAACACACCCCAAGCAGAAACTAAAGACATGAATTCCCCAGATAGACTCCTAAAAATGAAGATGGTGGCTTCAGTTTGCAGAATGCAGACTTCAAGGAAGTCCCTCCATGAGTGATCTTCTCTGTGATTAAGGCCTAGGCTGATGGTGGTGCTGGTGGTGGTGGAGAAGGATTGGGGAAGGAGAAGCAGCCCCTCACTAGTGAAGAAAAGCTGGACTCTGAGACAGAAGCACCACCCTCAGAACGTCCACATGCACACTTCCCTGCAGCCTCATTTTCAGCTCTTCATTGTACCTGTGGATGCTATAACCTGGGGGTTACTTCCATTAATTCAGGCAGAGATTCCCACTTTGCATCTGCTGACATCTGGAAGGCCAGACTCTTGGCTTTGCTTTAATTCAGGTTAATTGCCAACTGGATCTCAGAGCAAAGCCCAAATAATTCAACTGCCTAAATGGGAAATGGGCCTGATGTGTTTGATCTGAGCAGGGCCATATAGAGCCAATGGATAGCAGCCTTTTATTGGCTTAGGCATTTTCAAGGAAACTGAATTAAATTCAGTGATACTGATAAAGTTACAAAGTGCTGTGAACACAGATACAAATGTCTCAGTTCTTGCTCACAGTCTTTCCTCTGTTATTATAAATATGGGAAAGACGGTGTGGACTGGTCAAAAATGAGGCTATGATGGCTACCCATTCAGCCTTCCTAGTGGGAATACTTTATTTGATCTAAGGATAAACAGGAGTCTGCCAGGTGGAAGAGAGTGAGGAAGGGAGTTCCAGGAGTCACAGGATGAAAGGTGTCTCCCCTCACTGGCCAAAGGTGGAAGGTGTGAGGTGCAAAGGGAATGAGCGGGGAGGGTTCTCAAAGACTCTCCTGCACAGGATCGCAGTATCTGCTTCCGTGTCCTCATCATTTTCCAAATGTATTCTTAGAAAAAGAAAACCTCTCAAGCATTCTCTCCATTTGCTTCTGGCCTGACCTGGAAACTCAAGGGACCAGAAGCAATACAGCAATACAGATAGACCCTCCATGCCAAGAGGGTGGGAAACAGAACTGAGTCCAGAAAATGTTAGCTAGATTACATTACAGCCATGTGCCAAATGGAAATCAAATTTCAAGTTATTAAAAGGAAGGCAAAAAAAGAAAAGAAAAGAAAAAGCCCTCAAGTTTAAAGACGGCTACATGAATAGTTGAGATATCTGATACTGATTCACCGCTGGACCCCCTCTAGCCCCCGTGGAGACAGTGACTTTTCTGGTCTTACTGAGGAGTAATTGCTCAGAATCTCTGACTCTGCATATGATTTCAGGGATATTTATAGAGTTGGGATGACCCAGAATTTTTGAAGGTTTTTTATTTTTGGCAAATAGTCTTGCCAGGAGATGCTGAAGGTCAGGTATTTTAGAAAATCTGTTTCTGGTATTTCGGCAGTCAACTACTATGCAATGAGGGAGAAAGAAGCTTGGTTGTTCCAGGAAGCTCTGTTATGACTTCCAGGTCCAATTTTAAAGCACCTTCTGAAATACATGAAGGATATTCCTAAACTTGCTCTCTAGAAGAACTTAAAGCATAGCTTTTCATCACACACAAATCTGTACCATGGGGCAGAATTAGCCACAGGAGACATTCTCAATTGTCAATCAGCCATAAAAATGGCTTGAAGAAAAAATAGATAATGGGAAGTGACTCTTTAAAGTAAGAAGAGAGGTGGTACATTGTTTGTTTCACAGGTAAGGTAAAGAAGACACAAAAAGTGAAGGGTGTTACCTGTGGCCACACACACTGCTCCATAGGAGCTCCTGCGCCTGGAGTTCGCCCCTCCCTCCTAGAGCTTGGCCAGTCCAGGTTCTTTCTGGCCAGACCATTTGGATTTTCTGTTAATGACCCTAATCAAAGCTGAAATAGCACAAAATGACTGGTGGCAGTGGAGAGAGAACCTGGGATTTCAAATTTTTAATGTTGACTCATAAAGTTAATTCACAAAGACTAACAGATTTCAGTGTGGTTTAAAATAAACATTCTTGCTGGGCATGGTGGCTCATGCCTGTAATCCCAGCGCTTTCGGAGGCCAAGGCAGGAGAATCGTTTGAACCAGGGTGAGCAGAGATTGCCCCACTGCATTCCAGCCTGGGTAACAGTGAGATTCCATCTCAAAAATAATAGTAATAAATAAAATAAACTTTCTGAAAAATAAGTGAGGCATAAAACTCCCATTTCAGAAATTCCTGGTATTTCAGGTATTTTAGGGAAGCAAATAGTTCATTCAAAAGAGAATTTTGCTAGGTTTGCACAGACTTTGGACATTAATACTTCCTTTAAATGGATTTCGGAATCATTGACAGAGGAAAAACAGAAGTAAAACTGCAAGAGAAGGCAAGCAGACACATGAATAGATTGCTGCTGAAAAGGACTGAAATTAGAGACAAAGAGATCTCAAACAAGAAGCAAAATTTTTTAGAGTCTACCTTAGAAATACTTTTCGTCTGAAACCATCCAGCAACATTTACTAGCCCAAATGAACTGTGAGTGTGAACACTTTCATTTTATTGGTCACTGATGCACCAAACATAGCCTTTCTTAATGCGGTATCAAAGCCACACTGGAAACTTGTATCCAGTGCTCCAAATAAACTCTAACCACGGATGGGAAACTCGGAATCATGGAGTTGTTTGTGGATTTGGCTCAAAGTCAGGCATGTTTTGAGGCTTTAAACACTATTTACATCCAATAAATCAGTTTGTGAAAAAGGAGAGAGGGAAGAAACGGGATGTGGAAATTTTCTATCTCGAGAGAGAGCCAAGCATGTTCCCTCCTAACCAGAGCAGGGCAGAAGCCGAAAGGGAAGGAAAAAAGCCTGCCCTTTGTGGAAAGCTGAGCTTTTCCTGAAAGTCTGACAGGCAAAGGAACAAAGTTTGAATCCTGCAAGATCATCGCTGTAACCAGATCAAGTTTCTCCTGTTTGCTGGAGGCCCTTGGGTCTGCCATCACAACTGCACCCAGCCCACGGGCACAGGCAGGTGCAGACCCTGCCTGTAGAGTCATCTTCCATAGACTTTCCTGTTGGATCTGGGCAAATAGTGTTTTCAGAAAAAGCGAATCCAGCTTTCTGAGCCACCGCCCTGGGATCTGCTACTGTGTCATAAGAAGACATGCAGGGTCCTACCTCCTGACCCCGCTGCCAGGAGGGGAGCTGGTTTGATCATTCCTGACCCCTTCCCGCCAGCCTTTATGATCTTAGACACTTTCTCACCTTCCAACCATGTGAGGCAATTAAGAACGACTACCTCTGAATCAAGCGCAAATCATCCACCAGTTTCTTGGCCAAGGTTTGAGTGGGAGGAACAGCTTGTGTGAAATCCTTTAACGGTGACAAAATGCTTAAAAATCTTAATGGCAGTGGTCAGTCAGGGTAACAAACTTAGGGAGGTCTGACCCTCCCAGCTCATATTTTCATGTGTTCACTTTCTTCCTGGCAATGATGAGGTCATCCTAATCCCCCTGGGGTAGCCCTCATCCAGGTAGGAGGCTACTGTTTGTCCCTGCACAGATGGATCTAGCCCACCAGCAGCCCCCTCACAACTCCACCACAGGGTGGCAGTTTCAAGCACACTCCTAGAAGCTCTGCCTTTGGCCTCTCCCAGAGAATGAAATTTCAGCATTTGTACAGCTCAGACCCACTGGCTGCAATTTTTCTACCTCCTGTTTACCTAGGTGAAGTAACTGACAGAGGAAGTAATACTTTCAACTGTTTAGAGTTCCTGAGTCTAGTCTATGTTTAGTCTACCTCTACTCCACTCTCCCTCCCCCACTCCAGAAACTGACATTTCGTAGTTTTCTGGTAAATTACTGAGTCCAGAGTTGGAAGCCCTAAGAGGTGTTTTTTGTTTTGTTTTGTTTTTTTGTGACGGAGTTTCGCTCTTGTTACCCAGGCTGGAGTGCAATGGCGCGATCTCAGCTCACCGCAACCTCCGCCTCCTGGGTTCAAGCAATTCTGCCTCTGCCTCCTGAGTAGCTGGGATTACAGGCACACGCCACCATGCCCAGCTAATTTTTTGTACTTTTAGTAGAGACGTGATTTCACCATGTTGACCAGGATGGTCTCGATCTCTTGACCTCGTGATCCACCTGCCTCGGCCTCCCAAAGTGCTGGGATTACAGGCGTGAGCCACCGCGCCCGGCACAAAGGATTCTTTACGGTCATCTGTGGGGTTCATTTCACGAAGAAGCATCTTCAGGGTAAGAAAGAAAAAAGTCCAAGATGCAAATATATGCCAGGCACAGGCCTCCTGAGAAGTGGCCCTATCCTTCCTCCCTCCGCCGCCCCCCGCCCCTCCTCGGGTTTCGCCAGCTCCCCCTCCACGGCCCCCCACTACCCGCCGCTCCTGGGAGCAGGCAGAGGTCCCGGCGTGAGCAGACCCCTGCCACTGCGCCCCGGCCTCGTCCGAAACTCACGCCCGAGAGCCCACGCCCGAGGCGACGCTCGGGATAACCACGGTGCTCCAAGGACCCGGAGGGCACGAAGAAAGAGCCCTGGCGAACAAAGGGGACGGGCCGGGAGCGCCGCAGCCTGGGGCGGGGGCCCGGCGACCGCGAGGCCTGGGGGCGCCCGTCCCCCGCGCCCCACGCCCGGTGCCAGCGAGCGCAGGTGTGCGTCTCCTTATATGGTCAAATGACACGGCGGGGGTTCTCGAGGGCGGGAGCCGCGCTGGGCTGCACTCGGCCGGCCCCGGAGCTGCAGTCACCAGCCGCCCGCCCGCCCGGTCCGGAGTCTCCGGCCCGCTGCGGCGCCGTGAGTACCTCCAACCCCCGGCGCCCCGGAGGGAGGGCGAGGGGCTTAGGCACCGGGGCTCGGAAGAGGCGGCCGAATCCCCGTGCGAGACCGGGCGAGAGGGGAGCAGAGCCGGAGTTGGGGAGCTGGGGAGAGGAGAGCAGAGCTGGGGTCGGGGAGACCACGGGGAGAGGGGAGCCGAACCGTGCGGGAAGAAGCCGGGAGAAAGGAGCTGAGCTGTGAGGTACACCCGGGAGAGGGGCGCCGATCCCTGGGGGTGCGGGGTGGAAAGACCTTGGGGAGAGGGGAGAGGAGCAGTGGGAGGGGGGTAGACTCTGGGGGCGCCGGAGCTCAGAGGAGCCCACCGACCCATCCCCAGAGGGAGGACTGCAGTCCACGTCCTCACCAGGTGGGGCACCGCCATGCGGGCAGGGGCCGGGCGAGCCTGGGCAAAGGCTGGCCGCGGGTCCCAGCCGGCGGCTGCAGGGAGGCGATGCTGTCCCCCTGCTTCCAGGCCCGACTCCCGAGCGGGTTGTCCTGGCATGGTGGTCTGCGCGGGGGTGTCCGGGCTATTTTTCTTTAGTAGAAATAAGTGGAGTTTGCAGTGTGACCTCGCTCCTTGACTCGGATAGACGTTTAGTAACTGAACCATTTGGTTTTTAAAAAATGGCTTATTTTAAATGAAAAAGATTAAGTTTTTCTTAAGTCACACTCATGTGATATCTTTGCCTACCAGAAATTGAGGGAAGAAAATATTGAGTGTTTTTCTGATTTTAAATGAATCAGTCATATTTACTTTCATATCTCCAATGGGGTTTTCAATGGAACTAGGCTAACCCTGTTAGCTGAAATGTGTGGCTGGCCTCCACGCAGTAGTGAACTTAGCGCTGAACTTAAGTCCCGCACTCCCTTCCACATATTTTGGAAGGTAATAAATCAAAATTTGGGCTTGGAATCAGGAGAACTGTCTTTAAAACAACTCCAAATACATCTCACATATTTGGTGCTGACTCTACTAATGAGTGTCTTATAATAATAAAGGAAAGTAAAAAATACTAAAAACACTATCCTGAAGGTGTTTTAGACAAAACAAACAAACAAAACAAAACAAAACAAAAAACCAAAAAACCAAAAAACATTTGCAGGAAGTCTTAGTAGTACAGGAATTCCTATCAATTAAAGTCTACCAATTAAACTTTAACAAAACCAAACTCAAAGAACGTTTTATTGTGCATTTATATAAATTTTTTTCAAGTGTTACTAGATTTAGATCACCCCACAATTTAGAAGACCATCAATGAATGCATAGAATTGTGTTTTCCATGGTGTTTATTAGCCTGCCGTAGTTTAAAATGCATTTCCACGGTCACAAGTCAATGAAGGCTGTTGATGGGCATACTACAGAGCAGGAACTGTTCTGGGTACATAGGTTCCTCCTCATTTTAGTTTACCGTCTCACAAACAGCCACAGGGAGATGCGGTAGGCTAGAGGATGCTGGGGACTGCATCTAGGCGGCCTGAATTCACATCTGGGTTTCTCAGCCTGTGCAGTGTGGGCCAAGTCACTTAATCTTGTGGTGTCTCCATTTCCTCCACTGGGAAACGGGGACAATGCTGTTGTCTTTTTGGCAGGTTGTTTAAAAGCCTGCACATCATAGACAGTGTATACATATTTGATAGCCTCATTTTTACAGGTAAAGACACTGAAAACAAAGATCAAAGCAACTTTAACTCAGGGTTTTTCAGCCTCTAAATGGTAGCCCTGAGATCTGACCCCAGGCAGCTTAACTTAATAACCTGAGTTCTAACCACTAAACACACCAAGGGAGGAACATTTGAACATTTCTTTTTTTAAAAAACATTTGAATATTTCTGTGAGGCCTTATGCTGAATACTTTGACCCAAGATTGCTTGTTAAACCACTTCCAGTACTGAAAGCTGTTTAAATTGCAGTCAAAAACACCCAGTAGAATATTGCCAAAAAAAAAAAATCAGACTGGCTAATTAGGAGGAGTTTACTCCTGTCTTGTGCCGAGGGCCAGTTACTCAGTCTCTGTGACTCAGTCTGCCTCCTCCGTCAGCGTAGGGCTTGAGTTGGTAAGCTGTTCTCTTGACTCAGATGCCATGAGGTACAAAGTTCCTTGAGCTTGGGTGAATGGAAACATGAGACGTTGAGTTCTTCTGTGTAGTTTTATCATGAGAATTTTATCAAAGCCACATTTATTAAGTGTTCATCTCAGGTTGCATTATACTGAGGTCACTTCCTCAAGATGACCATCTGAAGCAAAATGCATGTGCTCTCACTAGTGGCTGAGAACTGAGTCTTCCTGGAGACTAGGCTGGCATTTTGACTTTGGGGTGAGTCAAGTGAATTTCCTCTGTCATCCTGAATTGTGGATTTCAGTTTTAGCTCCTGTGATGGTTACTTTCATGTGTCAGCTTGACTGGCCATGTGGTGCCCAAACATTTGGTCATGTGTTCTGGGTGTGTCTGGGAGGGTGTTTTGGATGAGATGTACATCTGAGTGGGTACACTGAGTTAAAGCAGGTTGCTCTCCATAATGTGAGGGGCCTTGTCAAAACAGTTGAAGGCCTGAATAGAACAGGAAGACTGAGGAAGAGGGAACTCCTCCAACTGGACTGCTTGAGCTGGGACATTTGTCCTTTCTGCCTTTGGACTCAGACTGAAACATTGGCTCTTCTTGGGTCTATAGAGTCTGCTGTTTTCAGACTGCAGCTTGCACCATTGGCTCTCCTGGGTCTCCAGCCTGCTGACTGCAGGTCTTGGAACTTTTTTACCTTTGTAATTGCATGAGCTATATCATTGCAATAAATCAATGTATATCTCTTATTGGTTCTACTTCTCTAGAAAACCCTACTACTATAGCTCTCTTGTAACATCTACTTAAAAATTCTCCCCACCAGCTGTCATTCTCCCTTTTCTAAGATTTGATCACTGCTTTGCTCCTGGGAGTCTTGGCTTTCCTCTTGCAGTTAAACATGCCCCCTGCATGGGGATGTCACGAGGGGTCTGGAGAAGCATCTGGTCTCCCAGGTCCAACCCAGTGCTCATGGGTAGTGTCACACCTGGTGTGAACTCAAGACTTCACACTCGTACTCAGACTTCATGACCCAAGCCTTTACTGCCCCGATTCTGTCTGCAGCCTCAAGATCCTCCAGGCATATGGTCCTGAGTGAGGTGAGGGACATCTGTGGCAGAAGCAGTGGCCTTCTTTTCATGGCTAAACAGAATTAATGTCAGAATGTCCTTGTAGTATGTAAATATGGAGCTTGTCAGTCAACAAGGAAATAGACCTGTCTGTTTGGGTTAATACAACTTTTGGAACCAGTAAGAAGCCAGCAGTCAATGAATGAAGCAGAAGGAAGTGTGCAAGCCTCTTGGGACAGAGTCCTCTTGCAGTGCACCAGAGAAACCCCACAGAGCGGCAGGACTGAAGTGAGAAGGAGGTGGCCAGTCATTCATGGAAGTTGCTGGACGCCAAGGGAAAGGCCAGCATGGGGGTGGGGGGTCATAGGCACCTCAGATATCCAAAAGAGTCAACAACGATCGGCACTTGGGAGGAGAGAGAAGAACCCTGCCATGAGCGAAAGTGGGTGTTTTCATTTTGTAGGTGTAGAAGTGTTCAGAACTCCCTCAGGGAAGGCATGGTGGAGCAGTAGCACGCAGGATGCGGTCTCCCTCTGTCCCCACACTGGTGTGATTGATGGGCGTGAGGCCATCAG
The DNA here is from genome assembly GCF_030222135.1 of Aotus nancymaae. Lineage (NCBI taxonomy): Eukaryota > Metazoa > Chordata > Mammalia > Primates > Aotidae > Aotus > Aotus nancymaae. The sequence goes on from NW_026988756.1 coordinate 174,534, forward strand.
CCATTCTAGCCTGTGCATCTGTGGTTGTCCTGCAGTGCTGCAGTTGACGTGTTTTGGGATTAAACGACAAGATGGGATCTTAAAGGTGATTTAAATTATTTGGAACTAAGGCCGGGCATGGTGGCTCACACCTGTAATCCCAGCACTTTGGGAGGGCAAGGCTGGCAGATCACAAGGTCAAGAGATCGAGACCATTCTGGCCAACATAGTGAAACCCCGTCTCTACTAAAAATACAAAAATTAGCTGGGCATGGTGGAGTGTGCCTGGAGTTGCATCTACTTGGGAGGCTGAGGCAGGAGAATCACTTGAACCCAGGAGGTGGAGGTTGCAGTGAGCTGAGATCGCACCACTGCACTCCAGCCTGGTGACAGAGCAAGACTTCATCTCAAAAAAAAAAAAAAATTATTTGGAGCTAGAACTAGACTGGAACTCCTTGATAGACTGTTTTATCTTGCTTCCCAGTGCCTCACAGAGCACATGGGAAACGGTGGTTACTCAACACATTCTTGTCTGCTGGGTTCAAAAGGCTGAAGGACATCAAAACGCATGTAACTCTCTTGTAGGCATGGACTTTGGATCAGAAACTTGATATTTATTGTTTTCCCATTTCTTTTTTTATTCAATATTCAAAGAATAATTCAGAAGACAGCAGTTTACCTTATTCAAGCATTGTCTCACACAGAACTATCAGAGATGAAGATTTTTATTTACTTATTTTTATTTTTAGTTGGAAGTTACCAGTTTATGTAAACTACAGTACACCTCTGACACCTGCCTGTACATGCGTATAGTAAAGGCTCATTAAATTAATCCATAAATATATTATACAGTAGGAAGCACAGTCAGTTTTACATCTTACAAACTAAGATTGTTTAAAAATCCAACAATTTAAAATAGATTTCAAGTGGATGCTAGATACACCTTTTTCGTTCTTTTTCTCTTTTCTTTCTTTCTTTCTTTCTTTCTTTTTCTTTCTTTCTTTCCTCTCCTTCCTTCCTTCCTTCCTTCCTTCTTTCCTTCTTCTGAGACAGGGTGCACTGTGTTGCTCAGGCTGGAGTGTAGTGGCTATTCACAGGTGCCATCATAACTCACTATAGTCTCAAACTCCTGGGCTCAAGCAGTTCTCCTGCCTCAGCCTCCCAGGTAGCTAGGACTGCAGGCACACACCACCATTTCCAACTGATACAATTTTTTTTTTTCTTTTGTAGAGACTGGGTCTTATACTATGGCCCAGGCTGGAGCATAGTGGCAGCCCTGCAGCTCACTGCAGCCTTGAACTCTTGGGCTCAAGTGATTCTCCCACTTTAGGAAGTCCAAGGCTTGATCCATTATTCTAGTTTATAAAACAGCAACTTTCCTTGACCTGATGGCCCTCTCCATTTCATCAGAATTTCTATTTAAAACAGACCATTTAGCTACATGAATGAAGAGTGTTGGGAGTGAGCTGTTTTTGTGTGTAGATACTCCCATCCATAGGAAAACAAAATGGTGCGGGATGTTCTTGGAGCACATTTCCAGGTGTGAGAGTCCTGTGCCTTTGGATGGAGGATCTTTGATTTAGGCACCGCATGTCTGTAGAACATCAGGGCCTTCTGCTGACACCTGGAGCCTGTGTTGGAGATCTCTGTGTTCTTCCTAAAGCAGGCATGACTCGCAGCTGGCTTTTTGCTTCTTGACCTGGCCAGGCCTCATCCTGGACTGTGCAGCTGTGTGTTCACATGGGATTGGAGTCCAAACATAATAACAAGAGTTCTATACACTGTGAAAGCAGCAGCTTATCTGGAAGGAGGGATGAGGGCAGCGATGGAACCTCATGATGTCATATGCCAAAGCACAGTACATGTTGGGTTTGCTTTGCAGAGTGGATTGCTCACATATGTTCCTCATTTTTCATGCTTAATTTTTGCCTGTTTGTTTGTACTCTGACATGTTTGTATTCATCCACCCATCCATTCATTTATTCATCCATTCCACAAGTATTCTTAAAGACCCTGGTCCTGTGTGTGTTCTCTGCTGGCAAGGTCTCAGCAATAGGTGGTGGGCACCCTTCCCAGTGCTTACAGTTGGTAGAGAACAGGGAGATTGCATGAAAACGTTGCACTTTTCGAATATATTTTTTAAAAGAGCCCACATAGACAGTTTTCCTGATTGGAAAGCTCTGATTGATTGTTCATAAGCAATTGAATGTCCCATGCAGATCCCTGGTGGCATCTAAAGATCCAGGGACTGACTTACCAAAGCTGCTTTTGCACGTGTTGAAAGACATTCACAGATTTCTCCTTAGGAAATGACTATGTTAGAGGAGTCTCCTACAGCAGGGTTGATAAGGAGAAGCACTTTGGGGTTCCAAGGGGGAGGAGAACATGGGCCCATTGAGGTCAGATCAAAGTAGATAGTCAGTAAAGGGCGCATGGAAAAGGATGCTTGAAGGAGACTTCTTTTGCAAATCTGACCTCTTCAGGCTTTGCCTGTAGGGATCAGTCAGGCTCCTGGAACTCCAAGGCCTGAGCTAGCAAGCCAAGGGAGACTGTCTATCATGGCAGCCTTTCCTTTGATTGAAATCTTCCTGTTGTTAAAAAAAACAATTAGCCGAGCATGGTGGCTCACGCCTGTAATCCCAGCTACTTGGTAGGCTGAGACAGGAAAATCGCTTGAACCCGGGAAGTGGAGGTTGAAGTAAGCCAAGATAGGGCCACTGCACTCCAGCCTGGGTGACAGAGTGACATTCCGTCTCAAAAAAAGTGAGCTTCCTGGTGCGCAGGGTCTTTGCCTCCCTTCTGCCTCATTTCATTTACCCACCTCCTTCCTTTCATTATCCTGTCACCACCCCTCACCTCTTCCCTTTACTCTTTCTGTTTTCCTTTTCCCTTTATGTTCCTCCAGCTTTGACATCTTCCCCGCCCATACTTTGTTTTACAGTTTTTGAGTCTGAAGATTTAAAGATGAATCACATTGATAAGCTTGTGAACTTTTAAAATCAGTATGAATTGTTAGTAGTAGCTGTGCGTTGTTGCTCCCTGGCCCTCTGAGCCTTTATTCTTACATCTTTCTTTTCTTTTCTTTTCTTTTTTTTCTTTACAGACATGGTGTCTGTCACCCAGGTTGAAGAGCAGTGGTGCTATCACGGCTCCCTTCAGCCTCAACCTCCTGGACTCAAGGGATCCTCCCACCCCAGCCTCCTGAGTTTCAGGGACTACAGGTGCATGCCACCTGCCACCACACCTGGCAAAATTTTTGTGCTTTTTGTAGAGTTGGGGTTTCTCCATGTTGCTCAGGCTGGTCTTGAATTCCTCGGCTCAAATGATAATGCCTACTTCAGTCTCCCAAAGTACTGAGACTACAGGCAAGAGCCCCTGCAGCCGACCTATTCTAATATCTGGTCAAAGCTGGGATGGTGAGAGACTCAGAGATCAAAGCCTTCTCTGGGCCATCCCCAGATCTGTGAGTTGCACCTAGCACCTGTCTCACCAATTTAGTTCCCTTGGCCTGGAGTCAAGCCTGTACCCTAAGATCCAGCTTTTTCAAATATCCTGGCTATTCAGGACCGAAGCGGGAATGACATCAGGGAAGGATTTTGCTTGGTGAGGAATAAGAACTCCAGGAAACTGTGATTTGGAATTTGATTCAATGAAATAAGGAGGGGTTGCGCCTTATATTTGGGTAACTCCCTGCAAGCTGTTGCCTGATGCTTTCAGCATTCCTGTGTAACAGCTAAGGGGTAGGAATTATTGATAACCTGTCACGAGGGATGTGGAGTTCAGAGAGAGTAAATGGATTGTGCACAATTAGGTTAATACGTTTTTATAGAACCAAGATGTCCTACTTTCATTTGAAGAAATGATTCAGAAATGGACTCTGATACCCTGATATTAGGAGTCACTGCCCCCAGTTTTGCATAGTAAAGGCAGACTTCCATGCAGTAAACTTTCACTGGACTGTCTGTCTCCCCGCTGCCTGCGAGGCACATCCAAGTCCATGAACAAGGCACCCAGGCCCTCATTGCCTTGGCTGTTGACTGGGTCTTCCATCTTCCTGGGCTCTCTGCCTACCCTACTCTGCCATTTCTCTGGATTTGCCTACCCTTCCCCTTGACCTAACCTGCCATATCACCTGGCTGACCTTTTCCCAGCATAGTGTCTTCTCTGGAACACCTGCCTACTCTCTCAGGGGCTCTTCCTCTGTGTGCCCATCATACCTGTGCACCTCCAGCACGCCTTAAGTACGGGGTTTGGTAATCTGTTTGGTATATATTTCTTTTCCTCACTAGATAACAAGTTCCTTGAGGGGAGGGGCCTGCATCTTATTAATCTTTGCATCTTCACTTTTCATGACATTAGATACATAGTTCCAGCTCAACCAATGTTTCTTCAATGAAAGAATGAGCAATCAGGTATTCATGGGACTTAAAAAATGCAAGTGGCTTGTGCCTGTAATCCTAGCACTTTGAGAGGCCAAGGCAGGTGGATCACTTAAGGTCAGGAGTTGGAGATCAGCTTGGCCAACATGGTGAAACTCCATCTCTACTAAAAAAAATTTTCAAAAATTAGCTGGGCGTGGTGGTGCCTGCCTGTAATCCTAGCTAACCTGGAGGCTAAGAGAATCAGTGAAACCTGGGAGGCGAAGGCTGCAGTGAGCTGAGATCATGCCACTGCACTCCAGCCTGGGCGACAGAGCAAGACTCTGTCTCAAAAAAAAAAAAATGCAAGTTATAGGAGATTTCTAATGTAGGACAATAGGCATACTTTTAAACACATTGTAATAGAAGGGAAACTCTGAGCTTGCTTTTTAGCTTACGGACTGTTATTCTGATGCTTGGAGTTTGTGCTGTATGTAACTGTGTAGAATTCCTTCAGGGGCCTGCTTTGACACGGTGGGTCCTGCTGTGCTCCTAGGTAGCAGCGGGTGCTCATTTTATGCCCTGCCCTGTTGGTTTGAGTAGAAATGCTCTCTGTTCATTATAGAACTCTAATGAGTTATTAGAAGATGAGCAACACGGTAGAAGAGGGATCCACCACTCTCAGAAATAGTTCTGTAGAATTGGGAGCTGAACCACAGGGCCAAGTGCCTCCTCCCAGATGGACCCACTGAGCAGATAGCAGCTGCTACTGTTCCTGCTGGGAGCTGGTATCACATTCATCACATCACTAATGATGACATTCATCATGATGACATTCATAATTTCAGTTATACTTTGAGCAAATGTGGAACCCTACTTATTTTCAGAGTTTACTCCCTTAGATTTTTTTTTTCTGTCCTGGTCCTGTAGAATCAGAGGAGGTGGAAAACACACACCGGGTATATGAGTATCATGATCATGATTCTTACCTCGGAGGAAAACAGATGTACCCCTTTCACCAGCTGCCAACAGAAACAGAGCTCTGCCGAGATTGACAGAGGGTGTAGACCGTCTCCCTTCCCCAGCTGGGCTGGTGCTTGTCCTGACCCACACAGATGGCCTTTTGAGTTAGATTGGGAGTTCATTTTCTCTAAGTCAGATGGCTATTTGAGAAAGCTCATGGGACCCTCTTTTTCATAAATATGCCTGGGCTTCAGTTTTTCCATCCATAGAATGAGGAAGTTGTCATAGATAATCTGGGGATTTGTTTCCAGCTTTTACAATTCCACAATTCATAGTTCTCTGTCCTTTCATAGTTCTTATTTCAAATTCCCAAATTATTATTCTTATGTTTGTGGGTGCAGAATGAGCAGTGAGCCTCTTGTCTCACAGCTGAACGGCACCCTTTATTGAAAAAATATATATGTTGGAAAAACAGCTCTCAATTGCGATGAAATAAATGACAGCCACTTTCAAGGCCAATAACTGAACAATTACAGGAAAGCATTGAATCTTATGCCAGCATGGCTGCTGCAATCCAAGGTGGCCTCGGTACAAAGAATATTTATATGTTGGGTTTCAGAATAAGTGCTCAAGAGCCTCATCTTGTGATGTTATCACAAGAATGTCCAGACAATGTTTTCTTTAACTCCAGGAAGAGTGATTTAGAAGGTCAGATCTTGCCATATGTGTCCAGCTGCATATTCATTGCTCTTGGAAGAGAATTATTCTGTAAACACAGAAATATCCAAGAATGGTTACTTGAAAGATGATCCTTTCTTTGCTTACGGTTGTCAGGACCATGTATGCTCAATAGTACAAAAATAATAAACACTATCAAATTTACTATAACCATAAACCAGGCAACAATATTTTATTTGCATCAGAAGGTCTGATTCTGGGATTTCACTCTCCTATCGTTTGAAAACTGCAGATTGAATCAAGTTTTCTTAGAGTCTGTGAAACCTTGCTCAGAGTTACATAGCCAACCAGTGTACGTATTTCCTTTTTTAAAGACAGAGTTTCACTCTGTTGCCCAGGCTGGAGTGTAGTGGTGCAATCTCAGCTCACTACAACCTCTACCTCCTGGGTTCAAGTGATTCTCCTGCCTCACCCTCCCAAGTAGCTGGGACTACAGGCGTGTGCCACCACGCCTGGCTCATTTATTTTTCTTTTGTATTTTTAGTGCAGATGGGGTTTCACCATGTTGGCCAGGCTGGTCTCGTACTCCTGATCTGAGGTGATCCACCCTTCTTGGCCTCCCCAAGTGCTGAGATTACAGGCATGAATGACCATGCCCAGCCCAGTGTGCCTATTTAACAGCAGAGAAAACTTTCCACTTTTAGCAAATGGAATATTGCCGTTTATTCCTGAAGATAATTGTCTGTGTTTTTAATGCCCTAAGGACGTTTCTCCACCGCAGCTATTCCTGTGGTAGGCTTTTTCTCTCCAGGATTGTTCTAACATGATTTTATAGGAATGGTCATAGAGGAGGGGCCCGTCCCTTGCTGCTTATGCAGGCCATGTATTCATCCTAGAAAAACGCATTGTGCCAGGCGTGGAGATGCATTTTTTTAAACTTTTATTTTAGGTTCAGGGTACCTGGGCAGGTTTGTTATACAGGTAAACTCGTGTCACAGGGGTTTGTTATACGTGTTATTTCATCACCCAGGTATTAAGCCTAGTACCCAATTGTTATCTTTTTTGCCCCTCTCTCTCCTCCCATCCTCCCTCCCTGCTCAAGTAGACCCCAGTGTTGGTTCCCCTCTTTGTGTCCATGTGTTCTCATCATTTGGTCCCCACTTCCAAGTGAGAACGTGCAGTGTTTGGTTTTCTGTGTCTGCATTAGTTTGCTAAGGATAATATCCTCCAGCTCCATCCATGTTCCCACAAAAGACATGATCCCATTCTTTTTTGTGACTGCATAGTATTCCATGGTGTATCTGTACCACATTTTCTTTATCCAATCTGTCATTAATGGGCATTTAGGTTGATTCCATGTCTTCCATATTGTGAAGAGTGCTGCCATGAGCATTCATGTACATGTGTCTTCATGATAGAATGATTTGTATTTCTATAAATGGGATTGCCGAATCAAATGGTAGCTCTGTTTTTAGCTCTTTGAGGAATCACCGTACTGCTTTCCAGAATGGTTGAACAGATTTACACTCCTACCCACAGAGTATAAGTGTTCCCTTTTCTCTGCAACCTTGCCAGTGTCTTGTTCCTATTGGAAGAGCTCTTTTCTGTTGCCCAGAGAGCCATTAACTGCAGCCACTGCGTTTCTAACTGTTTGATATTGTTGCTCTGGGAAGTGAGCATTTCCCTTTATCCTGCTCTCAGGGTACCTGGGCAGCTGCAGGGTAATCTTTCCCACAGGGAGCAATGATTCATCCTCAGGGACTTTGGCAGTTTTTCTTGTGCAAGGTCAGATTGCACTTCCCAATGCAATACCGAGGCCAAGGTAAGAGTGCCCTCATAGGATATAATCTCAGGTTTCCAAGTCAGATCTCCCTCCCTTTTGCCACTGTGGTTTCTTCCTATTCAAATCATGAATCATAAAGAGGAGCTCATGGAAAATCTTTTTATAGAAATGGACATATTATTTCTATGCTTGCCTTTCTATTTTGGGGGCAGAGAGAAGGAGAGAAGATGCAAGGCTGGGTCACAGCTAGACAGGATGGGGGCTCTAGCACCAGCTCTTACCTGTGTTTAAAACTGAGATAGCTTTTTCTGACACAGTCAAAAATAATTTGTGCTTTTCAAGAAATGGAATGTGGCTGGGTGCGGTGGCTCATGCCTGTAATCCCAGCACTTTGGGAGGCCGAGGCAGGCAGGCGGATCACCTGAGGTCAGGAGTTTGAGACCAGTCTGGCCAACATGGTGAAACCCTGTCTCTACTAAAAATACAAAAATTATCTGGGCATGGTGGTGTGCGCCTGTAATCTCAACTACTCAGGAGGCTGAGGCAGGAGAATGGCTTGAACCCAGGAGGCGAAGGTTGCAGTGAGCTGACATTGCGGCCACTGCACTCCAGCCTGGGCAAAAGAACGAGACTCCATCTCCAAAAAAAAAAGAAGTGGAATGCATTCAAACACAAAACTACCCCAACTAATTAAAAAAAAAACAGGGGTATTGTCACTGAAAATTATGACCTTTTAAAGGGTGAGTTTTAATTATTCTCCCAGAGGAATTAGTCACATTTCAGCTAAAGATGACAGACGGCAGGACAGTTAATGCCTTTGCGTGCACCCCCTTCAGAGAGTGCTCAATGGGACCTGGATTTTCTCTTCTTTTTGATAGGTTGCTGAAAAGCCAAGGGTCAAAATGACCGAGCGCTTTGACTGCCACCATTGCAGCGAATCTCTCTTTGGCAAGAAGTACATCCTGCGGGAGGACAGTCCTTACTGCGTGGCATGCTTCGAGACCCAATACGCCAACACCTGCGAGGAGTGTGGGAAGCCCATCGGCTGTGACTGCAAGGTACCTCCTTCAGGCCTCTGAGGGTCCCCTGTGCTCCCCCAAGAAACCTGGGCTTCTCTGTGGTTTGTGCTGAAGCCCTGATCCACCATTGAAGTCTGTCTGTTGAGCCCCCTCCCATGGGTGTGGACCCTGCACGTATCCTTTCGGAGCTTCTTCCCTCTACCTGATGTGATCTGTGTCCACAAGCACCGAGTGAGGGCCTTGCCAGGACTTCTGTGTTTAGTGTCTTAAGGACACTTTCTGTATTCTAGTTATTAGTGCCCTTATCTAACCACCCACCTGCCTACCAGTACTGGACCTTTCTTAAGGGCGGTGCTCTCTTTCTCCTGTCGGTTTGCCCCACGGTGAGTAACGCGGAGCAGGTGCTGTGCTCAGTCAATATTTGATGAATGAATGTGTACATTAGAGAACGAGAGTTGGTTCCTAGATAAATGAGCACGTAGAAGCACAAAGTCCTTGGAAGATTGTGGGCTCTTTTCCTTTAATGAGAGGAGGACAGGATTGGTATTGTTTCCTTCCAGTGGGGAATGTGTTCACCACATGGAATAGTGGGATGACACAGCGTGGTTCGGCAGAGGCCACTGGTCAGTTGTGCCGACTGCCCCATGGTTAAGGGTGGTGAACCCTGGCCTGCACTTCTCAGCAGACCCTTCTTTCATCCTGGACCGCTGAAGGACACGCTGGGAGCCCATCCATAGCTCTGAGCTCTCTGATCCCTTCACCTGCAAACAGTTGCTAAAACAGGCCAGAGAAACCCCTCATGTGGCTGTCATTATGAGTGCCATGGAACTGGGTACAAAATGAGGTCCCTTTGGCATCTCTAAAGGGATTCCCACCTGAATGGGCACCAAGTCAGATCATGGCGTTTTCCTATCTCTTTTCTGCTCCCATTGCTTTGTGCTCTGTGGGGATTTTTTGCCGCTCTCCTCTCTAGTTAATATCAGCATATTGCTGCCGACTGATTGACTTAGGCCATGCCTGCCGTTGGATCATTCTAGCACATCCGACATGTGTTCTTTCTCTTTCTTTCTCTGATCACATCATTCTTAGGAAAGACAGGAATCAGAAGTCTGCACTATCACTTTCTGTTCCTAGGGATTTAGTGACAGTTGAGGGATGGTTTCCATCTTGTGGCGAAAGAGACCTCTGCCCTGAGCAGAGACAAAAGATGTACAGCACCAGCCCCTGAAACCATGCAGCAGTCCTGTGTCTTTAGGCGTCAGGGCAGATGCTGTGCCGAATGTAAAAGAAACAAAACTCAGCAGTGGTATTGTGCCAAACCTTTGAAATACCATAAGCAAAAATAGCTGATCTGGCTGTTCTAAAAGTTGCGTGTCTTCCTCTGTCCCTTCTGCCTGCTGCATGTCTCACTGTACCTGGTGACCATTCTCAGTCCCTTTTCATGTATTTAACAGGCCAAGCAGGAGAGCTCAGCCACCAGCCTGCCCAGTTCCAGCCCGGGCTCTGTGTCTCATTTGCTCTGTGGCCTTGGGTCAGTTATTTGAACCTTCCATGAACAGTTCCACACCTACAAAATGGGGAGAACCAGGCCAGGCGCAAAGGCTCAATGCCTGTAATCCCAGCACTTTGGGAGGCCGAAGTGGGCGGATCACTTGAGGCCAGGAGTGCAAGACTAACCTGGCCAACATGGCGAAACCCTATCTCTACTGAAAATACAAAAATTAGCTGGGTGTGGTGGTGCGTATCTGTAATCCCAGCTACTTGGGAGGCTGAGGCATGAGAACCACTTGAACCTGGGAGGCAGAGGTTGCAGTGAGCTGAGATCATGCCACTGCACTCCAGCCTGAGAGACAGAGTGAGACTCTGTCTCAAAAAAATAAATGGGGGAGAACCAGGGATCTGCTTTATAAGATGGTTCCAATATGTAGATACAAGCCCTCGCACTCTACTAGCAGCTGACAGGGTGAGCTCCAGACTGCCACCTTTCTGCTGACTGTTTCCTTATTCTTCTTGTGACACATCCCTTCCACACACCTTTCAGAAGCTTCACCCTCTCTCTTTGTTGCCTTGCATTTTGGAAACATCAATAAAAATGTCCAGTTTGAGGAAGAACTAGATAGCCAGAGAAAAATACAATTATTTCATAAAAGCTTTACCTGGAAAAGAAAGAAATACTTAAGTGGGTGAGAGGTTCAGTATCATCTGGCAAAAAGTAACTCTTTCAGTGACAGATTTTGGATATTTGGGGCTAATCATCCCTGATCAGTGGCTGAAATAAAAACAAAACAAAAATCATTTGCCATTTCTCCAGTGATTTAGTGGAAAAAACCCTTAAAAACCAGTCGTCCTTCCATGTGTGTTTTATGAGCAAATAAACAAGAGTCTCCCAAGTGGAGCCAAAACAATCAAGGCTGCTGTCATTCCAGGAGGGAATCATACTGAACTTTTCAACCCGGATTAATGCTTAGAGATACATGGGATTACACTGTGTGATGTTCTACATTTTGGAACAAAAAGAGACATTGATTTGAAGCAAGACCTTGGCATTCAGGACTTTTTTTTTGAGACGGAGTTTCGCTCTTGTTACCCAGGCTGGAGTGCAATGGCACGATCTCAGCTCACCGCAACCTCCGCCTCCTGGGTTCAGGCAATTCTCCTGCCTCGGCCTCCTGAGTAGCTGGGATTACAGGAGCACGCCACCACGCCCAGCTAATTTTTTGTATTAGTAGAGACGAGGTTTCACCATGTTGACCAAGATGGTCTCGATCTCTTGACCACCCGCCTCGGCCTCCCAAAGTGCTGAGATTACAGGCTTGAGCCACCGCGCCTGGCCTGGCATTCAGGACTTTTGATGCTTTAGGCGTGATTTTCTTGACCATCAAAAATAATCAGGTAGTAGGGTTTGCAGTGGAAGCAATGACAGAAAAACTTCCTGTTTTTTTCTGGAAGTAAAGCCTATAATCCTGGCAGGTGGGGAGATACTTGATAGAGGAACTGTGCTTTTAGGTCTGGTGGCCAGTCTCTTCTCTTAAAATAGCACAGCCACAATGGGCCTCAGCTGCTTCTCTCTGAAGGACGTGTTCATGTGTGTACATTTTAAATGCTGGCATGCCTGTGAGAGTTAGGCTAATTTTGAGAGTCCTGACCGACTTAAAGGAGACAGACCAGACGTCAGAGCCTGTTCTATAGGTTGAACGTCCTCTCTATGTAGCCACTGAATTGTAATCTTTATTTCTGTCAAGTTACTCTGGGAAAATGCTGTCATCTCAAAGGGTAAAGATTATTGATTTGTATGGCCAGTGTAACTAACAGTGGAGAGCAGGCAATACTAATACAATTTTATGATACTACACTCTTCCTGAACGTTTTCCTGGACACCTGTTAATATCAACAAAATATTTTTGTAGACTGATTACAGATTTTTTTGGGGGATCTAACTACATTCTAGCCTCCAAAAATTCAACGAACTAAAGAAAAAATAAGGCTGGGCATGGTGGCTTATGCCTGTAATTCTAGCACTTTGGGAAGCCAAGGCGGGTGGACCACTTGAGGCCAGGGAGTTGGAGACCAGCCTGCATCTTATTCATCTTTGTATCTTCAGCATTTTTCATGACATTAGACACATAGTTCCAGCTCAACCAATATTTTTTCAATGAATGAATGAGCAATCAGGTATTTATGGGATTTAAAAAATGCAAGTGGCTCATGCTTGTAATCCCAGCACTTTGGGAGGCCAAGGTGGGTGGGTTATCTGAGGTCAGGAGTTTGAGACCAGCCTGGCCAACATGGTGAAACCCTGTCTCTACTAAAAATACAAAAATTAGCTGGGTGTGGTGGCTCATGCCTGTAATCTCAGCTACCTAGGAGGCTGAGGCAGGAGAATTGCTTGAACCTGAGAAGCAGAGATTGCAGTGAGCTGAGATCGCACCACTGCATTCCAGTCTGGGTGACAATGAAGACTCCATCTTAAAAAAGAAAAAAATAGGCTAACCAATAACTCCAGAGATGGTTATTAATACTGTGCATTTAACAAATTGGTGATTTTCAGCCCTGGGCGACACACCTAACTCAGACTTTGAATATTCCATGGCTTTGCCAGCAATCCCATGAAATCGGACAGACTGCCACACCTACCCTTGTACTTAGAGGGTGCTACGAAGAGAAAAAAATAATAATGAACAAAAACGAAAGATCTGCAGATCAAAAACTTGCATTCAGGGTTTCGTTTCCAGTGGTAGTCATTGGAACCACTGTGTATCACATGATGACTTGTTCCAGGCATATTGTAAATGCCTAAACTGCATGATCTAAATTCCTCCTAACACCCTTTAGGTAGGAACTTTTTTCATTCCATTTTAAGGTGAAGCTGCTGAGGCCTAGAGAGGATGAGGATCTTGCCAAGGGTTAACGGAATTAGGAAGTAGCTGAGATACAATTGGAGCCCAGACCCAGCAGGTCCTCTCCCAGCATGCAATGCTGCCTGTCACCTGCAGCCTCGGGCAGGGCCCTGTCTATGCAACTCTCGGGCCAGATTTGGTCAGTCCTTAAGAGTAAGAGGTGATGACCACCTGGCCTCTATCAAGTGACTTTCATTCAAAGGCCCCTACTCTTCTCCCGGGCCCCTTTAGACGGTGATGATTACATTGCAGAATTGAGGCTCAAGTCGTTTCTCAAACTCTGTTTCCAGCTTTTGTAGTTAATTAAATAGGAGACATTGAAGTGATGATCAAATTGACACAAGTTTATCCATCATGCTGTAAAAGTATCAGTTAATGTTTGGTAATGGACAGAAAAGTTCATTGGTATTTTGGCAGAAAGCAACCTGGTGGAGCTCTGAAATAGGAGACGAAGGTTTCCACACATTCAGGTTAAATCTAGATGTCCCTGGTATATTTTGGAAGGTTTCTGACCAAAGCTAGTGAAAGGTGTAAGGTCAGGTCTGAAAAATTCCTCCTTCTGTCCTTGGTGTGACAGAGGCCTCTCCCGCTGGTCTTTCTGGACCTTTTTCTGGGAAGAGCGCCTACTCCAGTCACATTCTCACAGTCCAGCCTGCCAACCTGGTGCTTTTTTATTTATTGGGATGGTTTTTAAGTTCTCAATGAGCAAATTACCTTTTTAAATCTTCCATGTAGAATTTGTTCACAGAGTTTGTAACGTGCACTTAAAACGTGTATTTATTTGGATTTCCTCCTACAAGACAAAAATCTGTTTCTGAAGGGAATTTAATCAAGCAGGGTCCTAGGATCAGGAGCAAAGCTGTCTGGATGAAGTCCATAAGAAGGACCTGTCAGCGCATGAAACCAAAAGTTCAGCCACAAGGCACAGCAGCAGAGTGCACAGCGCCCAGCAGTGACGCCTCATGCACCAAGGCCGGACCCCGGAGCCAAATCTGCCTGGCTCCACCTTCAACGAGCTGCACCAGGGGACAAGGCCTGCCATCTATAAGTCTCAGTTTCCACGTCTATAAACTGGGGTTCCTAGCTCAAGGGACTGTCAGGGGAACTGAGTGAGTTAACGTCTAGGGAACACCTGTGAAGGGCCAACACAGAGCTGTCATTTCTGCTGTTCATTTTTCCACATCTTCATTTGTAAGGATTTGAAAGAATGTACAGTTGGAAGCCTGATGAGCTTAAAGCATAGAATATCTTTTCATAATGCTGAGCATGGATGACACAAGAGTCCATTTCCGAAGTGAAATTGTGTGGATTTGAAGAATGGTTGGTCCCAGCCCAGGTGGATTGGGGTGTGAAGGAGGGAGGATGAGAGCCAGCTGCTTCAGTCTGGGTGACCTGCCACCCAGAGCCACCTTCCATTAGCTGAGGGGTCCAGGGCTCCCTCCAGGCCACTTGCCGCTAAGGCTCAACCAAAGTTTCAAAAAGGACACATTTGGAGCTAAACAACAAGCACAGCCCATGTTAGGAATGTTTCTGAAATGGAAAAATATCAAATCAGAAAGGAAGTGTGTGGGCCTAATCTTGCATGTTTATCAACATTTTACTGCAATGTATGACATTTCTGTGTGCACAAGATTAGCCTTGGTATTTTTTTCTGGGAAGTATAAAAGACTTTTTTTTTTCCTTCTTTTTGTTTTCAATTTCTCTCTAGGGGAATTTAAAACCAGATATTTTCATCATAAAATTCTTGAGCAAGTCTGCCAAGGTGTCCTTATTTCTTACCCTGTTGCCTCTCAGCGTCTAACTGCTGTCTCTGTTACACTCACTTTTGCTATTCACAATGGAGTGCTAAGGAAATAGTAAAATTAAGCTAGACAAGACTGGCATGGTGCTAATAACTGAAACTAAAAATCGGTTTGGAGCTTTTCTGTTTGAAAAGGGTCACTTGAGCCGGGCATAGTGGCTCACGCCTCTAATCCAGCACTTTGGGAGGCTGAGGCAGAAGGATCACTTGAGGCCAAGAGTTGGAGACCAACCTGGGCAATATAGCAAGATTCCTATCTCTAAACAGATAGATACAGGTAGACAGAACAGATAGATTGAAGAAAAGAAAGGGTCACTTGGCACTAGGTCTTCACAGGTAAGGATTCAGAGTGTGGTAGGAAGCACAGGCTTGGGCACCTGGGTCTAATCAATGATCATCTCGCTTCTAGGCCTTTTGGTGGCATTTTCCAGTCCACCTCTAAGCTCCAGGGAATCGTGTGAGTAAAATCCTCCCTCCTGCTGAGACTGAGAGACTGCCATGTTGGCCAAGATCTCTAAAAAATCAAAGCGAGCAGTATTGATACCTTCCTCTTACCATTAAAGTCTTTCCTCACTTCCTCCTTATTGTGAACTTTCTTAAGAAGTGAGTCCAGGAGGAAGCAGTGACGTGAATTTACTAACTTGACTCAGACTTCTAAAGAGAACACAAATGGGGAGCCCCATTCAGAGAGTGACAAGGAATCCCCATGACATGATTAGTTACCTATGAGTTTCCAAATAGGATTTGGAAAGAGGCTTACAACTAGGTAGCCAGCGTAGCACATGGCTTCTCTGCAGCCAGCACTGCCCTGGCCGAGGAAGCTTTGTAGAACAGATGAGATTTGAGCTAGGCCTTGCAGCCAAGTAGGATTTGGCCTTTTGGGGAGGAGGGAAAGGGCATTCCAAGGCTAGGGACAGAGTATGGTCAAAGGCATAGAGATGAGGAAGAGGGGACCAGAGCAGAGGGTCAGGTTGGAAAGCGAGTTGGGGTCAACTTGCAAAGGGGCTGACATGCCAGGTGAAAAAAACAGGAGCACAGTTTAGTTCTGTGGATCATTTCAGGTGGAAGGGCAGCGGGAATGTTGGAGAAAACAGCTTTTTGGTGTCATTACATTGAATTGGCTCACCTAGAAGAATAAAACTTTATTTCTTAGAGTTATTGCATGGCTCCAAATAGGTACAAAGAATTAAGAAAAAATTTTAGATTTAAAAGGGCTGAGAAAATGAAAAACAGCACATACAAAAGTAGAGTGGTAGAGTTACCAATGTGTCACTTTAAGATGGCAGCAATTCTAATCGATAGGACTATCTTCACAAGGACATGTAGGTTCAGCAAGTGACACATTGAGGCAACTCTTCTCATTATTAGCTGTGATCCAAATAATGGCTTATACTAACATCCATTGAGCAATTGCAGTACACACCAGCAACTATTATACATGCTTGTCACAATATGCAGTGGCTATATTATTCCTGCTGTACAGGTCAGAAATCTGGTGAGAGAGGTTAAGTTACTTGCCCATGGTGACGTAGCTGGCATAGGGCAGAGCCAGGATTTAAGTTTAGTCAGTCTCGCATTTGGGCCCTTGAATTGAACCCCTAGGATGAAGTAACTGAGCAATTTAATCACGTGCTCCTGGGATCCCAGAGGGGCACTTGGCCCACAGTGGTACAAGAGACGTGGACTGTGGGATCCGAGGCTCTCCTATCCTGCTTGCATGCGGCAGGCGTTCAGGTATTGCTGGCCCAGGAAGTCCATCGCCCTGTATGGCAGCAGGGAGGTGGGCCAGTTCTGTTCCTACTGAGGACCCACCAACAACAGTGATGCAAGCTTGTTTATGGAGTATTTTCAGTTATTGTGCATTGCAAAACTTAAGAACATGAGCATAGGTTAATATTTATCTTCGGGGAAAAGAGTTTCCTGTAGAAGATTTTAGAATTAGGAACTGCTGCATGCATATTCACTCAGGAATGCGTGTGTGTGCAATTCATAGAGGTAGCTAAGAGAAACATTGTGCAGCTAAGTGCAGACGGCCCCAGGGAATGATGCCGAGATAACGCAGCCCTGGGCAGGAAAAGGCGCTTTGGGGAAGGCACTCCGTCTTCTGTTTCTTACGACAAAACCTGGATCTCTGCATGCCCCAACCCTATTGGGATGGGGAGCACTTTCAGGTAACCACTCTACACCAGCCTGAAGGGAAAGGGCAGCTTCTGGCAGGAGCCAAGGCAAAATGGTTCCCAGGGAATACAGCAGAGCAGGTTGTCCTGGGAGAACACAGCCTGCACCTTGTGAGGTGGGATTCGAGAGAGCAGGTGGAAGGGACCGGCTGGGCCTGCGGAAAGTCTCCCAAGTCTTGGCTGGATGCTTAGTCCAGTAACATGTGGACAGTATCCACATTTAGAGGGACAATTTCAAGTGTCACATGTCTCTGTCAGTGAATCAGTCTTAAACTGTAGCTACTGCATTTTTGTGACATAAATATTAACCGTAGGAAAATGGAATTCTGCAATGTCCTGGATCCGTGTGCATGTCTTAGCCAGCTTTCCCATGTCTGTGCAGGCACTCTTTGCTCTGTCTGGGGACTCAGTGACCAGAGCGCAGGCTGTGGTGACATCTGGTGGCTTCACTCTCATGTTGTTGACCTTGGAGTTTTCTCCCTCAGTTTTTCTTGAAGGTCAGCCCCAAAAGGCACATTTCCTAGAAATTGTATCTCCTTTCCTTCCTTTGTCACTGATAACTTGCCACCCCACTACACAATGCCTGCTCTCTGGGCAGGGTACCCGACTTGTGGCAGTCACCATCTTCCCAGAGGGAGGCCAAGGATCTCCTTGCCTCTCCCGGTGCCTGCTCCATGGGTCTCTTGTCTCAGCTGGACGGTGACTCATGAGTCATGGAAAACATTCTGCAGCTTTTCCCCAAACGAGCAGTCCTCCATGAGGTGGCTCGCCTGCACAGGGGGACACAGATAAGTTCTGGAAAGGTGGAAACTGACTTTTATTTTGAGATAGAGTTTCATTCTTTTGACCCACGCTGGAGTGTAATGGCATGATCTTGGCTCACTGCAGCCTCGGCCCTCCACCTCCTGGGTTCAAGTGATTCTCCTGTCTCAGCCTCCTGAGTAGGTGGGATTATAGGCACGCACTACCATGCCTGGCTAATTTTTGTATTTTTAGTAGAGACGGGGTTTCAGCATGTTGTCCAGGCTGGTCTCGAACTTATGACCTCAGGTGATCCACACGCCTCAGCCTCCCAAAGTGCTGGGATTACAGGAGTGAGCCACCCTGCCCTGCCAAAACATACTTTTTGATTCTTTTAATTCTGGTAAAATACACAGAACATCACAATAATCATCTTAACCACTGTTAAGTGTACTGTTGAGTAGTAGGTGCATTCAGATTGCTATGTAACCAATCCCCAGAGCTTTTGCTTGTTGCAAAACTGAAATATTGTCCCCATCAAACCCATTTATGCCTGGTATTCCATTATTGGAATGCTAAGCATGCGGGAGTTATTTATATCCTACTGCTCAAGGTCATCGCCAAGGTCTGATTGCAAAAATTCAAAAAACTGCATCCTCAGGCATGAATGGGTTAAACACTCACTCCTACAACCTACAACCCTCCTCCCCGCTTCTTTCCTAGGGCGAGGCCCTGGAGCAGGCCATCATCAGCCAGGCCCCGCAGGTGGAGAAGCTCATTGCCACGACGGCCCATGAGCGGATGCCCTGGTACCACAGCAACTTGACGCGCGAGGAGGCCGAGCGCAAACTTTACTCTGGGACGCAGACCGACGGCAAGTTCCTGTATGTGGGGCCCGGGATTTGGGTGCGGTGAGGACTGTGGCTTGTTGGCCGGGATCCTGGGGACTGGGGCAGACGTGAGTGTGCAGGTGGGCTGTGAGGGTGTGCCTGTGTTCACATGTGCACGTGGGTTGTGCGTTTCTGTTGTGCAAAGGGACTTGGACATGGGGAAGTAGTAGCAGTGATTAGGAAGACCTCCAGAGTCGGTCCCTTGGCCTGGCTTGGAATCTGCCCCCGCCCTTCTGCCACCTGCTGGCTGCGGCCCTTGGGCAAGTAGTGGACCTTGTTTGCCTGCCTCAGTTTCCTCTCTTTCAATCAACAAATATTTACTGAATACCTACTGTGTACCAGGCACTGAGGACATGGCAGTGAGCCAAACAGACACAGTGCCTGTCCTCATGGGGCAGGTAGACAAGAAAAGGAATCAATAAAATAGAGACGCTGTCAGATGGTGCTAAGTGCCCTGTGTGCAGGTGGGAAAGGGCTGCAATTTTAGATTAGGTGGTCAGAAGAGGCCTTCCTGAGAAGGTGACTTTTGAGTAAAGGAAAGAAGTTGAGGAGTGAGCTATGCAACTTTCGGGGGAAGGGTGTTCCTGGAAAATGCGATGGCAAGTGCAAAGATGAGGAGGCAGGAGTCTATTTGGCGTGTTCTAGAAACATTGTGGAGGCCGTGTGCCTGGAGCTGAGTAAGTGAGGGGGAGAATGGGAGGAGGTGAGGGCAGGGCAGGGACTTTAGCTTTTCCCCCAAGTGAGGTGGGATCCCTGGGAGAGTGTTGAAGCCGTCCCCCTAACTGTCCGGTGGTTGACAGCAGTACCTCCCTCCAGGGTCCTCTATGAGGAGTACATGATTAATACGTGTGAAGCAGTGAAGCAATAGGACGGTAACTGACATAGGAAAAATGTGGTAAATACTAGCTTTTATATGTGGGTGAATGTGCGTGTCTGAGCCACAGCTGAGGCCGTGTGGCTGTTTGTGAGTTTGTTAATGTGAAAAGAATCTCTCAAAAGCTCTTTTTAAAACTCTGGCAAGTGTTTGACAGCCCGGCTAGGGCTGTTGCTGTCTGGTTTGGACACGGGATCTTTTCTATAACCAATGGGATCCAGATGCAGCTGAGGTCACTTGGGCCTCAAGATACAGAGAAATTGGTGCCTGCTTTTCTCCCATGACCTCAGGAAGCCCAGTGTTTTCCCCCAAGAAATCTGTGGGGACAATTCCTGGCCTGAGCCCCTGCCTGCCAAATCCCTTGAGTCCCCTGCCTCCCCCAGGGCTTTTACCTCTCCTTCGGTCAACCCACTTGGAGGAAATGACCACTTCCCTTGATTTGCCTCACCCATGTGAAGTTTCTGTAGATTGCCTGCAGGCCTCTTGCAAGATGCAGCTCCTTCCCCAAGATTCTGTTGTGGGCTGATGAAATAACTCACCCTACCATAAAAATTCAGATTTGGCTGGACTATTAATTGGAGTGGAGTTTCCAAAGCTTCTGAGGGAGCTCTTAGATATGTTACAGATAATACTCAGCTGCCAGCACAGCTTCTGAACAGCTTGGGACAGGGCTGTTTTCTCAAAAAGGAAACCTTTGCATTTGTATCAGTTAGCTTTTGCTACATAGCAAACAGCCCGAAGACTTATTGGCTCAAAATACCAGTTTATTACTTTTCTGATTCTGTGAGCTAACTAAGCAGTTCTGGTTTGGGTCTGAGCTGGGCCTGAATAGGTTGGGATGGACACGCTCACGTGACTGGCCATTAACTCAGTGTCACCTGGGTGAAGGGGACGAGCTGGCCCTGTGCAGTCATCATCTAGCAAGCTGGCTGGGGCTTGTTTGTGTAGTGGTGATGCAGGGTTCCCAAGAACACTCGGAGAGGAGAGGGCAAGTTCAAGCCTTTGTGTAATATCACTAATGTCCTATTGGCCAAAGCAAGTCACATCACCAAAACCAAAGTCACTGTGGGAAAGGGACTCCCTAAGGGAGAGGAATGCAGGCAGCCATTTTTGGCTTACTATAACCTCTGCCTCCTGGGTTCAAGTGATTCTCCTGCCTCAGCCTCCCCAAGTAGCTGGTACTACAGGTGTGCACCACCATGCCTGGCTAATTTTTCTGTTTTTAGTAGAGATGGAGTTTTCCCATGTTGGTCAGGCTGGTCTCAAACTCCTGATCTCAGGTGATCTGCCCATCTCCCCCTCCCAAAGTGCTGGGATTACAGGCATGAGCCATCACGCCCAACCTGTTAAGTGTTTCTAACCTCTCCTGACTGAAGACCTCTTTGGAATCCTACTGACTGC
Source organism: Aotus nancymaae (assembly GCF_030222135.1). Classification (NCBI taxonomy): domain Eukaryota; kingdom Metazoa; phylum Chordata; class Mammalia; order Primates; family Aotidae; genus Aotus; species Aotus nancymaae. The sequence goes on from NW_026988756.1 coordinate 195,595, forward strand.
TGCTTTCACAATCCCTCCAAACATATTCACCTAAAAGACTTTGCAGACAGTTATACGAGATCATGGTTGATCCTGAACCTCATTGCTGGAGACTTTTCAGGTCAAGAACTTATGATTTAGACCAGTTATTTCATTTCATACATAAGGAAACCGAGCACAGTAAGGATAAGCAGTGTATTCAGTGTTCCACAGATAATCTGTGACAGAGCTGGGTGTGTAGTCCTAGGTAGCAATTAACTGTAAAGTCAGAAATGCATTTACATCCTGGCTCCACCTCCCACCTCTTACCAACTCTGCAGTTCAGGCAAGATACATAAACTTGTGTCTCATTTTCCTCAACTGCGAAATGGAGATAACGATAGTACCTACTTTGTGGGGAGTGCTGTGATTATAGGACAAATATGTGAAGAATTTAGAACCAATACTTTAATAATAAATGGTAGCTCTTTTTTTTTTTTTTTTTGAGATGGACTTTTACTCTTGTTGCCCAGGCTGGTGTGCAATGGTGTAATCTTGGCTTGCTGCAGCCTCTGCCTCCAGGGTTCAAACGATTCTCCTGCCTCAGCCTCCTGAGTAGCTGGGATTACAGGTGCACACCATTATTTCCGGCTAATTTTTGCATTTGTATTAGAGATGAGGTTTCACCATATTGGTCAGGCTGGTCTCGAACTCCTGACCTCAGGTGATCCACCCTCTTCAGTCTCCCAAAGTGCTGAGCCACTGCACCTGGCCAAGTAGCTTGAGCCACTGCACAGGCTTGAGCCACTGCACCTGGCCAAGTAGCTTTTTTTTTTTTTTTTTTTTTAAATAGGCCTGAACCAGAGACAGATGTAGCTCTTATAGGTTCTATGTATTATTTTATATTATACATAGAAGGGAGATACAAATTGATTTTGTAGCCTGTACTTCTGGCTTAAGTGCAAGTTTCAACTGCAAGAACAAAGAATTGCCACCACCTAGTATTTTTTTTTGTAAATAAAGTAGAACTTATGGTACTGAAATATATGTGGTGATAACACCAATGTCTTAGCCTGTGGGTTATTATCTGGGAATTTGTGGCTGGTCTTTATGAACTCACATGGCTCTTTCAAAAGAGTGTATCGGTTAGCGTTTGCCATGTAACAACTTGCTGTATTCACACCCTGAAGCTTAGTGGCTTAAAGCAATGGTCATTTACAGCCAGGTGAGGTGGCTCATGCCTGTAATCTCAGCACTTTGGGCAGCTAAGGCAGGTAGATCACCTAAGGTTAGGAGTTCGAGACCAGCCTGCCCAATATGGTGAAATCCCATCTCTACTACAAATACAAAAATTAGCTAGGTGTAGCGGCTACACCTAGGCTACACCTAGGTGTAATGCTAGGTGTAGCATAGAATCCCAGCTACTCGGGAGGCTGAGGTAGGAGAATCACTTGAACCCAGGAGGCAGAGGCTGCAAGGAGCTGATTGCACCATTACACTCCAGCCTGGGCAACAGGAGCAGAACTCTGTCTTCAAACAAACAACAAACAAACAAAAAAACCCAAACCAAACCAAAACAAAAAAAACCCAACCAATCAACCAAACAAACCCAAAACAAACAAACAAAACAAATGTGTTATTTATTCACTCATGTTTTGCTTGGCAGTTTGTGGGGGTTGCTTGGCAATTTGGGCTGAGTTCAGCTGGGTGCCTCTTCTGCTGGATTTTTGAGTTTACTCATGTGGCCACAGTCAGCTGGAAGGTTGGCTGGAGCTGGATGGTCTCTGGGATGGCCTCACTCACATGAGTGGCTATGGCAGGCTGGGGTGCCTTGGTTCTTCTCCATGGGCCTTCTCTAGCAGGCTAGCTTGGACTCATTCCCATGGTGTTTGCAGAGCTGTCAGGAAAAGTAAGAGAGGGCAGGCAGACCTCAATGCTCAACCACTTTTCAAGCTTGTGTTATGTTTGCTAGTGTCCAATTAGCCATAGCAAGGCATATGGCCAAGCCCTGATTCAGGAAATAGAGGAGGAGACTCCACCTACTGATGGGAAGAGCTCCCTAATATTGTGGCTGTTTTTCCCCCAATATTCCACATGGAAGTTTAAATAAACAAACACGGAGGAAATTATTAGTTCCAGAAGAAAGAAAGAAAGAGACAGACAGAGGAGGAGAGATAGAGATGGGGGGGGGGAGGTTTCCTGTTTGCTGGTGAGTAGCCACTTGGCATCAAGTCTCTGTTGTCAGTTTAAAACTTCAGGTTGTGACCCTTAGGAGGTGTTTTCACTTCTCACAGTCTCTGGAGACCATCTCCTCCAGGACAGCCTGCCAGCTGCCTCTGACTTCCATAGTTCTGAGACCCCCAGGGCCAGTAGTCCTCCCTCCTCACCGGAAAGCTGCATTTAACAGGGTCTTGTGCCAGTGACTCAAAATAGAAATGTTTTGTGGGAGACGTTGGCTGGAGTCACTGTGATGGCATTGCATCTGCTCTCCCAGCCTAATGTCTCTGTGGGACGTTTGTTTCCTAGTTAGTATGTGGGGGACGGGGGGGTTCTCTTCCTTGCCCTTTGGTGAGCCCTCATTGCCCTGCGCCCTGATTTCCTATCTCTCCACATTATCTCCAGATTGTTATGGGCTAGCCTGGGAACTACCCCACCCTTCACTGCACTGTTCTTTGGGGAATGTGCTGTCCAGGAATGGATGGGATGGTCACAGCTGCACCTCTCTCCCTCACTCAGGGGACATTTCCTAAGGAAGGGCCTCATTGCAAGGTGGGCCCACAGCTGCCTTGCTCACTGCCGTATCCCTGCACTCAGAACAGTGCCTGACCTGTGGTCCACAGCCAGTAAAGATTTGTCCAGTGAATGAACATCCACAGGCAGGGCCAAGCCTGGTCTGAGAATTTGCACCTTGGAGGGTGTAGCTCGCAGGCTATTGCAAGGGTTCCTCTGTAGCTTAATGCAATCCCTGAGCTCAGGAGTTGGCTGCCTCCGGCCTCCACAGCTTTCACTGGGCCAGCTGCCCTCCCTCCTCACTGGAAAGCTACACTTGACCCTGCAATAGAGGCTTGTGCCAATGACCCCAAACAAAACTGTTTTGTGGGGGATGATGACTGTCACTGTGGTGTTTCATGCGAGAGTACTGGTGTCTGACATGGTTGGTCTCTATATGTGTGGGGATGTGTGTGTACTCAGGGCTGAAGGGGATGGGGGAACAGGTTCTCACCCCACAACTGTACCATCTTTGAGGGGCTCCATTCCCATCATAGATATGAAAGGTTTATATGTTTATTTTGACAAAATTCCAGCAGAAGGCAATCGAGGGTCTTATTCTAGGAAAAGTCTGTCTATTATGGAGCTGGTCAGTCTTGTGATGAGAAAGTGACTTGTTCTGATTTGCACAGGGGTGCCCTGTCAGCTGGTCATGGAGCTGTGCCCACCTGTGTGGGTCTGTGTGGAAAAGGCTTTCTCTCCCCAGGAGAATGGTGCTGGTCTACATGTTGAAGGCTCTGTGTCTGTTTTAGAAGGCCAAATGCCTCCCATGGTTGGTTGATGTGTGGTCGAGTGTACCTCCAATGGCTGAGTGCCTGTGGATGACTGTACTATCTCCCCATGGATGACAAGTGTCTGGCCATGGATAGTCAAGTGTTCAGCCATGGTGGACCAGGTGTTCCTCAATAGATGGGTGTCCCCCTCCTCCCATGGCTGAGTGTTCACCATGTGTGGTTGGGTATTCCCCATGAATGGCCATCTGTTGGCTCTTGGAGGACTATGCATTTTCCTGGGAACACAACCATGGCCCCTCCACTGCTCTCTGCCCCTTGGACCATTATCAGCAGATCTGCTGAGGTGAGGGAGTCTGGCCTGGCTTTCCTAGTCCCTGCACTTCTCTGCAAGGTTTCTGGGTGTGGAGCCCATGGGGTGTGTGTGTGTGGAACCTGGGCACAGTAGAGGCCCCTGGGTGGCCTAGGGGTGACATTCCCTCCTTTCTCCACCAGGCTGAGGCCACGGAAGGAGCAGGGCACGTATGCCCTGTCCCTCATCTATGGGAAGACAGTGTACCACTACCTCATCAGCCAGGACAAGGCGGGCAAGTACTGCATTCCCGAGGGCACCAAGTTTGACACGCTCTGGCAGGTAGGCCGCCCATGCAACTTGTTCTGGGAGATGCTGTGCTTGGGGGGGTGCCGGGCTCTGGGGAGGAGAGGAGCCCCTGCTAGCTGCCTGCTCCCTGCAGCTGGTGGAGTATCTGAAGCTGAAGGCAGACGGGCTCATCTACTGCCTGAAGGAGGCCTGCCCCAACAGCAGTGCCAGCAACGCCTCAGGTGCCTGCAGTGGGTGGGCGGGCGGTGGGCGGGGGCGGCAGGAGACCAGGCGCCCGCCCTCACTGTCCGTTCTGTTTTCCCAGGGGCCGCTGCTCCCACGCTCCCAGCGCACCCATCTACGTTCACTCACGTGAGTTAGTGGCACCTGGAGTATGGCCTTAGGGATGGAGCTGGGGGTGGCTCTGGGGAAGGCTGAGGTGCCTGTGGAGTGGAAGAGGCTCTCAATGCTCAGTGGATATGGGTCTCATGAGAGGGGCTGGGCATCCCAGCTCAGGCCTTGCTGACCCTGTGACCTTTAGCCTCAGAGACGGATGGACACCCTCAACTCAGATGGATACACCCCGGAGCCAGGTGAGCGGGCAAAGCTGGGGACGTGGGTTGGGGCTCATGCCAAGCCGAGAGCAGGGCCCCGTCACAGGGGCTGTGGGGTTTCACAGGGAACGCCATGGAATTGGCCAGGCTGCGGCAGTTGGCTTGGTTTATCCCTGTGCACACATGCCCACACCCATCACGCCTTCCAGTGTGTACTGATGTGCAGGGAGCACACCTGGCCCCTCCTGGGGCTACCCAGACACACGTTTGTTGAGCACCTACTATGTGTCAGTCACATTCTGAGGTCACTGTGTGTATGAGCCATCGAACCCTCCTGACAGGCCTTATGAAGTGGCCATGGTGATTACCTCACTCTACATATGGGAAAGGGAGGGCTCTGTCTATGGGGAGGTGAGACAGTGCTGGAGGCGAGATGTGAACCCAGGATGGGCTCCGGAGCCCACATTCCTAAAATGCTCTGCTGTGCGTGCTCCTATGTCTCATGGGTGGGTGCAGACCTGGACATGTGTGTTCACAGAGAAGAAGACACACACAGTTACATGTGCACCCACATGCTCACCTTTGGAGGTCTCCACATGTGTGTTGTATATGCAGACAGGGACAGGCCTGGCCATAGGTGTACATGTACGAATGTGCACACATGCACACCCCAGCTGGCACAGTAATGGTGCCACGTGGATACCAATGCCCACACCCCTAGAGTCCACCCTCATGTGGCTTCCCAGAGCACCCACAGCTGTGCCCAGGACCATATGCCTGTGCGTGCATGTCAATGTGCAGGAACACTCATGCACGCCCACCTGCCTAGGCATGCTCCAAGGAGGGTACCCTTGTCTGGGGCAGGTGCTTGTGGGGGCTGAGGCTGCCCTGTCCCCCATGCCCCTGCCCCTGACCTGGGAGTGCATGGCTGTGTGTGTCCAGCGCGCGTAACGTCCCCAGACAAACCACGGCCGATGCCCATGGACACGAGTGTGTACGAGAGCCCCTACAGCGACCCAGAGGAGCTCAAGGACAAGAAGCTCTTCCTGAAGCGCGATAACCTCCTCATAGCCGACATTGAACTTGGTTGTGGCAACTTTGGCTCAGTGCGCCAGGGCGTGTACCGCATGCGCAAGTATGGCCGCCCTGCCGTGGCGGGGGCACTGCCGCATGGGGGCAGAGGAGTGTGGCTTCACCAGGCTGTGGGGTGGGAGCTGGGACGTCTGTCTCACAGCAGTTTGCCTGGGAAACAGACTCTGGGGCAGAACACTGCATGCTGGAGGGTTCCCTGAGAGAGCCCGGGACACCTGAGGGGGATGGGATGTGGGCCTGGGCAGGGGGAGATGGCTGAACTACAGTTAACCATCCCAGGGGAGCGACAGTGGGGTCCCCGATCCCTGAGTCCACTAGTCCCTGACAGGCTGCCCCTGGGGAGGGTGTCACTTTGTGTTCTTTTTGGTGATGGGTGGTTCCTGGTGACCGACCCGGCTGTGTCCTCAGCAGATGCTCCTGGCTGCAGGGACACTGAGCGCCTTGGTTCCAACCTGGGTGGCAACCAGTGTCCACCGCACAACTCAAGGGAGAAGAGCGATGGGTGGGTGCAGGTGTGGGGTCGAGCAGGGCCGGTGCCCCTCGCCCACACGTCTCCCGTGGCCGGGTCGGGCAGGAAGCAGATTGACGTGGCCATCAAGGTGCTGAAGCAGGGCACGGAGAAGGCAGACACCGACGAGATGATGCGTGAGGCACAGATCATGCACCAGCTGGACAACCCCTACATCGTGCGGCTCATCGGCGTCTGCCAGGCCGAGGCCCTCATGCTGGTCATGGAGATGGCCGGTGGCGGGCCACTGCACAAGTTCCTCGTCGGCAAGAAGTGAGCGCTGGGTGGCCCCGACCATCGGGTGGTTGGGGCCAGGGCTTATCCTGGGCATGGTGGCCGTGCACCTGCACGCACGCATGTGTGGGGAGCTGAGCACTTTCACACCTTCGTGGACACACTCGCACCTGGCACACCCACACCCATACCCATGCCTGCAAAGCAGAGCTAACCCTCGGTTCTGCCATTGCACCTCGGCGTTGATAACAGTGCTTGCCTCCAGGGCCCCTGCGAGGATCGAATGAGTCGGCACCTATAAAGGCACTGATGATAACAGCTTTGTACGCATCCGTGCTACCCAGACTCCCTGGGCCAAATTCATGGCCCCTGGGAAAGGGCCCATCGCCAGTTATCTGGAACCTGCACTTTGTTTATGTACTGAATGGTTTTCTATTTTTAAAGGGTTTTTTTTTTTTTTAAGAAAACAAACCAGAAACAAAAACAAAGATATGACAGAGATCACTTGTGGCCTGCAAGGGCTAAAATCCTTACTATCTGGCCCTTTAGTGGAAAGTTCGGCAGTTTCATTAGTGGTCCCTCATCCCCATTCTTTTGCCCTCACAGACACAAGTTCTGCGTTCCCCAAGGCACATTTTTGCTGATCTGTGTCCTCCGGCCGGTGCACACACCTTCCCAGTGTGCCCCTGGCTCCCACACTCAGTTATTTGACAGGTGTTTATTGGACAGTTTCTCAGTGACAGGAACTGTTAGTAGCACTTGGGATTCATTAGCAAATAAACGAGGCAGAGATCCCTGCCCTGTATTCTGGTTGAAGGAGAGAGACAATAACCATCCTGATGAAATCTAGAGCCTGTGGGAAGATGGTGCTGTGGACACGGCATGCCGCAGCTCCAGGCATTGGGAGTGTCGGGGTGCGAGGTGCAGTGGGCAGGGAGGTTTGAACAAACTGAGGGAGGCCACCTCGCCCAGATGTGGGGAAGGGCATTCCGGGCAGAGGGCACGCCCACGCACAGGCCCTGAGGTGGCCCCGTGCAGGGAGGGGATGAGCAGATCGTGCCAAGGCTTGGGGGCTGCCAGGAGGAGGTGGAGTTTTACTCTGAGTTGGATAGGAGCTGGTGGGGGCGGTACTGTGAGCAGAGGAGAGGGAGGACCTGACTCAGGGGCAGAGAGGACAAGACAGTGGGAGACAGTGAGGAGGGAGCCCGGGAACTGGGCGGAGCTGGCTGTGTGTGTGTGTGGGGGGGGGGGGGGCGGGGGAAGCGGGGGTCCAGGCAAGTGATGCTGTGGCTGCCTCCCAGCGGCAGATGGAGAAGTGAGCGGTGGGGTGGGTTCTGGAGAGATTCTGACACCAGAGCTGCCAGGGTTTGCTGACGGATTGGGTGTGAGAGAAAGAGGAGCTGCCGGAGAGGACGGTGGAGGAGCCACATGTATGTGCACATGGGGAGAGGGACATCAGGCCACATCTTTGAGATGCCTGTGATACTCCAGCATGTGGATGGAGGGTGCAGGTGGAGATCTAGATTTGGGAGTCGTGGCGTAAGGGTGACCCCTAAAGCCTCGCACTGGATAGATTGGATGAAGGTGGGAGTTTGCCAGTTTGTTCACTGCTGTGTCCCCAGCCCCATGCCTGGTACACAGCAGGTGCTCAATAATCGTTTTTGAACACGTGGTCACCTGGCTCATGCCCAGCTGGGTCAGAGAAGCGTGCTTTGCCTCTGGGAACTTGGGTGGTCTTCTCCCCGATGAGCCCGCCTTCCCCACCACCCCAGGGAGGAGATCCCCGTGAGCAACGTGGCTGAGCTGCTGCACCAGGTGTCCATGGGGATGAAGTACTTGGAGGAGAAGAACTTCGTGCACCGTGACTTGGCGGCCCGCAACGTCCTGCTGGTCAACCGGCACTATGCCAAGATCAGCGACTTTGGCCTCTCCAAAGCACTGGGTGCCGACGACAGCTACTATACTGTGAGCCTCTGCCACTGTGATGCCTGGGTGGATGGGCGGGGTGGGTAGAGGGTCCCCGAGCCCTATTCTGGCAGCATCTCCCCCTCCCCAGGCCCGCTCAGCAGGGAAGTGGCCGCTCAAGTGGTATGCACCCGAGTGCATCAACTTCCGCAAGTTCTCCAGCCGCAGCGATGTCTGGAGCTACGGGGTCACCATGTGGGAGGCCTTGTCCTATGGCCAGAAGCCCTACAAGGCAGGCGCAGGCAGAGGCGGTGGGCGGTGTGGTGGGGAGCGGGAGGAGGAGGACCCTGGTCACTCACATATGTCTCGGCCCCGGCTTGAGCAGAAGATGAAAGGGCCGGAGGTCATGGCCTTCATCGAGCAGGGCAAGCGGATGGAGTGCCCAGCAGAGTGTCCGCCCGAACTGTACGCACTCATGAGTGACTGCTGGATCTACAAGTGAGTGCGGGAGGGGAGGGGACCTGGGCAGACCGACCCCTGGGAAGTCCTGGTGCCGGATGAGTTGTTAACCTAGCTCTACCCAATGTCATCCCACCCATAACGTTTCACCCAGTTCATGGCCTTTGCAGCCGCACCTTATCCGCACACCCAGCTCTCCAACACACCACCCCTGTCCTGCTCCAGCGTGCCACACCCTGCCACCCTGCCTGTGGCCCCGTGCTTCAGCATCTAAAACCTCAGCCATCCTCAACACATGGACCTTGCAACATGCAAACAGGTCCATACTCTGCTACTCAACCTATGACACCGACACTCAGGGCATGAGATGATTCTCCAGCACCCAGCACTCCAGTCCCCACCAGCCAGCACGCAGCACCCAAATACCAGACAGGCTGGCACCGAGGTACCAAATGCTCATCTAGTCCAGCCCCCACATCTGCCTGGTTGAAGCTCAACCTTCAAACATCTCAACTCCTAGCACTGTCAATATCCCAACTTCCCATCAGACAACAGGCGACACACCCGGGCAAGCGGACGCCCTACACTGCCCCCGCAACGCATGGCCACACTAACCCTGCCGGCCAGCGCTAAAGACGGTGACACTGAAACGCCCAAGCAGTCCAACAGATAGACACCCTCTCTGGCTGGTCCACCCCACTGCGACATGTGTTAATTTGACCTCCAGGAGACACCCAGTGCACTACACCCCAGTACACAAAGAGGCCAGCACCTAGCACCCCAACACAGTCCATGGATACCCCATGCACAGTACCTTTAATACTGCAGCTCCTCACTGGCCAGTCCCACTGGAGTGCTCCAGGCTTCTGCTGATGACCAGGCACGCCCTCCCTCCCGTCTAAGCCTGCGCCTAGCATTCCGACACCCTGCCCCCCGGGTGCATGCGCAGAGCATCAGCAGCTTTCTGTATCCCAGGTTCCCATGGTCAATAGCTGCCACTCTGACACCCAGTCCACTCAGTCTCCTGAGTCCTCACCGGTCAACGCTCGGTAGAAGGTCACCCAGCACTCCGTGTGTGGGAGCTCTGCCTCTTAGGCTGTGCCGCATTGCCCAACGCTCTCACATCCCAGAGGCCTCTCCACCACCCATTGTCCTGCAACCCCAGCAGCCCTGCTGACTTTCTGAGTCCTGAAAGTCCACCTCAGCCATGCACCATGCATTCCTGCCCTCTGGTGAAGCTGGGTCCCAGGGGCGTAGCCAGCAGCCTGGATGTACCCCATCCCTCACAGGTGGGAGGATCGCCCTGACTTCCTGACCGTGGAGCAGCGCATGCGGGCCTGTTACTACAGCCTGGCCAGTAAAGGCGAGGGGACCCCGGGCTGCAAACAGAAGACCGAGGCTGCCTGTGCCTGAGCTCCCGCTGCCCAGGGCCTGCAGCCTTCCACGCTGGCTCTCCCCTGCCCTCAGCCCCACCCCAGGGCCTGCAGTCTGGCGGAGCCCGCTTGGTTGTCTCCACACACAGCTGGGCTGTGGTGGGAAGTGTCTCAGGCCTTGCATTCCCTGCCTGGCACCCGTCCTCTCTGGCTGGGGAGCGGGGAGGCCCCGAGGGTGGGGCTGTGCAGGCTGTCCTGGGCTGGCGGCTCCCCGAGGGCCCTGAGCTGATGGCGTTGCCTGCGTGCACGCCTTACTCTGGGCCCTGACAGTGGGGCCTGGGCGTCCTCAGGTGGTCAGGTGTAGATCACTGGAATAAACTTAGCTTCCCTCTAGTCTGAGTACCCTCATCTTTTCCGGGGTGAGGGGAGGGGCCGTGACAGGTGGGTTATGAGAAGTGCATGGAGGTGAATGTCCTTGTGTGGACTGACCTGGAATTGACCCCTGGGAAGATGGGGCTGGGTCCCACTCTCCACCCTGGGGGCAGCTTCATTGGAGTGAGGGGCTGGGGTGGAGTGCAGAACCTGAGGCCAAGTGGATGTGGGCCCAAGGGCTGCGTGCCTGGCTGCCCTACTTGTGTGGAGCTGGGTGTGCTCTGTGCCAGGTGCACGTTAGGATCACCTGGAGCAATTTTAACAAGCGCTAAACCTGCCCCCATCAAGCTGGGGCCTTCACCACCCCAGGGGTGGCTTGCACATCACGAGATATAGTCTTTTTCATTGGTGGATGCACATATTATCTTCCACATGAACTGCATTACTGAATTTGAAAATTACCAACATGCAAACATTGTTTTTAAATTAATTGTTTTAAAAACTAATGAAAGAATTAAAAAATTACATCAGTTAATTTAGTGGTTTCTTAAATCGTATGGTTTGCAGATAGTTCAGTTTTATAAAAATTCACTTGTGAGTCTCTGAACAATGACTTACATTATTATGTAAAATATGATATCAGAGAGTAAATAAACTGTGACTTTCATTTCTTTTATGGTCATCATTATTATTTGCTTCATGTCATCATTAGTGCTGAAAGTAATTTTGTTTTATAAGAAGGAGGCATTGGAAAATGGTCCTCTAGTGTGAAGTACATTTGGAACGATGAGGGACACACCAAGAGATCGTCCGGTGAGGAACCACCGAGAGAGGGTGCAGTTCTGCAGAGCACCCTCCAGGTGGCGATGTTCCCCAGGCCGAGGCCAGCTCGGCTCAATCCCGCCCTCACCGCCAGCCTCACCCTGGACGGCTCCTTGCCCGCCTGCAGCACGACCTCGGGCCCTCACCTCCAGGTCTCCAATCATGCCCCCTGCAAGGTGCTTGCAGGATTTTCTTCTGGCGGCTCTGACCAAGCCCCTTCGCCCTCCTCCAGGGTTTCCACCGTCGCGCTGCCTCCCCTCTGGGCCTCCGCATTCACCGCCGCCGCTGCCTGGAAAGCTCCCGTCACCACTCACTGATGTGCACTAGGAAAGCTTGTGCTGAGTTACTCCGATTTCCCTTGGGGAAAGTTAGTTAATTTCTGTTTTTTTGGATGGGTTGACAGGAAAGGTCAATACAGGACAAGGAATTAGAAAACCTTAAAGGCCCTGGGGAACTAGGGAGTGTCCTACGAAGTAAGGAGTGAAAGGTTGCTCCCTACCTCTGCCCTTGGAGCCAGAGTGAGGGAGTAGGTGGCTCTAGCTTTGGCCAGCCCAACCCCCTCCATGAATTCCCAGTGGCTGGAGCCAAGGGTATTTCTGCGCTCAGTGCCGGCTCTTTCCTGCCTGTGAACTTTCCCTGAGCCTGAGTCAGCCCATGGCGCCTGATCCCTGGTAAACACCAGGTTTGGGGGATGGGGGGGTGGGGGTCAGCCCTGGAGAGGAAGCTGTGAGTTGCAGGCTAGGGGCTGATGTCACCTTTGCGGAAGTGCCTGTGACTCCCTCTACCTGGAGCTTGGAGGCCCCAAGGGCTGATGCGGCTCATGTGGAGCTCGCTGGGTGTGGGTAGGACCCTGCTAAGCCTGCTGGCATTCAGGAGGCAGGGGCGGGGGCTGGTCACTGGGACCCCTGGCAGCCAGCATTGTCCCCCCTGCCCCTCTTGGCCTGTCCCCCCAACTCCATCTCCCCACCCTCTCCACTCTCTTAGCCAGGCGGCTCTGTTGAGTCTTCTTTGGCTTGGAGCTTGCCCCATCTCTTTCTGCGCCTCTCACTGAGAGCCCCTCGCTGCCTCCGGCCCCACTGTGGCTCTGTCTGTCCTCATGCCCCTTCTTCTGTCTGCTGTCGCCTCTACTGACCAGCCCGCCCCACCCTCCGGAGGAGAGCTGGGTTCTGCACTCTGAAGGTCCCCCCAGCAGGGTTCCTATCTCTTGGGTTCAGCTTCGTCTGACACCAGCTGCGCTGGGAAGGGAGGCTCAGCTAAGATGAAGGTGAGGATAACTGGGGCCAGGTGTTGAGCCTGTCTGGCCTCCCACGGGGCCAGTGGTGGGAGCATCAAGCTCCAGATCCCAGCGCTGAGCTCCACTGTGCGGGCCCTTGGCCGCCACCTGTCCCACCCTGCCCCTTGCCTTCACACCTTCGGGCCCTGAGAACTTCACACTGGTCTCTGCTGCTTCTGGGGTGTCATCTCACCCCTGCAGGGCTGCGGCCTCCTTCTCACCAATAGTGAACCGTCCTAGGCTCTGTGCACAAGGCCTGATTATGCAGCCATTTGCCAGGCTGGGGTGGGGCATGGCTTCAGAGACCAGGGCAGCTCCACTGTTGTGTGGCACTAGGGGTATTTGTTCTTGGCAATGGGACATGCTGAGTACAAAGCATGTGGGACCTGGGGGCCCCAGGAGGATTTTGGTTTTACTCTGAGTGAGGTGGGAACCGCTGGGGCTGAGTGTGGACAGGGCTGTGAGCACATGCCAGTTCTGCCCGCCCTGGCCCTGAGTGATGCCTGCTCGCATGGTGGTCCTGGCATCAGCTGAGCCCAGGTGACACATTTGGAGATTTTTAAGTGCCAGCAACTTTGTCACAGTGAGAGCGCAGGGCCCTGAGTCTCCATTGGGCCCTATGGGATTGTGCCAAAGCTATGGAGACAGCCCCTACCCCAGTGCCTCCGGGCAGCCTTCCGAGCCAGAGGGTAAAATTTGAAGCTCACAGAAGAGCTTGGAGTGCAGGGCATTGGACAAAGGCCTGGAGGGAGGACCACCCTCAGCCCAGGCTCCCTGGGGATGGAGGAGAGGGTCTGAGGGACACAGTTTCTGATCACTGCTTGCATACCTCCTGTGATGGGCAGCTCATTCATTACCTCTCAAGGCAGCTTGGGCTGGTGAGTGAGTTACAATTCTTAGAAAGGTTTTCCAATTGCTGACACCAACCTGGACCCCCATTCCCTTCACGGTTCCAAGACCACACAGAGCACACTTCTTCCTCCAAATATCTCACTTCACCTGCATTAATTGTTGCCTATTCCAGACGTATGTGTCTTGAGGGACACAGGCTCAGGGTGATCACCACTGGCATGCGGGCAGCCCATTGGGCCCTGGAGGTCCAGAGATGCTCCTGACCCAGCTGAGAGGGGCCAATCTGGTGGGCTTCCTGTGGGAGGGCACGCCTTAGCCGAGTTCTGAAGGGTGAGTGACATTTGGTTGGGGATGAGGTGAGGGAAGTATCCCAGGGAGCGGGAACAGTGTTAGAGGGAGAAGCAGAGAGGTTTTGGGTGGCTGGAGGCTGAGTTTGGAAATGGGAGGAAAATGGGAGGCCTGGTGCGGTGATCAAGGTGGGAGGCGAGTGACATCCTCTTTGGTTTCTTATTTCCTGATTGCTTGGCCAGGAAGCAACGAACCTCCCCATTTACCAGGTCCATGGCTTCTCAACATTGGGTTTTACCATCTTAAAAATGTTTTTGAATTTTCAGTGGGAAAAATATCTCATTGTGTAAATGAAGACAAATGAGCATTTCTCTTGTGAGTGGTGAAGTTGGCTGGACAGATGCCACCTCTTGCTATGAGCATCTCACACCTCATGCCCAGCACAGAGCTCGCTTCTCAGGCCCCATCCTCTGCTCTGAGCAAGGGCGTGGGCTGCCCTGTGGCCACGTGGGTGAGGATGTGGTGAATCAGTTTCCTGTTCTACTTCCATTCACCTTTTGTTCCTTCAGGGTTTCCACTTTCTCTCTTCTCTGTTGGAAGCTGGGGTCCCATGTGCCTATAGCTTTGACCTTGTCTGGGGTATCTCTGAGCTCAAATTAGAGGGCTGTGAAACCCCAGGAAGGTATCGTGGGAGGCAACTCTGATGTGATGGGTGCCTTGAACACACAACTTCCTGTTTAATTCTTAAAACATCTGCCTGGGGTGGAAACTCTTGAGCCCATTTTACAGTTGGGGAAACCAAGGCTCTGAGGACTTGTTACAACCCAGCATCCCCATTATCCCATGGCCAATATGTAAGAGGCAACTCTATTGGCAGCTTTTCTGGGCTTCATTTAACAAACTCCTCTTTACACTTGAAGGTTCTGTTTGGTTAATGTTCTAGAGGAGACGGGCTGCTAGCCTACCCTGCCCAATCAAGGCATGGAAGCCCTGTTTCTCAGCTAGGAAGGGGCTGTGGTGTTTGGCTCAGCACCAACCTTATACTTCAGGGAGAGAAATGGGAAACAAAAAACAGGGAGAGGAGAGCACATACATTCGTCCTCCTCAGAACCAGACGCCTGAGTTAGGCCTTGGTTCTGGCTCCATGGCTGCCACTGAAATCCCATCTGGCCTTATTAAATCCCTCCCACCTCTGGCTCTCCACTTTAGCTTCTGAGTTTCTATTCTAGCAATGATACTTTTCACATCTGAGCTCCTGGTTCTTTTTTTATATCTGCTTGCTTTTGTCTTGTAGTCTCCTGTTCTTTTTTTTTTCTTTTTTGTGAGATGGAGTTTCACTCTTGTTGCCCAGACTGGAGTGCAATGGCGCAACCTCAGCTCACTGCAACCTCTGCCTCCTGGGTTCAAGTGATTCTCCTGCCTCAACCCCCCGAGTAGCTGGGATTACAGGCATGCGCTGCTATGCCCAGTTAATATTGTATTTTTAGTAGAGATGGGGTTTCTCCATGTCAGTCAGCCTGGTCTTGAACTCTCGACCTCAGGTGATCTGTCCCCCTTGGCCTGTCAAAGTGCTGGGATTACAGGTGTGAGCCACCACACTCAGCACTCTGCCTTTTTTTTTCCCCCTGAAATGGAGTCTCACTCTGTCCCCTAGGCTGGAGTGCAATGGCACAATCTTGGCTCACTGCAACCTCCACCTCCCGAGTTCAAGCGACTCTCCTGCCTTAGCCTCTGGAGTAACTGGGATTACAGACACCTGCCACCATGCCCAGCTCATTTTTGTATTTTTAGTAGAGACAGGGTTTTACCATGTTGGCCAGGCTGGTCTTAAACTCCTGACCTCAGGTGATCCACCCACCTTAGCCTCTTTTAAGTATTGGGATTACAGCCGAGCCACTGGGCCTGGCCTCCTATTCTTGTTTATGGCTGTTATTCCCTTCTTTATCTCTTTGAGTTTTTAAGTATACTTGTTGTAAAGTCCTTTTAAGATTATTTTCCATTTCCTCAGATGTAAATTCTTCCAGTTGGGGACTTCGTGAAAATTTCATGAAGTGGATGAAGTGGTTGTGAGTCCACTGTCTCTTCAGAATATTTCTTGCATGTGTACCTGGTCAGGGCTGTATATGAGAGCCTGTGCTCTTGGCTTCGTAGGTTAGGGGGCCCTGCATTGGTTCTAGTCTCCTAATGGGTGGGTGAGGGGCTTCAACCCTTGTCTTCAGGCACCTCTGCAGTGGTCTCTTGTGCACTTGGTGTTTTCCTGTCATTGCTAAGAGTCTGAAGAATGGTTTCTATATGTACTTGGTCTGCCATCTTGAATGAAAGTCCGATTTCACCATCTGTAAACATTTCACAGATGCGGCACTGAAGTTCAGGGTGGTGGCCCGACTTGCCCCAGTGCATACAGCTAGGAGGGAGAATTTGAACTCAGTGAAAACCTATTTGCTCCCTGTTCCCCTGCAGGCCCCAGCCCGGCGCTCCCCTCAGCTCTGACTCATTGCTAGCTCTGCCTTCCCTGGCTGTCTTCCTCAGTGAGCTGGGAGAAGGGCCCCTACCCTGTGGACACCCTAAACAAACTCAAAACTTAGTCCTGGCAGAAGATGTGAGAAAAAACAAAACAAAAACCAAAGCTGGCAGGTTAACTCAGTGTATTGATAAGGCCCTGGACTCTGCAGTCTGGCTGTGTGACGCCAGGTAGGTTACTTAACCTCAGGGAGCCTCAGTTTTCTCTTCTGTGACATGGTGACAGTAATTGTATTTACCTTTCTGGGTAGTGATATGAAGTGAAAAAAATGTATTAGTCTAGCGCATAGCAGCTGCTCAATAAATACTACTTCCTTCCATGGAGGAAAGCAAACTGGCGATGGGGCCAGGGGAATGTGATAGCTGATCCATTAAATTCCTGAAAGGTTTCATGGGCCAGAGGGAGGAGAGGTTCTCCATGGTCTGAAAAAGAGAACAGAGAATACAGGGAAGGCGACACAGCTTCTAAGTCTGTTCATTGGGGGAAGAATACTCCCTTCAGCAAATGGTGCCAGGACCAAACAAAGTCAGTCCTCTACTTCACACATATTTAAAAACTAACTAAAATGGATCAATGACCTAAATATTAAATATAAGAGCCCAAACCGTAAAACTCTTAAGAAAACAAAGGAGTAAATATTCTTGGATTTGGCAGTGGGTTCTTAGGTATGACACAAAGCACAAGCAACAAAAGAAAAATGATAAACTGAACTTGATTAATATAAAAACCTTTAAACTTTTAAATTTTTATTTATTTTATTGTCTTTTTTTGAGACGGAGTCTCGCTCTGTTGCCCAGGCTGAGTGCAGTGTTGCAATCTTGGCTCACTGCAACCTCTGCCTCCCAGGCTCAAGCACTTCTCCTGCCTCAGCCTTTTGAGATTGCAGGAGCCTGGGACTGCAGGAACCCACCACCATGCCCAGCTAATTTTGTATTTTTAGTAGAGACGAGGTTTCACCATGTTGGTCAGGCTGGTCTTGAACTCCTGACTTCAGGTGATCTGCCTGCCTCGGCCTCCCAAAGTGCTGGGATTACAGGCATGAACCACACTGTGCCTCACCAAAAAACCTTTTAATTTTTAAATTAAAGGACATCATCAAATGTAGACCACAGAATGGGAAAAATGTTTGCAGATCATTTATCTGATAAGGATTTAATATATAGAATGTATAAAGAATTCCTACAATCCAACAACAAAAAGATATTCAACCCAGTTAACTGGGCATAAGACTTGAACAGACATTTCTCCAAAGAAGCTATACAAATGGTCAAGAAATATGCAATGACGCTCAACCTCACTAATCACAAGAGAAATGAAAACAAAAACCGCAGTGACAAGCCACAGCTCACAACTCCTAGGATGGCTGTGTGTACACGCACCGAAACTGTGGCTGCTAAGGATGTGGCAAAATTGGAACCCTTTTATGTTGCGGGTGGGGATGTGAGATGGTGCAGCCTCTGTGGAAAGCAGTTTGATGTTTCCCCACGAAGCTAAACATGGGCTGACCATCTGACCTGGCAGTTCCACTTTTAAGTACATAACCCAACAAATTGAAAACAAGGTCTCAGATAATTGCAAACCAATGTTCATTGCAGCATCATTCACAATAGCCAAAAGGTGGAAACAACCCATGTGTCCATCAAATGACAAACAAAATGAGGCGTATACATTCCATGCAACATTATCCATTGTAAAAAGACGGAGACTGCTGCCTGCTACAACAGGGAGGAACCTTAAAAGTATGCTAGTGAAAGAAGCCAGGCACAAAAGGACAAGTATTGCATGATTCCACTTACAGGAAACATCTAGAACAGGCACATTCATAGAGACAGGAAGCACACAGAGGTTAAAGGAGCTGGGGAGAGTAGGCAATGAGGAATCATTGGTTGATGTTTACAGCGTTTCTCTTGGGGATGACGGAAGAGTTTTGGAAATAGATGGGGTGATGGTTGCACAAAACTGTGAATGTAATTGATGACACTGAATTGTGCACCTAAAAAGAGTTAAAATGACAAATATTGTTAAATATGTTTTGCTACAATTTTTAAAACCACCACCACTGCAAAATACACGGTTACTCTCTGTAAGTCCACTGAGGGTTAAGATACAGCAGAAGGTCTCTTGCTCAAGCACATCCAATGTTGCTTATCTTTGCAGCAATTTATAGACCTGTGTTTTTAAGTTTTGGTTTCAGCAAGGAGGGGAACCGAACTTTCAGAGGAGGTCAAGAGCTTGGCAGATTTTGCTGCTGACATACCGGGACAGGAGTGGCCTGGTGGTTGAAGAGAGGCTGCCAGCGCCTTGATCTTGGTTTTTCCAGCCTCCAGAGCTGGAAGCAATACATTTCTGTTGCTGATGAATTACTCAGTCTAAGGCATTTTGTTAAAGCAGCACACACGGACTAAGACACAACAGCACAAGCAACAAAAGAAAACAATGGAGAAGGTGGACTCCATGAAACTGAAACTTCTTGTACAAGAAAAGTGGGTCAAGCAATTGAAAAGAGAATCACAGAATGGGCCTGAGTACTTGCAAATCATATATCAGATAAGAATCTAACGTCCAAAATATATAAAGACCTTTTTATAAATCAACAGTAAAAAGATAATCTAAGTAACAAAACGAATAAAGGATTTGAACAAACATTTCTTTAAGACATACAAATGACTAATGACCACAGGAAAAGATTCTCAACATTATTAATCATTAGGGAAATGCAAATGAGATAGCACTTCCAAAAATAAAAAAAAGATAAAGGAAAAATGGGCAAAAACAACTGTGGGAGAGGATGTGGAGAAATCAGATCACTCATGCATTGCTGGTGGGGATGTGACAAAGTGCAGCTGCTTTGTAAAACAGTTCGGCAGTTCTTTAAAACTTTAAACATAGATGAACCATCTGACCCAGCAATTCTACTCCTAGGTAATACTCAAGAGAATGGAAAACATGTGTTCACACAAAAACTTGTACATGAATGCATTATGTATATAGTAGCATTATTCATAGCAGCCAAAAAGTAGAAGTAACTCAAATGTCCATGAATGGATGAGCAGATAAATGTGTGGTATACATATACAAGAAAGCCTTATTCACCATAAGAAGGAATGTACTGATACATGCTACAACAGCCACTAACCTCAAAGACATTATCTGGGTGAAAGAATCCAGACACAAAATGCCACATATTGTGTGATTCTGTTTATATGAAATGTCAAGTATGGGCAAATCCAGAGAGACAGAAGGTAGATAGTGGTTGCCAGGGGCTGGGAAAAGAACGGTGGGTAGTGACTGCTCATGGGTGTGGAAGTTGTTTTTGGAGGTGGGGGAGGTGGCAGTGTTGATGAAATGTTCTGGAATGAGAGGGTGGTGATGGTTGCCTAACATCGTGAATATACTAAAAAGCAGTGAGTTGTATACTCTAAAATGGTCAAAGTGCATTTTATTTGATGTGAATTTTATCTCAGTATGAAAAAATCCTGCTGTCAGAAGAGTGTCTATTGGACCTGGCCTGTATCGGCACAAGGGATTTGTTCTTTGGCTGTTGGTGACTGGCCGAGCCATCTGTTGTGAAGATGGCTGCTTCGTAGTGTTGAAGGCTCTGGACGGGACGTGTCTGCCAACTCTAATGCAGACACTTGCCAGGAACTAATGACTGTTAGTCCTTGTAATGCATCCTGAAGCCAAGTCCCTAGATTTTAAAACCCCAGTGTGGGAAACACTGAGGGTGAAATTTTCCAAGCAATGGGTGGCCCGTACTTAATCCACAAGGAGAGAGTGACAGAGCGATAGGCCTGTGGCTTCTCCGCCTGACTCTCCACGTCTGTGTGGTGGAAGAGAATCTCACCTGGGGCCATGTTTCTTACCTTTTGAAAGTTTATTAGCACAGGGCAATGGCTATGTTGGGATATTTATTTGTAATGTTGATGATGGGGCTAAACCCAGCTCAGTGATGGGTGGGGAAGACCACTTCCTTATAATCCATGTATTTGTACAGTATTTATAATAAATGATTAAAAACCATTAATCCACTTGGCAAGTTTAAAGCAGGTTTTCTTTGATCAAGAAGAGGCTTAATTTTTTTTAAGAAGTCATGGCTCTTTCTTCTCGCTGTAATTTTGTATTGGTCTGATTTTCATCAGGCGAGGAGGAAACAGGCCGGTGGCCATGAATAGTCAGTTCTGCTTCCCCGCCTGCTATGGGTTGGGCTAGTGAACTGCAGAGGTGTTCTTGTCCATGGAGCAGAAGAACCAGGGTCTTTCTCATGTATGATGCTGCTAGACTGACCCCTGGTGGCCTCTGCACTGTGACTGCTGCGTGAGGCCCGGTGTGGGTTCTGGGCCATCCCCTCTCTCCCTGTTCACTGCCATATACCAGCTGGGCGGGGGTCCCTCCCACTCAGGATGTTCTCAAGAGGGCACCCACCCAGCATGCACTCTCCAAGGTTCATGCCACCTCTAAAAGACACTGGATTCTAATTGTATAAAACATACAGCACCGTAGCACTGTGAGGCCAAATTTTAGTCTATATATAGCTTCCCATAACATTGCTCCTGAGAGCAGAGCCACACGCTTCCCCTCCCGTGGGAGGCCATGAGCCTCGGGTTGATCACCGATCTCATGTGCTCTCCTTAGGTCCGTGATGGTTTAGTCTGGAAGTGAATTTGTGCAGTGGTGATGGTTCGGCTAGTCACCAACAGCCAGAAAACAAAGCCCTTGTGCCAGTACAGGCGAGGTCCCTCTGGAGTATTGCTTATAGTGGATGTGACACTTTCCATCTTTTACAAAAGGGGTGGACTAATAGCATGCACAGTGCCCTGCCTGTGTGGGGAAGGAGGGGGATGGGAACGCTTTTCCCAAAAGGACATTCATAGAGCAGGGACAAGGGGATAACGGCAATGGGTCTTTCCAGGCAGCAAAAAGTCCTGCTGGCCCTGGAGTTCTGGGTGGGCGATGCACTGTCAGGGGTTGGGTCTGTGAATGTTGCTGGGACCATGCATTCTGGAGAAGTGGGAAGCAGAGTGAGCGCAAAATAATTAAGTTGCAGAAGGATCCTGAATGCATGAGAACTTGCAGCCCCCCATGGCTTAACTGGAAAAGGAGTTGGTGCTTTGGGAGGAATGGTCCAAACCCAGTCCCTCTAACAACCTTGTCCCTGGACTTGCTGCCGCAGGTGTGCTGAGAGTGGGGACTGAGGCAAACGGCAGCCCTGGGCTGAAGGTGGCCCCAGTGGTGAGGGTGGGATGGGTGAGGGCGTGGGAGGAGGGACCCCAGGCAGTGGCAAGGAGCACAGGAGGTACCAGGTTGGTGGCCTCTTGCCCCCTGTCAAAATGCATTCCATCCCTATCAGGAAGTTTCCATTCCTAGGGGCTTAACACTCAAAATGTCTTTGGAATAATTTACCACAGTAACAGGTAAGAATAGGAAGTGCTACCTTTTACTTATTTGGCCTCATTGTCACAGCATCTTCCTGATAGGATGTTTGCTCTGCATATGGGGAAACTGAGGCTCTGAGAGGAGCAGAGTGTGCCCAAGGGCATGATCAGTAAACGGCAGGGCCAGGACTGGAACCCAGGCCACACACGCCCACATCCCTTTGCCCACGTGTACACCCAAATTGTCAAGGCCCTTCCCGGAAGAGAAGCAGCAACGCACGGCACTTAAAGCAGCTGGGCTAGTTGCTCCCTGCAGCAAGGGGGACCCACACAACAGTGAGCCGGGGCGTCTCATAAGAGGGTGTTAGGAAGTAGCAATTGTAGGATGTGGGCCTTGGTTATTAGCTGATTTGGGCGGTGGGTCTATGGAGTCAGGCGTTTGCTCTAGAGTGGAGGCAGCTCGAGGGTGTCTTTGAACACAGTCTATAGTTACACCAGAGTTAACAGTTTTTTCCTCTCTGTTGTAAAGCAAGTTGTTGAACCTCATGATGTAAGAAATGTTGTGCAGTAGCATCTAAAACTCTAGACGGGAGATACTAGCCAACCACTTATCGGTAATTATGAGAAACGCAATGACTATTAGTCCTTGTAACAGGTCTGCAACAAGGCGCTGGAGTGCCTCCAGGTTATAATGGGAGTGTTCCGGAAGCCAGCTGGGTTGGCTTTAGAGGTCAGGGCTTTTTAATAGTCACAAACTGTCCGGTTCCCCTGTGGTGTTTTTCTAGGTATAAAAAAAGGAGTATTTGCTATGGCATGACCTGTCCCTTTGCTGGCTAAGAGGAAAATAAAGCTTATATGATTGTCCTTGATAATCTAAAGAATGGACTTAGTCGGTGGGACTTTCAAAGCAGGGTGGTCTTGTTCATAGCTTTAGCTAAAATTACCAACTAATTTTGAACCCTCTATCTAGTTGTTTTATTCTCTTGGTGGGAACTGTAGTTTGCAGAGTATACACGAAGAGCAAATCCGTGATCGCTACTGGAAGGTTTTGGAATCATCTGTGATAATTTTACTTTGGATCGCTGGGTATTCTTTTAAAGAACGGATTACTGGAGACGTGGTTGTTGTAAATATCTGAACATATCTAACTGCTCTGAATTACATGATACGTGTGTGGAAGAGCAGTACAAGCCTGACATGGACTAATAAGATGTAGATTCCCGCTGAGGCACAGATTGTACGGGGAGCATAGTATTATACTAGGAATACATTTTGTGCCTTTGTGTGCCTTTTGTACAGAAGCTGTAGATCATGTAGAGGCGGGTGTGTTTTCAATATACAGTTCATGTTTATGTTGAGGTAAAGCTGGAAACAAAATGTAATCATGTAGAATCTAAGACGGGATGAAGCTTCAAACTGTATGCAGTGGCATGTTATGAATTCATAAGGAGGCAACGTGGGACCCAGAGGTGGCTGATCTTATAATGCTAATGGTAACCTCTTAAGATGTAGAATTTTGGAGGTTTCTGAGAGGTATGCTAATTAAAAAAAAATTCCATTAGTTCTGTTTTTCTAGAGGACTGAAGAAAACGAGGACAGTGAAATCTCTGGATTAAAGGCACAACTTTAGTGTTTCTTAATAACGCTATGTCCCTTGGTGCTGCTGTAAAGGAACAGCTGAGGCTGGATAAGGTGTGAAGAGGTTTATTTGGCTCGGGGTTCTGCAGGCTGTACAGGAAGCACGGTGCAGCATCTGCTTCTGCTGAGGGTCTCAGGCTGTGTGCGCTCCTGGTGGAGGCGAAGGGGAGCCCTGTGCAGATCACATGGTGAGAAAGGAAGAGAGAGGTGGGGGAAGATGCCAAGCTCTTTTCAACAACTAGTTCCTGTGGGAACTAAGGGTGAGCATTCACTCCCATGAGAACGGCACCAAGCCATTCATGAGGGCTCCACCCCCCTGACCAACCCACCTTCTACACTGGGGATATTTCAACAAGAGACTCAGCAGAGCCAAACAAACCACAGCATTGGTCTAGAAAAAGGAGTATCTCTGTCATTAGAGGTTAATGGAGATTTTCCAGGTTGGAAAACAAAATGGAGCGTTTTTTGTCACTCTCTGGTAGGGAAATTTTCAATCCATAGTGAATATAAACAAACAATAACCAGAATGTGTTTATAATCCATGGCAGAAGGCATCTGTATGAAGTCCACTTGGAGGTGTCTGAAGGGCCTTCGAGGCTCTCTAGTTCCTGCTCATGTCTACATTTAAATGTTTTATCAGGATTTCATTCACAGGGGGACATTTTGTAACCATTATTGGCAGTATCTCCAAAATTACCTGGCTTAATATTGTTGTCAATTTATCTTTACAGGTATCTAATTATGGGTAATATCATAAAGAATTTTTGTTAGACTCCACTATAACCTTCTTTGATGACATCAGCTGGCCCTCCTAAGATGTAATGGACATCGTAACTTTCCTTAAATTTTCTTTTTCCAAATCAGGGGCTTGTTCTGATGCTAATAGTAGCCTCTCTGAATTTCTCAAGCCCTGTGAGATCACAGGAGTGTTTCTATAACCTGATCTTGTTTCCTTAGCATAGTGGTCAGCCCAAACATTGCCATTAGAATCTGAGTCTTTGTATCTGAATGACCTTTTATCGTTACTATACTTTGTCACCCAGCTTCTATAGGCATTTGTCAGGGTTAGAAGCCTGTTTCTGAAGCATTCAAATTTTGTGGACTAGCCCAAAACACATTTATTTATACTATCAGTACAAACATTTGTTCTTTTATTTTTTCCAACCTGCCCATGTGGTAGCAAATGTTTCAGTCGTCTGAGATGACTTAATTCCTGGAATTGGTCTATATTTTCAGGGTGAATTTAACTCTGTGGTAGCATTTTGAAATAGGAACAAGTTTGGACAAGGCTACTCAAAGGCATATCTAAGAAAATTTCTAAAGGGTATGTATTTTTTACATTGAGAGTTAATAATTTGGTGACAATCTTCACACTTGATCTTAGCCAAAAGGCCGAGAAGCGATGACAATCTTTCTTCAAATTCAGCATAACTTAACTAAATCAATTTACATGTGTGAAAATAAGTGATTCAAAACCAAAGCTGTTGGAACTTTATTTAGAGCCTTAAAGGAATGTGATTATAAGGACTGAGTCATGTAACAGGCACCTGTAACCTGTTTCTCTGATTATAGATTATCCTTTTTCTTTACCTATGTTGTTTTGCAAAATGTTGTAAGACTCATGGGCAGCAGGGATCATCATTATAGATTAATTTCTCTCTTTCTTCTCTTACACAAGGACCTCACAACTAGTACACTGTCTAAATCACAATGTTAAATAGTCTTTTCAATTGGAAAGGAAAAACATCAAGCTGTAACTAATCAAATTGCTGTAACTCATAATCCAGACTCGTATGGAAAATGCCGTGATTCCACTAATCTGTTTTCTGCCTGTATTAAAGAGACCTTAACTTTTTAGCTTGGGAACACTGACCCCATTCCTTTGGAGTCTGTGTTGCCCAGATGGCTATCCTCAGCTTTGTCCTTGAAAACAGTCTTCCAAACGAAATTCTGATCCTTTAAATTATTTCAGGTTTGTCACATGAAAAATCCAAATTCTAATTTCACTCCTTTAATACACAGTTTAGGTAAAAATCATTTTTAAAATAAGATATCTTTATTTGTATGTACTTATATAAACATATAAAATACCTGGGCATAGTGTGGCTCACGTCTGTAATTTGAGCACTTTGGGAGGCTGAGGCAGGAGGATTCCTTGTGCTCAGGATTTTGAGACCAGACTGGGCAATAGAGCAAGACCTTGTCCCTACAAAAAATAAAAAAATTGGCTGGAGGTAGTGGTCTGTGTCTGTAGGCCCAGCTACTTGGGAGGCTGAGGTGGGAGAACTGCTTGGGCCCAGGAGTTCAAGGCTGCAGTAAGCCTATGATTGTGCCACTGCACTTCAGCCTAGGCAACAGAGCAAGACCCTGTCTCAAAATAAATACATAGACATCTGTTATCATTTCATGTAAATACAATTCTTTATACATAACCTTTACTTTTAAATTCAACCTTGGCCTAGTACAAAGCAGACTATCAAGCTAAGAAGTGTTCATTGTAAACAGAGTTGTGTCAAATCTTCAGATTTGGTCGGTATGTTGCCATTCAAATACCTACCCTTAAGAGTTATTTGGAAAGCACAAGTAACAGAAGAGACCCTTGTCTGTATCTTCTCCCCTTCTCAAGCACATAGTGTTTCTCTCAACCCTGCTAGTGAGGCTCATGGGGTGAAATTAGAACTTAAAAAAGGAGTTTGGCAGGGGGACCTCAGGAGATTGTTCTGATGAAGCAAGTTTAGGATCGATCCCTGACAAACTCTTTCTGAGGGAAAGTCTGCCAATACACTTTTTCTTTCTCTTTTTTTTTTTTGAGATGAAGTCTTGCTCTGGTGGGCTGGAATGCAGTGGCACAATCTCAGCGAAATGGAACGTCCATCTCCTGGGTTCACGTAGTTCTCCTGCCTCAGCCTCCTGAGTAGCTGGGATTACAGGTGCACACCACCATGCCCAGCTAATTTTCATATCTTTAGTAGAGACGGGATTTCACCATGTTGGCCAGGGTAGTCTAGAACTCCTGACCTCAACTGATCTGCCCGCCTAGGCCTCCCAAAGTGTTGGGATTACAGGTGTGTCACTGCGCCCGGCCCTTCTTTCGTTTAAGTGAGGGTTTATGTGAAGCTCACCTGTATGCAGAGCTTTACATCTCATTATCTGCTTTGGTGTAGAAAGAGAATCCCAAGCCTTGAATTTGTCCCGATTGTGCAGGTGCATGTAGGAAACCCTGCTGCTAACATTGTACAAGGCCTGACGTCAGCCAACACACCAAAGCTCCAGTTGCACAGGAAATCTGGTCCCGAGGAATAAATCGTAGGTTGTAAAAACAGTGTGGCGTGTTCTACTAAGTTTTGGCATAAAGCAGAGAAAAGGTTAGATTCACAATCACATCAAACAGCATTTTGACTAAATCTCCCACCTTCATGGGAATGGTTTCCATTTCATGATGGAACTGACCTCCAACAGAACATTTACGTGTGGCACCTTCTAGTTACCTAGCAAAGGCTGGCTTCAACAGACTGGAAACAAAAGGATGAGAAAAGCAAGTTGTAGCAGGCAAGATAAAACCAGCTGATGCGTTGTGGCATACTGAGACTCGCCTAGTGTCTGTGTGAACTCAATGGGGACCACAGAGGAATTGAAAGAGTCTTAAAATTGGAAAAGGGTCAACACACTTCTAGTTAAAAGAAAAAGAAATTTGGATGTGTAACCTGTGCACCAACACACAGGTTGCCTTCCATCCAGCCTGCCTTTGGGGTACAGCTGTATTAGCTGGTAAACTTCTAAAACATTCAATTCCAGTGGGTAAATAGCTGTTTCCGGTATCCCCAGCCCCTGTGCCATAGCCCAAGGCATCCCCCCGTTGTCTTCCCGCCATAGTTTAGAACTGAAAGAGGCATCGCAGGCTGTGGTGCTGCTGGGAAGCTCCTGAAGGTGGCCCTCAGGGCCCTCCCCCAGGCCACCCCCGAGTCCCTGCTGTCTTCCCTCTGTGCCCCGCTTCTCTCTCTCACTTCCTCTCACCACACAACTTTCTCAGACTGAAGGATGGTAAAGGTTGGCCAGTGGTGAGTCGGACACAGACTGTTCCTGAGCATGCTGACTGTGACCAGAGGGAAGGCGGCACAGTGGGTGCCGAGTGCCTGACCTGGGGCCGCTGAGCCAGCACTGCTCAGCCAGGTTCCTCAAGTGTAATGGAGTAACCCAACATATACCAAAGTGTTAGCCAGGTACCTGTCACAGAGTCAGTCTTCAACAAATGGTAGCAATTACTGCTTTTTATGAGGCCTTTTAGGATAGTGGCGGAGGGAAAATGCTTACTACTGGATGAATCCAAACAGGCTTCCAAGTTGTTTTTGATCAAGGACTCTCCATGATTGCCGTGGGAACACACAGAACTCCATCAGACTGCAGGCGGTTCCAGCAACGAGAAAGCAAACCCCATCTTACCTGTCAACCCCACAGAGCAAGGCAAGGATAAGATGGTTTACTTTGGTGTGAAAAAATCCTAATACATACATCTTGTGTGTAAAAAAACCACAAAACAAGTCAAAGCTTTTGAAAAAAGCATCATTTATTTCAAAGTACAACACAAAGTTGTATTTTAAGAAATACACATTCAATCTTGTATCTCAAGACTTGGCTATGTGCATTTCAGTTTATCTTTAAAATAAGTTCAGGTATACAAATGTTACATACCTCAAGTACAAACAGCACAGAAAATGCATATGGTCTCAACTGAATGTTTTTACATTCATTCACTGTTCTTAAGTTGACTTACATTTCTGTAATCTGCTTTTAAACCAAGACAGCCTTACTTTAAAAAAATATTCTGTATTTTCAGCTCAAAGTCCTCATACAGTTTTAAAATTAGATCTTGGCGCATAATATTGTGAAATTATTAAAAACCAAACTTGGTAATTTAACAAAATTGTCACATGCCAGGACTTCTGAATCAACTCAAATTATTTCCGTAGCTGTAATGTCAAATCTGTGTTCATACAGATAAATAAAGCATGGGGGAAGACAGGTGGTGAAAACGCAGTAACGGGAAAGGTTCTCAGATGTACAGGTCTTATTAGAGTTTGTGGCTGAGTCCAGACTTTTCTCTAAAAGTACAACAGCAAATGTTGTTTTATCATAATTGCAAGAAAGATCTGAAAGAAGCAAGTGGTCTGAGCCTACCCTGCTTGGGTCTGTTTTGCAAAGATGAGGAGGGTGGGGAGGGGGAGCTGCTGCAGTAAGACCCTTAAAAAGATGTCTCAGAAACTGGCAGATCATGATCTGGACAAGGGCCCACTATGTTGGTTTTTTTTTGTTTTTTTGTTTTTTTTGCCTAATTTAATTCTCATGAGGAAAGTGTGAATTAGACCAAGGGTCTGAGCTTCTTCTTCCGATTGTGGGGCTCCATATCCGCCAAGGGTTGTAGGTCTGTCCCAAGTCATCAGCTGGACTGGAGGTGGAGGGTGCGTGAGGAGCAGGGGAGTTTTCTGTGCCCATGAGGCCGATGCTTGCCAGCGTGTTTGCTGGAGTGGTGAAGGGAAGGGTGCTGCTAAGGTTGCTGGACCAAATGGAGTTGCTGAATGGAGTGGTGGACCACAGGCCGCTGGTGTTACCGAGGACCGACTGCGACAAAACAGAAATCATCCAGCATTGAGCCTGGCAGGCAGAGGGTCAAATGGGTATGGGGTAGGAGGGTAAGGCTACAGAAAAGATGAGGCTGGGGCACATGTTCCTCTCATTTTATTTACTTTAGAACAAATGTATATATATATTTTTGAGCAGATGGTTCTGATTTTTTTGAGACAGTGTCTTGCTCTATCACTCAGGCTGGAGTGCAGTGGTGTGATCATGGTTCACTGAAGCCTCAAACTCCTGGGCTCAAGCGATCTTCCCACCTCAGCCTCCCGAAGTGCTAGGACTAAAGGCATTAGCCACCGTGACAGCTGGTTGTGATATTTAAAAAAGAGAGTTGTATTGGAACACAGCTGGCCCATCCGCCTGTACACTCTCTGTGGCTACTTGTGTACTGCAATGGCAGAGGTGATGCATGGCCTTCAGAGCCTAAAATAGTTACTATCTGACTCTTTATAGAAAGTTTGCTGACTTCTCTTTTAAAGAGTGGTTAAGGTGGTTTTAAAACAGATGCCTGAATAATTACACTTTGTGGAGGTACAAAGGAAAGGAACAAACTTTGGAATCTATGTAGCTGAAATATCTATCACGAAACCTTGCATGTCTAATCTGGTTTCACTGAGAACAAAGAGGCAAATGCAGTGGGGTCATATTTTTCTGTCATAATTTTGTGGAAGCCAAAACCGCTAATTAGTTTCCTTGGAAAGAATACTCTTTTGGAGTATGATCTTTGCAGAATACTTTAGCCAAGAAGCAAACAAATGTACTCTAGAAAGTCTAAGCTAAGAGATAGGTGCTTCTCAGCAACAAAGTCAATGCAACATCCAGCTTGTTCCTGGGAGCCCAGTGACTGCATCACACAGACGCTGAAGTCTTCCCTCAGCCATCTGAACCCGCCACAGGCCTACGGTCACCCTTGTGGTCCATTTACAGGTTGGGAAGAGGCAGAAAATGCCATTGATCTATTAGGAGGGACTCCAGAGACCAATCTTATAGCTGTTCAGTTGATCTTACTGAAACTTCCTAACTGTAATGGCTCTGAAGGGCATTATTGGTCATTGTGACAGAATATGAAGACAAAGCAATGGAGACAATAAAAGTACTAACCCACCCCTCTGATGCTGCTGTTCGTTGTTTGTAACTATGCCAGTGCCACCCATGTGACAGCAATGGCAGAGATGGTGAGTGAGTGGGCCAGGGCCAGGCCTCGGCCCCAAGTACTCACTGTGGCTGTGTGGGTCGGGGAGCCAGAACTGGCTGGCCAGGAAGGACTGGGGTCTGTCGCTGGCGAGTCCCAAAGGTATGAAGGGCCACTATTAAACTCGTTCCAGCTCCTCTGTGAGGCCTGATTGCACGATCGAGATAATCCAAGTTTGCTGAAAACTTCTGAAAATAAAGTAACAGTTATCAAGTCCATATTTGGTTTTGCCATGATTTCTAGAGCAAGATGGGGCTTCACTCAATGGCGTACCTCCCACCACGTCTCCTGGAGCCACCACACTCACTTCACCAGCCCACCACAGCCCAGAGGGAATAGGGGCAGGGATGTCCTCCAGAACTCAAGTGCACAGCGCACGATCTGATATGCCACCCATACTTATGCCACAGATGACATCCAAATGCAAACATTCCCCCCCGTCACATGATAGCTAATGCAAAGCTTCCATGGTGACCTCTAGTTCTGGATAGCAAGAAGAGGACCCCTGGCATGCTCAGGGGTCCCATTTCAGAACAGAACCCTTCTGTGAAGCCCTTCAATACCTGCTGTGAAATTCACACCAACTAGCATATGTACACAGTGTCAAACTCGGTCCACTGCCCCTCTGGGCTGTCGGTGTGGGAGAGGGAGGAGGAGGGGAGGGACCCTTCCCAGGGAGCTTCCTGCGGGGCCTCCTTCCACAGGGCTGCTGTGCTGTGTTCTCAAGACACAAAACCATACCTCCTCTCCCTTCCTCTGTCCACAGGCTTATTAGTTACACGTCTAGTGTTAAACACTCACCACCAGTTAGATTAAAAGAATTTCCAAAGGCGGAGAATGAATTGAGGGGAGTGAAGTCAGGGCTGCTTGGGTTGCTGACGGGACTCCACAAACCTGAGCTAAACGTTACAAGAGGAAAACGCAATACACAAAAATGTATGATGGTTAGTGAAAACGGATCCATAGTGCACAGCTTCACAAACAGGAGACATTGCTCAACTGGGGGTACTCAAATATTAAAAACAAAGACAAAAGGAGGAGCTGAACAATGGCTGCTTACCACAAGGAGTAAGCCAGAGTGAGCCTCAGAGCTCTGGATGCCCTATGACTAGCTCACAGCCTGGTTCAAAGCAAATGTTTTGTAGAGAAACATTTTTTTCCTTTGGTTTGCTTTTTGGTAATGGAAGATTTATTTAAAAACTACTTCAAATCTAGGACTGATTTCCTATTAGTGCCAAGTAGGTAAATTGGGGCTCAATTGTTATTTATCTGGGAAAGTCAACCAAGGTGACTTCTGCGGGTCACCACACCAGCTAGATGAAAAAAAACCCCTCTGGTTAAAGAAAGGGGCGTGGCCAGTGATTACTATAAATTGTCTAGTATTCACTCCACATTTCCTTCCTCCCAAACAACTTTTGCTCTTCTACTCTAACGTTCAGATCACATCCTCTCTTACCACAGACCAGGAGATGGAGGAGAGTGAGAAGTTTAATGTGTGTCTGCTAGGCTGAGACAGGTGTGGGTTCCCCCTCTCTCTATCTGGGCTGCCCCGGGGAAGGCACAGCAGCTGGCTTTCTGCTTCTACCCAGCAGACACGGTTTCTTAGAGGCACTAGACCACTTCTGACAAATGCCTCCTTAAAATGCCCTGAAACCCGTTTATGGATAAAAGGTGCTAATCCGACGTGAGAAGCAGCCTTCTTTCTAGTGGTGGTCTACTGTACCTGTCTGAGCCATCGCTGTCAACAGGAGCGTGTGAAATGCCGAGGCTGCTGGAGAAACCTGTTTTGTTTGAAGAAACTTTAGCAAAGCCATTCCCACCTGTAACAATGGACGCTGAATCAATAGAAGGCACATCAGAACAGAGGTCATTCCACCAGGCCTGGCGCCTGATGTGGAAGGTCTCTGAAGCAAAGGCACTGACCTGGGCTCTTGTCATAACCGGCTGTGACTGCAGCAAAAGTGGGGTTGCCATTCTTGCCTGGGAGCGAGGCTGCTTTTGTCAGCTTGTGCTTGTTTCCATTTGGCTGCTTTATTTTAGGGTCACTGGAAAAAGAAGCAAAGAGAGAACTCATTTCTCATCAGCAGTGCCCTGTCTCAGGGAGGTGTGGGACTGGCAGGACTGAGCCCTGAGTGGGCTTCTCTGCAGCGGGGCAGGTCACAGAGCATAGGTCAGTCTCGTGTCCCATGCTCTGGGGCCTCAGACCACTTAATCAGATAGAAATAGAGGGGTTTCTGGGGAAAGATAAGAAAACAAAAGATCACTATGAAAGAGACCAGGGCGGGATCACAATTTACGGACTGGCAGAGGCTTCAATCACACTTTAGTGAAAAATGCTAGAGAGCCACTCGGCAGGAAACGCAAAAGGGAGCACGAGCAGGGCAGGCACTGACATTGGGCAGGGCTGGGCCTCAGAAGTCTCCTTCCCTGCCAGGACAGGGCCACGTGCGCCTGTGGCAGGCTCCCTAAGCAGGATGGCGCCCCCAGCCTCAGTGGTTACTGCCTCTTGGGCAAGGCTGGGAGGACCTGCCCCCAGGCTGGCCAGTGGATGCGGTGCACAGAAACCCATGCCACGCCAAGGCACATGGTGAGAATGCCATCCGTGACCGTCAGGCTTGTGCTACACTGTGGCAGGTGGTCGTGAGCGAGGCTGTGTGCCTCACAGAACAGCATGGTTCCTGCATCCTGTCTGCATGGTCAGGAGGCTACCCTCCTGGGTGCACACATCCCCTCACCCAGCATAACAGCCTTGGACCAGATCCAGCCCTTCTAAGTCCTAAGCTAAACTGTCCAAAGGCCAAAATTAGTGTCACATAAACCCATATTCCCAACTCACAGGAATCCCCTTTAGGTCTTCGTGTAATGCTTAGCAGACGTTCTTTGGCTCCTCAATGAGAATATCACTCTAGTGAATTAAACGATGCATTTCTCGGTCCACGGGTGGGAAGAATGAATGGATTAGAATGGGAATGGGGTTACTGTTGGAGCTGGGCATGAGCACAGCAGCAGGAAGGGGGAGTGGACCCCAGGTAAAGGGGCCAACACAAGCCCACAGCTCTCAAAAGTAACACTGGACAGTGGTTCGTGGTGGCTGTTTACATTTAAAGGGCATGACATCGGTTTTTAGGCACGTTTTGAGCTGAGGACTGGAAAGCAAGCAGCAGGCCTACCTGCTGGAGCTGCTGTTGACGATGCTGCTGTAGCTGCCACGGGCCACGAAGGGGCAAGAGGCAGCTGGGGGAGACGGGGAGGCAGGTGTCGGTGAGGTCTGGCGTTGTTTTAAGAAAATGTCTGCGTTGAGGGTTTGCAGACAAAGTTTATAAAGACTATCAGTAGCTGGAAATTAAAAGGAAAAGGGCTCATTAATGTGGTGCTTTGATTAGTACTCTTTCAAATCACTTTTGATGTTCTCTAAGACTATGCAGAACTCAAGCGCTTTTACAAAGACAACCAACGAAAGCTCTTAGATGTGTTCTGTTTAACAGGTTTTAAAGAGAAAGCAGCCACATCTCTCTGCACGGGGGGATCTGAGGGAGCGAGAGTGTGCCCTGTCCCTGCTGTGTTGCGTGGTGATCTTTAACGTCCTCAGGCAGGGGAGGAGGGTCTTCCACATCCTCCAGGGGTGGACAGCTGAGGCCACTAGCTGGGGACCCGGAAAAGCCTCGTGCCTACATGCAGGTTTACAGCTGTGTGAGGCGCAGTGCGCTGGGCTGAATCCCCAAGTTTGGTAATGCCTCTCTGTCGGCGTAATTGGGATGTGCAGCTCTGATCCCTATTTTATAAGGATAACAGCTCCTTGCATATCGTGTGCCCTTTAAGGTAATGTCTATACACCTGTTTTAAAAATCTACAACAGGCTTGGCACAGTGGCTTGAGCCTGTAACCTCAGCACTTTGGGAGGCTGAGGTGGGAGGACTGCTTTGAGCCAGGAGTTGGAGGCTGCAGTGAGCTATAATCACACCATTGCACTCCAGCCTGACCCCATCTCTTAAAAAAAAAAAATTAAAAATTTCAGTCACAAAAGAGTATTCTATATCCAGTAAATGGAAATATGTATAATTTTTATCAGAAAAATGTATCATTTTGCACATCTCTTGTGTGCAACTTGGTGCTGCTGTAGCTACTGAAAGAGGAAGAAGGTGAGGGAAGAGCTTGGGCCCTGTGAACTCCCATCACCACGGGGCATGATCCTTAGCCCAGGCCTGCCCAACTGGGCATCCTCCCCCTCGCTCCCTGTCTGGCCTCTCAGGCCCTGTGAGATTTCTGCATGCCCTGAGCACACCATGCTCCACTTATCCTGTCCCTCACTGCCACACTGCAGTCGCTCTGCCTGCTGCTTCTGCTTCCCTGGTGACACTTTCCAGCACAAGCTGCTTCTCCCTTACCCTCAGGGCTCAGGGCTAGAATAAGGCTCTCCATGCCATGGCTGGGTCAAGACTCCAGTGTGGCCCTGATGAGCAAAGCAGTCTTCTCTTCAAAGCCCATGCTCTCCACTCCTCATCCTTACGGCCACCTGCTACCTTCTCTCCCACCTTCCCCAGTGCTGCCGGTGCCGGGTGGTCCTGTCTCCCACCTGCCCACACTCACCCTTGATGATGTGGGCCCCCTCCTTGCTGGCTCTGTGGATCTGCTGACCTGATGCTCATTCAGGACATGTCTCACACCAGTGTCCTGTACAAGCCCTGCTCAAATCTCTATGTCCCCCTCAGGCTCCTCTGAGGCCTCCCATCTGACAACGTCTACACTGTCAGCTTGCTATCTGTACTGTCCTGATCCTTCCCTAGCCACCTTCTCTGGCCTTCCCCTGCCCCAGCAGTGACTCGTTCCCTCGTTCTCCGCCCACACTTGGAGCAGGCTGTGCCCCACTTTGCGTGTGCTTCATCCACCCGAGGTGCCTGTCCTAGGGAAAGGTGCTGGCAGCTCTCGTGGGTGGAATGTGTTTCACAGGGCTCAGTGCTGCAATGCTCCCGAGACAGTAATGATGGAATAAAACAGGGAAAGCAAAGGGAAGTTAGGAAAAGCCCCCATGGAACAGTGCTTGAGGAAGAAGCAGAGGAGAGACCAATAGCACAGTGGGTGCAATTAGAGAACATTTTGATTCAATTATAAAATTTTTCCTTTGTGGCTTCTGATTTGCCTTTCCTTTTAATAACGCTTTTGTATTTTTTATATTTTTAAATAATGAAATTATTCAAGGAGAATTTTCACCGCAACTCGTATGGTACACAGGCTGCACAACTCCCCCAGTGACTACTGCCACATGCTGGCTGCACAGTCTTGAATGGGACCAACGCTTTCACCCTAAGGAACTGCACTAAGCTCGGCACCGCTAACAGCGCTCGTAGAACTTCAGGTCTAAGCAAGATGAAACACCAAGGGAGGCAAAGGGAGAAAAGGGCATGAGAAAGCGGGGGCAGAGGAAATAGGTACAAGTGATGGAGAGTGTGTGGGACGGACTCTCGCAGGTTGCCTCCACCCATACTCTATCGAGTGGATCTCTGCTGGAACTTTCTAGTAAGGCTGGCAGTGAGAGCAGAGAGGTCACTGGGCTTGGAACCAATGTAAGGGATTGCTTGGATGGAAAAACACAAAAGGACTGCACAGATGTGGGCTGAGAAGATAAGCTCTGCGCCTCTTTCCCAACTGCACACCATGGAGCTCTCCCTGAAGCACCATGCTCAGATGCACCAGCTGGCCTCTGCAGAAGAGCCAGGCAGGAAACTGAGGCCTGCAGCACTGGGCTCTTCACAGTTCCTCCTCCAGATGGCTGGCCTGCCATTTCCCACATTCCTCCCCCGAGGGTGGCACCAGAATCTCCTGCCTGGGGTTGGGTCCTGTCATCCTTTCCCCTCCACACTAAGGGAGTGATGCCAATACATGGTTCAGGTGCCATTAGGTGGGGTGCTGCCAGCCAGCTTGTGGCTGTGTCTGACTGTTGCCTGCTCTCCTGGCAGC
Source organism: Aotus nancymaae (assembly GCF_030222135.1). Classification (NCBI taxonomy): domain Eukaryota; kingdom Metazoa; phylum Chordata; class Mammalia; order Primates; family Aotidae; genus Aotus; species Aotus nancymaae. Next base: position 231,674 of record NW_026988756.1, read on the forward strand.
ATGATTCTGCATGCTTGTGTTGTTACGTCACAAGCAGGGCTCGTGTCACTTCACTGGGTCTCAGAACACCCCTGTGAAACTGGCTTCGGGGACTGTGTTCTGTTGCTGAAAGTGGCATCTGTTTAAAGGGAAACTGTCTAAATCATGGAGTGTCAAGCCAAGGGCCAAGGGCCAGCAGAAACCTCAGGGGGCTCTAGGAAGCAGAAGCATCCCACCTGGACACACGGGCCACCCATGGTCTCTTCAATTTGTTGAGTGAATGAGGATTTAGGATTGTATTGTGATCACCCCAGGCAAAAAGTAGTATTAAAAGGTGCCAGAATGTCTCATGGCAAATAGGGCTACAGGATGTATCTCAGAGGGCATCTCTTTCCAGGATGTATCTACACATCCTGGCGAGAGTGTGGACGCCCTATCTGAGCCTCCAGGGTCTCTGCCCTCATTCAACCCAAGGAGCCTGCCCTTCACCTTCAATGACCTGACTGTTGCTCAAACCTGACTGTACCCCTGGTCTTCCTTAACTTGCCTTCTGGTATACTCAAACAGAGCGGTGAGTGTGGACCAATCAGTCCTAAGGACCTCTCTTGATCCCAAATCCCCGCTGTCAGCCCCTCCCTTTTCTGGTCTCTGTTATCCCCTTTTTCAGGTCAAGTGTCTATAGGGTGAGGACTTCTATTTTAGTCAACTGTGCTTACTGTCTTGATTTACTGCAGGCTAAACTGGAGAAACAAGGTCAAGAAGGTAGTGAGAAAAATAATAAAACCTTTGTGTAGGCTGCTTATGTAAAAAGACGTGGGTGAAGTTAGGAGGAAATGGAATTTTTACAAAAACAAGTACACTATGAATGAGGAACTCATCAGGTAAAGGACTGCTGAGTCAATGCTTTTGTAAAGCAAACAATTCTGTAGAAGATTAACCACTCCAAACAGACCGTTCCATTTTGCACATTGGGCAGTGGTATGCTAGTATACCAGCCCCCTGAAAAAAAAAAAAAGCCCTGATGTGAACAGTTTAATGATAACCCTGATGTAAATAATCTTACCAGGACTGAATTCAGCCTACAGCAGTTTAGCCACTGGCTAGGCTAGTTAACTCTACAGGGGCATGGACTCTCAGCTGGCAAAGCACTGCCAATTGGTCTCCCTTTAAAGCAGCATGCCCCTGTAGAGTTCCATGCCCAGAGTCGGGTGGGCTGTGGGTAAGTGGAGCCCTATGGTTTCTAAACCACTATACTTACAGCTGCCGGGTTTGTGAACTGGAACGGAATCCCACTCCGGTGGAGGAGAGTCTTTTTCACCCTCTGAGCTACTGGTGTTGCCTAATTCTTGACTATTCGGGAGGAATTTTGCTAGGGCAGACGGTCTGTTATCCACTAACTTATTTGTACCTGTACAAAAGTCAGAAAAGAACATGGTTAATGAAGGATAACTCCTTTCTTTTAGGTCTATTTCAATGAACCTTCTAAAGAGAACAAGAACACAGCCTTAAGCCTTACAATAACTACTGATTGCTTACTGATAATGCACAACAATTATTAATATAGTGCACTATGAAAAGATCTGGAAGACAGGATCACAGAGAACAAAATGACAGTACCTTTTGTTTTCTGGGAATTTCGTGATTTGGATCCACCTGCCAATGCAGTTGGAAGAGGAATCTTGCTTGGGAGATTTCTACGTTGCTTACTTTCCAAAGGGGGAGCATATGGTAGTTCTAATGAACTGAAAGACAATCGTGGATGGAAAATACAAATTTATTCCTTTGTTTTGGAGGACGGAAGTCATCAACATTGTAATTCTTCTACAATGCAACTGCATGTAGGAAGCTAATGTGGCTTCCTGGGGTGTTACCTACTCTTGGTCCTATCTCAGGACTGGCTGCATGCCCAGCACTGTAGCTAAGACTGCCCAGCAGACATTCAGCAACTGCAGATTGAACCTTTGCTATTCTGAGTGTTGACAATGAACTGAGGTCCATTATTTAATAATATGTAGCAGTAGGGAAGGATCTATCTCAGATAAGGTGGAAAAAGAAAACCCTTAGCACCAACTTGCTGCTCAGGGCTGGAAGTGCAGTCACTTTGCTTGTGAGTCTCTCCCAGCATCTAGACTACCACCAGTAAGATTCCTGAACATGAAGCTTTTGAAAGATCTGATCTATGATATTAGAGGTTCCACTATTCAAAACTGAACACATTTTTCTTATAAAAATTATGAGGTGACCCAGAGCTAAGTTCCTGGTTACTGCAGGGAGCGGCCTAGGATGAATTTTCTTCCTTATTCTTGAACTTGGGTTAATCTTAGGTAAAACATTTAAATAGTTTTAAATTGATTTAGAGTGACATGCTTTCTGAAAGATTCTGAGGTAAGCTTAAGATAATAAGCATACATAAATAGGACAATTAATTGACTCTCAACTTCCTATCAGCCACACAAAATGGGAAGCATGATAGGCTATCTTAAGTTTTCAAAGCTCAATAAGTGAGACAGGAAAACCTGCTGGGAGACAGCAGCTGGGAAGAACGAATCTCTGAAAGAAATGAACTGGGTAGCTGGCTCATGGAAGACAGCACTGTGAGTAGAGTATGTATATGGGCTACAAAGGCAATCTTTATGAAGCCGCATCTCTAATGCCCACCAAGACCAGATCTGGGACTGGGAGGACCTCCAGAAGGAGCTTAGCTAACGTGGTCCAAGAAGGACCTTTTCTAGCAAAAGCTGAGATGCAGCTCAGAGAGCCCAGGGGCTCCTTTGGAGAAATTTTCCAAGAATCCTCAGGGATTTCCTGGTGACAGCTGTCAGTTCAGGGCTGAGCTGACAGCCAGCTTTTCATTACAAACCTACAAAGACATCTACACCTACAAAGTCTACACAGATGGTGTAAAATGGATGCCTCTCCAACATTTTCCACATTTCAGTGTGCTTCCTGCTCCCAACCCTCCTGGCTCCATCTTCCAAGTTCTTCATACACCACCTTGCCTTCTGTCCTCCCACCCCACATCCTCACTCACAGGATATAGTGCACTTTAGCTAAGTTCCAGGTCAGAGGCAATCCACTGTGCTCATTCGCAGCAGATTTCAAAGGCGAGAAGAGTTCAAACTTTCCAGACCTAATGGCACCACAACACCCTCGCTCCCCAACAACCCCCATGTAAAGTGTGAGCTCATAAATAAATACATTTAAGAAGGCTATTTACAAACATTTTATAAGGTAGTAAGGTCAAAGGACATTTTCTTTTCATTATTTCCCTGTATTTCACACATTTTCCATAATAAGTAGGTATTGTATCTGGAATTAGTAAGAGACCAAACCAAAAACCCAAGGGTTTCCATTAGCCCAAACAGGTAGAGTTTTAGGTAAAATAACAAATCAAAGTGAAAAATCCATTGTTTATGGGGCAGATGATGAATGCTACAGTGTTATAAAATCTTTTGTCCTTCTTCCACTTCTGACTGACAGTGTTATTTAAAAACCCCATCTTCTAAAAAAAAAAAAAAAAGCCCAAAGGCTCCCATAGTAGATACCAGCCCTCTGTGGTGGTGGAGGTGGTGTGGGTGTGATCTATTTTTAAGTGTGTGTGGGTATCTATTTATACAAAACTTAATTCTGTACCACTGTAAAAGTAACTGGTTTTTAAGAAAAAAGGTGCCAGACAACTACTGTTATTTTTACTGATTCATACGTCCTAAATTAAGTCAGATGATCTCTATTAAGAAACCTTTTTTAAGGCTTCTGAATAAAATGAGTAACAGCCAACTTAATTTCAGTGATTCTTTTTGTTTGTTTGTTTGAGACAGAGTCTTACTTTCTCACCCAGGCTGGAGTGCAATGGCACAAGCTGGGCTTACTGCAATCTCTGCCTCCCAGGCTCAAGTGATTCTCTTGCCTCAGCCTCCTGATTAGCTGGGATTACAGACGTGTGCCACCATGCTTGGTTAATTTTTGTATTTTTAACAGAGATGGGGTTTCACCATGTTGGCGAGGCTGGTCTGGAACTCCAGACCTCAGGTGATCTGCTCTCCTCAGCCTCCCAAAGTGCTGGGATTACAGGTGTGAGCCACCATGCCTGGCCTGAAGTGATTCTTTTTAAAAAGGAAAAACAGAAAAGTGGTTCAGATGCCAGACTTCATTTTCAATTTATTGACAGGGTCTTGCTCTGTTGCCCAGGCAAGAGTGCAGTGGTGCAATCATGGCTCTCTGCAGTCTCTAACTCCTGGGCTCAAGCAATCCTCCTGCCTCAGCTTCCCTAGTAGTTGGGACTACAGGTGAGTGCCACCAAACATGGCTAATTTAAAAGAAAAAAACTTTGTAAGTTGAGGTCTTGCTACATTGTCCAGGATGGTCTTGAACTCCTGGGCTCAAGCAATCCTCCCACCTTGACCTTCCAAAGTGATGGGATTATAGGTATGAGCTACCACTCCTGGCCTATTTTTATAATATATTTCCCCCCATTTTTTAATAACAACTTTTTTCTTAATATTTTGAGATGTTGCATTCTTATTTTTGCTTTTCACAATGTTACATCTGACTCAAGCCTGGCCCATTTCTATTCCTGTAATACACAGTACACACCCCTGTCTGGGGAGGAGAGAGGCAGAGCTTAGGAGAGGGCTAGGGACATGACCTGCAGTAGAGCAGTGTTTTCTCTGCACTGACAGGTCTGGGGCTGGCGCGTGCAGTGTGGTGTCCACGGCCCTTGGCCCTGAGTTGAGCAAGTATTTAAGCAGATTTTTAGAAAGAATATGATAGTTTATTTAATGTCTTTTGCTTATTTTAGATGATTACATTTATGTAAACATATACTGTTGACAAACAAATAGAAAAACAAAAAGATCAGTGGATACTCAAGAGTCCTAGAGCAAGGATGCCCTGGTCCCTTCCTGGTTCTGCAGAAATCTTTAGTGCCTGAGATCTGATTCCCATTCCTTGGCATCTCTGACATAGAATATAGTCTTCTGGAGGACTGCAGGCCCATTTCTATGTTGCCACAGGTGGAAAACATAGTTAGATCAGATTTCTGTTGCTGCAGCCCCACAGTATTTCCTAGGAAGTGATTTTTTTGTAGGTCAACTCTTGGGAGTGTGGATGGATGGGGCTGAGCCACTCCTCTGGCTTTGTCACCTCTTATAATGCTTCCAAAAGAAAGTGATGATATATGCCTTATTAATAATATATCTTATTAAAAGATGTGCACATGTCCTTCAGATATGTGGGACCATATATTAATACACTAAAAGGTGACAGAAATTTCAGGAATCACTAAAGCTAAGACTGGCTGTGATTCTGAGTGACAGTGTCTGACATTTACTAACAGAACAGAGTGGAGTCAGAGAATGGCTCTATTCAGAAAGCCAACCTTCTCCTGTTATTAAAAAAAAAAGTCTTTATTGATTGATTAATAAATTCTGACTCTCAATACTTTCATCCTTGAGTTCAGAAAAAAAACAGATCAGTGAGTTTAAAGAAATTAGATAAAGGAGATTAGAAGACAGGTTGCATATAGAGCTCCCCAGTTACAAAAAGACAGTTTCAAGCACGTGGCTTGAATTGTGTTCTGGTAATGATTTATCTTTTAACTACACATTGAGAGAACATGAGTTATTGCTATAACTGCCCCTTGACTGGGCAGTTCAGGACTGACCACTCTAAGGTTTTTGGTTTACCAGAGAACTAAAAATCTTGCAAAAGTAGTGACACTCAAGTGATGTCTTTGACTAATTTTTCAAATGCAAATTTGCTAATGGTCAACTTGTAAAAAAAATCAGAATACAACATAAATCAGTGGAACAGGGATGGGGGATTAGGATTAATGTGTTCTATCTGCTTAAAAAATACTAAGCTGAGGCATCAGGGCTAATAAACAGGGCCAATTTGGTGACAGTCACCTATGGAATGGTACCTCTAAGATAATTCTTAGAAGCACTGGTTTTACAATTTATGATCATAGGAATTACTGCATGTCTGTTTACCTCACAACATTTCTGCAAATGTTAAAACTCGGATTTTCATTATTTGGACTTATTAGCCTCATTTACTTTAAAATATCTGATCACTCACCTAAATCTGAAAAAGACCTAGAAGAATCTCTAGCCAATAGCCCAGTGTTATTCCTGTCCTAGGGTGCCAGGATATTGGTGCCTCAGGTGGACTTCTCTCAAGAGAGATCCAAGTATGTGAACCTCCTCTTCAGAAGAGGTGGTCTCCTTTTTCTCTCTCCCACTCAAATTATCAGCCACTTCACACCACTCTGCTTGACGTTCCTTCTACCTGGGCCAGACTGCTCTCAACAAACTGTGGGGCTGGGTCACTTGAACTAATAATTTCCACAAAAGAGTAAATTTTAGGTACAAGTATTTCATTACTAATCATCGCCACATACTATATTATTTCATAAATTCAGGGACAAGGTTAAATTTTACTGCAGTAATCACTAATTTCTTACTAGCTTTTGGGTTCTACAGAACAGGACTGGCCCTGCTGGAAGCCGTATAATCTAGGGACAGAGTCTAGGTTAGTGGTGTTTTTGCAGAGCTCAAGTATGATTCCCAGGATCAGAGTAAGAACGGACCTTCCACAAATCTAAGGCCCACACTTACGATGACAGACAAGCCATGTCTTCCTTTTAAATTTATAGCTAATTTCTTCAACTTCCTTGATCACCTCCCACTGATCACTACCCACAAGGTGGCTCCCACGCTGATGACAGTTCTTTAAGATGAACCAGGAAAGGCATTACTGACACACCAACACTAAAATTAACTCATCAGGTAGATGCTGAGCCAAAGTTTAATGAAAATGTAAAGTAACTTCAGTTAGTAACCCAATAGTTCAACTTACTCATCTCCCTGGGGAAACACCTGCATAAGCCCTCCCTGTGGGGACCACCTGAATCCCATCCCATGGGGATGAACTGGAGTTATTTAATGGTAGAGTTGTCTGATCGGTGACACCTGCCCTGAAGCATTTTTAAGGTAAGAATAAACTCTTCCAAGTTTTACGGCACAGAATTCAAGATCCCAACTGGGTTAACGATTCAACAGACTTGGAGTTCTTTTGGAGGAAAGTTGTGCTTGTACCTGTGGTTCAATCATCAAGGTTATCTTTATGCAGAAGTAAAATGGATTTCAGCCTGGGACTGAATCACCAATGGAAATTTTCCTTCTAAATTTTCACAACAGACTGTGAGCTCTGCCCACAGCATGTCTGACCTGAGAAGCATATGGCTGTCCCCAAGTCAACAGTGCACATTAGGTGTCAAAAATCCCAAGAGGAATATGATGCAGCACGTGGATTTTCCTACAAATCCCCTTAAAAGCCAACCAGCCAACGAAATCAAAACAGCACCTGGCTTTCGCCAGCAACTTCTTTATATACCTTTATTTCTCTGTACATTTATTTCTCTCACCTGGGTTTCACATCTGTTGGGATTTCTTTCTTAATATTTAGAAGTTTTTTGCTTTTTTGCTTCACTTGAGACATTTCACTTTCATGTTTTTCAGGCATGGCTTGTTTTCCCTTTTGCTTTTCTGTATCCTGTAAAAAATGAAGACTTAATTGCTGAAAAGGATTCATAAAATCACTGAAATTAGTTCCATTTTAAGATATAGACACAAAATCAAAGATGTAACAAATATACACATCATATTATGTAAAATTAACAACAAACTCCTTCTTCAAATCTATCTTCACTGTTGTTCTCTCAATTTTTTGGCCTTCTTTAATTTGTCTTGGCTGGGTGCAGTGGCTCATGCCTGTAATCCCAGCACTTTGGGAGGCTGAGGCAGGCAGATTGCCTGAGTTCAGGAGTTCAAGACCAGTTTGGGGAACATGGTAAAACCCTGTCTCTACTAAAAATACAAAAAATTAGCTGGGTGTGGTGGCACGTCTGTAATCCCAGCTACTCAGGAGGCTGAGGCATGAGAATCACCTGAACCTGGAAGGTGGAGGTGGCAGTGAGCTGAGATCGTGCCACTGCACTCCAGCCTGGGCGACAGAGTGAGACTCTGTCTCAAAAATGAAAATAAAAATAAAAAATAAAAAATAAATAAAATTTGTTTTGACTATGTTTCAGTGAGTCGGAGTTATAAAGAGTGTTATTTTAATTTATACTCAGATCCTTACTGGGGGTGGTGGTGGCAGTGGCAGGAGCAAATTGGTAGCTTCTTTTCAGGCACTGGGGAGTAAAACACTGTATTTCCTTCTAAGAAAAGTTCATTAGAGACTTCATGGTAAAGTCAAACACTCTAGCCACGCACCCCATCCTGAGCACAACTCTCAGGACAATAGAGCAGAGCCAGCAGCACGCAGGCGCCGTACCCGCCCCACTGCGACTGTGACAGGGTTCCGGCTAGTTCGATTCTAAGCTAACAGCTGCTCCATCAATGGGAGGGGCTATTCATCTACTTCATCCACACACATTTATGGGTCACCAGCTTTGTGCCAGGACTTGGGGTTACCAACAGGGCCCAGTTTCTCCCCCTAAGGATGGTGAAGTCTAGCTGGAGGGAGACACATGACAGAGGCCAAGATGGACCTCTGCTGCAGAAATGTTATTGGCCATTGCAGCAGCACAGAAGGGCTGTCCTGCTCGCTTGAATGTGGAATCTAGACTGAGTGGCCACACCCAAGATGCATCTTAAAGCTGTGCTACCCACCCGGCCAAGCCAGGACCAGGAAAATACAGAATTTCCCTATGTATTTCTGTGGCAATCTGACATCATTGCAGCATCCAAGTGTGAGATCAGTGGACCTGTCTCCTGAACAGGGTACATATCCACTCATGTATTGTGTATGTGTGTGTCTGGAGGGGTGTTTATTTATTTATTTATTTATTTTTGAGACAAGGTCTCACTCTGTCACCTCTAGGCTCAAGTGATCCTCTCACCTCAGCCTCTTAAGTAGCTGGGACTATAGGCGCATGCCCAGCTAATTCTTGTATTTTTTGTAGAAACAGGGTTTCACCATGTTGCCCAGGCTGCACTCAGGTATTGCTGAACTCACCTGGGGAGCTGCATGTGGAGTGGGCTGTGTACTAAATGCAACCTGGTTCTCTGCCCCAGACAATCTGTGAAATACCATGTTCAAGGAAGCACTGGCAGGACAGATGTGGAAGGACATACACAGCGAAGGGGGACAGTGATGACTGTGAGGAGAGCTATAAGCATTGGTGAATCAGGGTCTACCCAAGAGCTTTACAATTTATGATTATTAAGACAGCTGGGATTTTAATAGGTCACACTAGGTGAATCTATTTAACTGTCAAGAGTAAATAACCAGAGTTAGGGCTAAAAAGTCTCCCTGGTTCACACATCGTTTGAAACTATTTTGAGTCATGAAGTCTTTCTTGAATACTTGACCCATCAGGTACTTTGTAAACTATGAGTTTTTCGAAAACAAGGACGTGGCCTTTTTATCCACTGTTGTTGCCTAGGCACCTAGCACATGGCCTGGCACATGGGTGCTCAGTTCCTATGTGTTGACTGAATGAGTAGAACAGAATTGGAAAAGACATGCAAGAGAAAATGACCTATCCAAGTTGTGATTTAGTTGGGAAGAAAATACACATAACTGACAAACTGAGATCAGTTGCAGAGAAATAAAAGGACATGGCCTCTATGCAGATTGCTGACCAGGAGGAATGACAACTTGTTGGAGGGGACGGCGTAGTAACCAGACAAGGAGGCCTCACGAAGAATGTGAGTTCTGAGCTGAAAGGAGCTGGGACACACAAAAGGGAATGAACAACAGGGAGCTAAGAATGACACCAGTGGATGAGCACAGAACACTGGCCACTGGGGGCTGCTGGAGAGGGGGCTGCAAGGGGGTGAGCAGGAAGATGCCAGCAGGTGGGAAGGGAAGTGGAAGAAAGTTGTGCAGAAAGCCTGTGCTGAAAATGCCTTCCAAACGCTGATGCACGGGTTCAAACGGCTGGAATTTCACTCACACATTAGCAGAAGGCTTTCTGCTTCTCTGAAGTAACTGGTTAAAGCGCTATAAAGTACAGAGCTCCAGCACTAGTTAGGAGTTGGGTGAGGGGTAGACAGAGCACCACGGCAAACAGTGAGAAAATGCAAAAGGGAAAACGGCTGAGTTGAAAGTAAGTTACATGTAAATTTCATTTTAAACATTAATGCATGTGAATGACACAGCTGGAAATCTGTAAGAAGTGATTCCTTGGTCACTAGACGAAACCTGAAAAAGAAGTTCTGTCCTACAACATTAAAGGCTGTATTAGGATGAACTTAGAATTGAAATCTATTTACCTAAAAATAAAAAAGCCAGAGTGGAATTATTACCCTTTCTTGCACACTCCATGCTACTCACAGTAGTAATCTAACCCCTTAATTAAGGCCCACTGGACCAGACACTCTGCACTGCTCTTCCTGCTATGGTAACATCCCTGGGAGCTGAGGTCTCCAATAGGCGAGGCAGCTTCTTGATGTGCTGATGTGTCCTGGGCTGGGCTGGGCTCCCCGTCCCAGGGGACCACTAATGCCTGGGGTCTTTCCTGGGGCCACACTCCCTCCAGGGCATTCAGCACTCTACTGCTTGAGAGTAAGTTGCCACCAAAATCCTGCTTCCAGCAGGTGCCAGGAACAACATGACAGGAAAAACACAACCTAATTAAAATGACAGAGTTCCTTCTCACTCTTTTGATCCTTAAAATCTGAAAGAAGTTTCATGAGGTAGAATAGTTACTATTCCAGATAGTCCCTAGCTTTCAAGCAGTGTTTCCAATTTCTAACCATTTTACCTTATTAACATGTTTTTATCTGTTCTTCCCTGGAGGCATGCCTGGCACATTAACCATTCCTCAGAAGTTGCTCATGTTAATTTAAACATTAATTTTGTACTAAAACCAGAATCTATGAGATGAAATGTCTTGTACGCTGCAGGAGACCTCTCTTTCTCCCTCATATTTTGTTTCGTGAGATCAGCCCCTACCTCCTTGAGGAGTGGTTCTGTGTCGGGGTTGGAGGTCTCTGTGGTGGTGGAGGAGCTGTCATCATCAGCCAAAGAGTCCTTCAGCTCGTCTTCCTGTGGCTTTCCCTTTCCCTTCTTCTCCTTTTCCTCTGGCTTCTTAGGTGGTTTCACCTTACGCTGAAGAGGTTTTCCTTTCCCTGAGGATAAAAATTAAAGTAAAAGAACTCTTGATTTTTAAATAGCTAGCTTGGAAAACAAAGCAATTACAACTTTTTTTTTTTTTTTGAAGAGGCTGGACTCTTTTCTGATTAAAAAAGGTTTATTTCTTCTCTAATCAAAGCTTTCCAAATCACATTTGACTTTGCGATGAGAATAATTTTAAAAATCGACTGTACTGAGATACAACTTACGTATAATAGAACACACTCATTTTAAGGGTACAGTTCAGCGAGTTTAGACAAACTTGGCAGTTTTGACAAATCTGTATGTCTGTCTCAGAATGTTCTTATATTCTTCAAAGGGTGATGGAGCTTTGAAAAGTTATAGAAGTGAAAGCCAGAGATCCTCTGGGAGATGGAAGCCTGACAGTGACATAAACAATGAGCAGCCCATGCGCTTCTCCTGAGAGGTGCTAAGAGTCCCAGCAGTGTAGCCATAATGGCTGGGTCCAAACCCTGGCAGCTTTCTACAAACTAGCTGCCTGATGGTGGCCTTTCATCTGTATGATTCGAGAGACAAGGCCATACAGGGCTGTACTGAGGAATTACATAATCCATGCGAACAGTGACTGGCACATGAGTACGATGTAATGTATATATGTGGACAGAGAGTAAAATGGAGATGCAGAAAGCTGATTACTTTAGAAAATCTGGATGCTATCAAGACAAATGCGAACCAACCGGAACATATTTCCCTGCAGTGTTCTGTGTGCTGAAGACAGTAGCGAACAACATAACCCCTGCTCTCATGGAGCTTACAATTCAGCAGGACTAGACAGAGGCAGAGAAAGACCCAGACTCTAGCCCCTCAGATTGTGCCTGCAAAATCACCTGGCGGGCAGGCAAGTGCAAGCTGCAGAAGCCACACAAGCCACATTTTAACCCAGTCTGTATGTGTCATAATTTTTTTTTAAATTTTTTTAATTGCATTTTAGGTTTTGGGGTACATGTGAAGAACATGCAAGATTGTTGCATAGGTACACACATGGCAGTGTGATGTGCTGCCTTCCTCCCCTTCACCTATATGTGGCATTTCTTCCCATGCTATGCTATCTCTCCCCAGCTCCCTATCCCCCGCTGTCACCCCCACTCCCCCCAACAGACCCCAGTGTATAGTCCTCCCCTCCCTGTGTCCATGTGTTCCCATTGTTCAACACCCGTCTATGAGTGAGAACATGCGATGTTTGATTTTGTGTTCTTGTGTCAGTTTGCTGAGAATGATGGTTTCCAGGTTCATCCATGTCCCTACAAAGGACACGAACTCATTGTTTTTGATGGCTGCATAGTATTCCATGGTGTATATGTGCCACATTTTCCTTGTCCAGTCTATCATCGATGGGCATTTGGGTTGGTTCCAGGTCTTTGCTATTGTAAACAGTGCTGCAGTGAACATTCGTGTGCATGTGTCCCTATAGTAGAATGATTTATAATCCTTTGGATATATACCCAGTAATGGGATTGCTGGGTCAAATGGAATTTCTATTTCTAGGTCCTTGAGGAATCGCCACACTGTCTTCCACAATGGTTGAACTAATTTACACTCCCACCAACAGTGTAAAAGTGTTCCTATTTCTTCACATCCTCTCCAGCATCTGTTGTCTCCAGATTTTTTAAGTGATCACCGTTCTAACTGGCGTGAGGTGGTATCTCAATAAAGTTTTGATTTGCATTTCTCTAATGATGTGTCATAATTTCTAATACATCTTTTGATAATGGTTACTTAATACAACTTAATTAAAACTACACTGTTTTATGCTTTATCCCAGAGAATGCCACCACTAATGGGTGCCAGAGACTCAAACCTCAGTGTTTAAAACAGGCTGGCAAACTATGGCCCATAGGTCAAATCTGGCCTGCAGCCTGTTTTGTATGGCTTGTGAGCTAAGAATGATTTCACATTTTTGAAGTGGTTGAAAAAAAGACACAAAGAATAGGCAACAGAGATAGTTTGTGGCCCATAAAGCTTCAAACATTTACTACCTGGCCCTTTACAGAAAAAGTTTGCTGAGCCTGAGCTAGAAAAAGAATAAGTAAATCTCTGAGTGATTTCCAGGAATATCATTTCATTATTTATTGCACACTGATTTGAAGAAGTGTTAAATTTGAAACCGTTAACTGAAATAGTAACTCTCGCTCATTTCAAGCATAGGACTGATAAGTTGGTTTCATTATAATCGTGCCACTGTGCTCCAGCCTGGACAAAAGAGCAAGACCCTACCTCAAATCAAACCAAACCAGACCAGACCAAACCAAACCAGGCCCCTGACCTACACCAAAGAGCCAGAGCTTCTCCCCACCACTGTAGATGGGAAGGGGAGTGTCCTGCTTTGCTCCATGAGCTCTGGGGTTTCATACATTCTGAGAGTTCAACAGCCCATGGTGAGAATATCTCAAAATTTCTCATACAACCAAGATCATGAGTTCCCCATATAATAAACTTCTCATATACAATTATACAATTTTATCATGCTTAGGTTCACTGGGTGACGGACAGTAAATCTGCATAAATAATCTATATTTACAATAACCTGAAACTTCCATAATAAATAGAAAATGGCTGGAAATCAATTTTCTTTTTTTTTTTTTGAGATGGTGTCTTGCTCCGTAGCCCAGGCTGGAGTGCAGTGGTACGATCTTGGCTCACTGCAACCTCCGTCTCCCTGGTCCCGGTTCAAGCAATTCTCCTACCTCAGCCTCCCAAGTAGCTGGGATTACAGGCACAAGCTACCACGACCAGCTAATTTTTGTATTTTTTAGTAGAGATGGGGTTTTGCCATGTTGGCCAGTCTGGTCTTGAACTCCTGACCTTGTCATCCACCCGCCTCAGCCTCCCAAAGTGCTGGGATTACAGGTGTGAGCCACCGTGCCCGGCCTGAATTTTCAAAAACTAAACTCAAAATGTGAAGCTATGAATAGACAAATAAAGGAGAAAAAAATACCTAACAGACCAATAGTTAAACTGAAAATCAGAGTAATAAAAGGTTAATTTGGCTCATGCCTATAATCCCAGCACTCTGGGGGGCCGAGGTGGGCAGATCACTTGAGGTCAGGAGTTGGAGACCAGCCTGGCCAATATGATGAAACCTCATCTCTACTAAAAATACAAAAATTAGACAGGTGTGGTGGCATGTGCCCCTAATCCAAGCCACTCAGTAGGCTGAGCCAGGAGGATCTCTTGAGCCCAGGAGTCTGAGGTTATAGAGAGTTATGATTGCACCACTGCACTCCATTCTGGGTAACAGAGTGAGACCTTTTCTTAATAAATAAGTAGGGCCAGGCGTGGTGGCTCACGCCTGTAATCCCAGCACTTTGGGAGGCTGAGGCGGGTGGATCACGAGGTCAAGAGATTGAGACCGCCCTGGTCAACATGGTGAAACCCCGTCTCTACTAAAAATACCAAAAATTAGCTGGGCACGGTGATGCGTGCCTGTAATCCCAACTACTCAGGAGGCTGAGGCAGGAGAATTGCCTGAACCCGGGAGGTGGAGGTTGCGGTGAGCCGAGATCACGCCATTGCACTCCAGCCTGGGTAATCAGAGTGAAACTCGGTCTCAAAAATAAATAAATAAATAAATACCTACAGCCAGTATCATACTGAATGGGCAAAAACTGGAAGTATTCTCTTTGAAATCTGGCAATAGACAAGGATGCCCTCTCTCACCACTCCTATTCAATGTGGTATTGGAAGTTCTAGCCAGAGCAATCAGGCAAGAAAAACAAATAAAGCGTATTCAATTAGGAAAAGAGGAAGTCAAATTGTCTCTATTTGCAGATGACATGATTGTATATCTAGAAGACCCCATCGTCTCAGCCCAAAATCTCCTGAAACTGATAAGCAACTTCAGCAAAGTCTTAGGATACAAAATCAATGTGCAAAAATCACAAGCATTCCTATACACCAATAACAGCCTTAAAGAGAGCCAAATCAAGAATGAACTGCCATTCACACTTGCTACAAAGAGAATAAAATACCTAGGAATACAACTAACAAGGAACGTAAAGGACCTCTTCAAGGAGAACTACAAACCATTGCTCAACGAAATAAGAGAGGACACAAACAGATGGAGAAACATTCCATGTTCATGGTTAGGAAGAATCAATATTGTGAAAATGGCCATACTGCCCAAAGTAATTTACAGATTCAATGCTATCCCTATCAAGCTACCAATGACCTTCTTCACAGAACTGGAAGAAATCACTTAAACTTCATATGGAACCAAAAGACAGCCTGCATAGCCAAGTCAATTTTAAGCAAAAAGAATGAAGCTGGAGGCACCACACTACCTGACTTCAAACTATACTACAAAGCTACAGTAATCAAAACAGCATGGTACTGGTACCAAAACAGAGATATAGACCAATGGAACAGAACAGAGGCCTCAGAGGCAACACCACACATCTACAACCATCTGATCTTTGACAAACCTCACAAAAACAAGCAATGGGGAAAGGATTCCCTGTTTAATAAATGGTGTTGGGAAAACTGGCTAGCCATGTGTAGAAAGCAGAAACTGGACCCCTTCCTGACACCTTACATTAAAATTAACTCCACATGGATTAAAGATTTAAACATAAGACCTAATACCATAAAAACCCTAGAAGAAAATCTAGGCAAAACCATTCAGGACATAGGCATAGGCAAGGACTTCATAACTAAAACACCAAAAGCACTGGCAACAAAAGCCAAAATAGACAACTGGGACCTACTTAAACTCCAGAGCTTCTGAACAGCAAAAGAATCGGCAACCAACAGAGTGAATCGGCAATCAACAGAGTGAACTGGCAACCAACAGAATGGGAAAAAATTTTTGTAATCTATACATCTGACATAGGGCTAATATCCAGAATCTACAAAGAATTAAAACAGATTTACAAGAAAAAACAAACAAGCCCATTCAAAAGTGGATGAAGGATATGAACAGACACTTTACAAAAGAAGACATATATGAGGCCAACAAACATACGAAAAAATGCTCATCATCACTGGTCATTAGAGAAATGCAAATTAAAACTACACTGAGATACCATCTCACACCAGTTAGAACGGTGATCATTAAAAAATCTGGAGACAACAGATGCTAGAGAGGATGTGGAGAAATAGGAACACTTTAACACTGTTGGTGAGAGTGTAAATTAGTTCAACCATTGAGGAAGACAGTGTGGCGATTCCGCAAGAATCTAGAAATAGAAATTCCATTTGACCCAGCAATCTCATTACTGGGTATATATCCAAAGGACTATAAATCATTCTATCATAAGGACACATGTACACAAATGTTCACTGAAGCACTGTTTACAACAGCAAAGACCTGGAACCAACTCAAATGCCCATCGATGACAGACTGGACAGGGAAAATGTGGCACATATACACCATGGAATACTATGCAGCCATCAGAAACGATGAGTTCATGGCCTTTGTAAGAACATGGATGAATCTGGAAACCATCATTCCCAGGAAACTGACACAAGAACAGAAAATCAAACACTGCACGTTCTCACTCACAGGTGGGTGTTGAACAACGAGAACACATGGACACAGGGAGGGGAGCATCACACACTGGGGTCTGTGGGGGGGAACTAGGGGAGAGACAGTGGGGGGTGGGGAGTTGGGGAGGGATAAACAGGGGAGAAATGCCAGATATAGGTGATGGGGAGGAAGGCAGTAAACCACATTGCCAAGTATGTACCTATGCAACATCCTGCATGTTCTTCACATGTATCCCCAAACTTAAAATGCAATAAAATATATATTAGAATAAATAAATAAATAACCAACCAACCAAAAAATAATCCCCTGGTTTTTAGGTATAAATTCTATCCAGGTTTATCAGGGACCTATGTTGGGGGAATTGCTGGTGAAAATGTAGTACCTCATTTACTATTTCTCTGTCCCCTGGGAATCTCAGGTAGATAGATGCTATCTATCATTTGGAGCAGAATTTGGGGAATTCTGAGTCACCTGGAAGAAATGATCTAAACAATGCAATTTTACTATCAATTAGTAAAACCTCAAATTCCTTTCTCACACACCTCCACTGCGACTCTCTGAGCACTTGAGGGCTTCCTCAAGTGTTGCCTGGCTGCCCACAATGGCCTTGTCTCCCCGCTGAGCATCATTTCCTGCCCCACTCATTTTCTACATTGTCAATTAGCCCTGAATTCCTTTTGAAACATTTTTTAAATCTTAGAAATGTTATCCTGTCCCTCATTTTCTACAGGATAAAGTACAAATTTGGACTCACCTACCTTACCAGTGTCTGTTCCAGCCTATCCCTAGCTCTTCCACATGCTTTACCCTTGACCTCTCAGGGCCAGTCACTGTATAACATATATAATTATTATTTGTCAATTAAAAAAACAGAATTCTGAGGGGGACTGCCCTCTCAAAGATGAATTAATGAACTCAATGCACTATGGAGGAGACAGGATGTCTCCCAGCCTTATGGGAACCACAGCTTCACTGGTGCATAATCAGTAATATAAATTAACCCATCCAAATAAAGATGGCACAAGCTGAATGGAGAAGCAGTTTAGAAAAACTCAGAAGTGTTTTTCCTTTGAAGTGACCAAGTGAGAAATATACCAAAGGTGAACCTGGTGGCAGAGAAGGCCTTTCAGTAGGGCAGCCAGGTTCGTCGGGTTCACATCACTGCCTGGATGAAGGGTCCCTGAGGCTGGTCACCCTGCCTGCCTGCTCCCACGATCTCCTAGCAGACTCCTCACCTACTGAGGTCATGCAAACCTTCAAGTCTGCCTCTGGACATGAAGCTCTTCTGCGACATTCTCCCTAAGATCGCCCCTTTCCAGGCTCCCAGCATGGACACCCTTGGCTCTATTCATCATATAGCCTAAGCACCTAAGGGCAGGGATCAGGCCTTACTGATGTCTCCAGCCCCAGTGCCTTGCACAGTGCCCAGCATGTTGCAAGTGCTCAGCAGCATCTGAGAGGCTGCACAAGTCAGTGTTTAGCCTTCTCAACAGTGAAATATACCAACGCTGTGACCTGCTCTGAGACTCACTAACCCAAGTCCAAATGCTTATCCCATCTCAATCCTTTATAAGTAACTTATCCTATCAATAAGTAGACTGTAATGCTCTTCTAGGATTAGTGGTCATGACCAATGAGTTTGGTTTTTGTGAGATTAGTACCTATCTGTGACTTTAGACTGTAATGCTTTTCTAGGATTAGGGTTATGACCACTAAGTTTGGTTTTTGTCAGATTAGTACCAGTCTGTGACTTTACGGTACAAATTTCTATGAATGACTTTTTTTTTTTTTTTTGAGATAGAGTCTTGCTCTGTTGACCAGGCTGGAGTGCAGTGGTGCAATCTTGGCTTAATGCAACTTCGGCCTCCAGGGTTCAAGCGATTCTCCTGCCTCAGTCTCCTGAGTAGCTGGGATTATAGGTGTGCACCACCAGGCCCAGCTAATTTTGTATTATTATTATTTTTAATAGAGACAGGGTTTCACCATGTTGGTCAGGCTGGTTTTGAACTCCTGACCTGATGATCTGCCTGCTCGGCCTTCCAAAGTGCTGGGATTACAGGTGTAGCCACTGCACCTGGCTTCTATGAATGCCTTTCTAATCCCATTTCAGTCTCAACACTTAGTGGAGCCCAAGGTTTTCCCTAATTGGGAAACATAAATCTCGTAAAAAAAAATTTGGAGACTTATGCTTTTGGGAAGATGGAGTAGATCTTTTCCTTGTTCTTTCTGCCAAGCACAACTAAAAACTCTAGGCAGCATATAAAAAGCAAAGTAGATGACTCTGAAAGGCAGACAGAAGGTGACAGACTGGAGGGACACAGGTCTAAGGAAAGGTATGATGGTAAGATTCCCAGGTTTTCTACTTGCCACCCACATCCACCCAGAAACACCAACGTGCACACATAAACAAAGCCTCGATGGAAGCCAGCTCTCTTTAGCCAAAGGTGCAGGAAAGGGGCAGTCCAGCAAGACAAGGGCTTCAGCCCAAAACCACGGTAAGAACAGGGGTGCCATCTCTGCCCATGTCAACAAAGGCCAAAGTGGGAGCCAAGACTTCCACCCTTGCAAGGCTGTAAGCAGACATCCCAGCATGCTGGTGACAGTGCTGTCAGGGACGGCTAAGCAGGGAGCTGAGCCTTTCATCCCAGCCAGTCAGTAAGGAACACCCCCCTCCTGGCCAGGCATTAAGGAACCAACTCTTCCCTCCCTTTGCCACTGAGGTAGTGACAGACGAGGCCTAGTGGACAGTCAGGACTTCTACCACTGCCCAGCGGGGTCAGCAGAGACAACATGGGAACCAGAACTGCCAGCCCTATCCAGCAGTAATGAGGAGCCT
Organism: Aotus nancymaae; assembly: GCF_030222135.1. Classification (NCBI taxonomy): domain Eukaryota; kingdom Metazoa; phylum Chordata; class Mammalia; order Primates; family Aotidae; genus Aotus; species Aotus nancymaae. The sequence continues at coordinate 251,140 of NW_026988756.1, forward strand.
CCCTGCCCTTGGGTGTTAACAGAGAACAGCAGGAAACCAGGACTTCTAACTCCACCTGGCAATGAAAAGGTGGTACAACCCCTTCCTTTTCCTCTGCCAGAGTAGTCAGAGAAAGCCAGTTAAAACAGAAGTTTTAGGTAAGATACAGTCTCAGAACGTTAACACTCAAATGATCCAGGTTTCAACCTACAGCCACTCTTCATACCAAGAATCATAAATTTCTCAAACTAAATGAAAACACAAACAAAACAATAAACAGATGCCAACACCAAGATGAGAGAGATGCTGGAATTACCTGACAAAGCCATCATAAAAACGCTTGTTCAATGAGCAATTATGAACATGCTTGAAACAACTGAAAAAAAACAAAGCCTCGGCAAAGAAATATAAGCTATAAAGAAGATCAAAATGGAAATTTTAGAACAGAAAAATCTCAACAGTAGAATAGAGGAGACAGGAAATAATCAGTAAACAAATATAGACAATTAGAAATCATGAGAGAAAATGGACCTCCCCCTCCAAAAAACAACAACAACAACAAAAAAAACCGAGCTTCAGGGACCTGTGTGATTATAACAAAAGATCTAACGTGTACATGATGAAAGTCTCAGAAGGAAAGCAGAGAAAGTGAGGACTGAAGAAGTACATAAAGAAGCAATGGATGAAAACTTCCCAAATTTAGTGAGACTGAACCTATAGATTAAAAAAAAAAAGAGCAAACCTCAAAATGGGGTTAACAGAAAGGGGAATCAAACTTGTGAAAACTAAGACAAAAAAACTTTGATATTAACCAGAGAAAATGACACATTACCTAGAGGGAAAATACAATTAGAATGACAGATTTCTCATTAGAAACCATGGAGACTAAAAGGAAGCATTTTTCAAGTACTCAAAGAAAACAAGTGTCATTCCAGAATCTTATACTCAAATGTAAATATCCTTCAGGAATACTTGGACATTCTCAGATAAAGAAAACTCAGAGAATTCATATCCAACAGACCTACCCTAAGAAAATGGCTGAAGGAAGTTATCAAAACAGAAAGGAAATGATGAAAGAAGGAACCTTGGAGAATTAGGAAAAAAATATAAATAAAATAAGATTTCCTTCATATCTTGAGTTTTCTAAATTATGTTGGATGATTGACGCAAAAATTCAAACACTATCTGATTTGGTTCTAAATGTATGTAAAGGTAATATTTAAGACAACTGGGGGAAGGCAAAGAAATAAAGGGAGATAAGGTTTCTATAGTTCACTTGAAATGGTAAAATGATGACCCCAGGACCATGATAAGTTATGCATATATAATGTATACCTAGACCAACCACTAAAAAAGCTATCTGAAGAGATATACTAAAAAATGCTACAGATAAATCACAACAGAATTCTAAAAAATATACAAGTAACCCACAAGAATACAGGAAAAAGAAAATAGAGAAAACAAAATAAAAATCAAATGGCAGATTTAAGTCCTAACATATCAATAAGTACATTAAAATAGACGGTCTAATTACATAATTAAAAAGAAAGAGACTGGCAGGCTGGATTAAAACTCATGACCTAATTACATGCTGTCAAAGAAACTTCAAATATAATGACATAGGCAGGCTGAAGTAAAAGGATGGAAAAAAATCATGGGAACATTAATTAAAGGAAAGCAGGAATGGCTATATTAATATTAGATATACTTGAGAGGAAAGAAAATTACTAGAAACAAAGAAGAACATTTTATCATATAATGATAAAAAGGTCAATCCACCAAGAAATTATAGCAATCTTAAATGTAAATGCATCGAACAAAAGTACTACAAACTACATAAAGCAGAAACATAAAAGAGAAATCCACAATTACATATGGAGATATCAACAACCTTCTCTCAACAGTAGAACAACTAGACAGAAAATCAGAAAGGAAATGAAAGAACTTAACACCACTACCAACCAACATACTCTAATGGACATTTATAAACTAGTCCACACAAAACAGGAGAACATACATTCTTTTCCAGTGCCCATGGATCATATGCCAAGACAGACCACATCCTGGGCCATAAAACAAACCTCAACACATTTAAAAGAAGTGAAATAATTTGGAGTGTATTCTCCAACTATAGTGGATTCAAAGTAGAAAGCAATAGCAGAAAGATAGGAAACTCTCCAATCTTGGAAGACTGAAAAGTAAGCAATATACTTCTAAATTATTCACGGGTCACCGAAAGTCTCAAAAGAAAAAAAAATGGAATGGAATGAAATTGAAAGTTCCATATATCAAAATTTGTGGGACATCAATAAAACAGGCCTAAGAAGGAAATTTATAGCACTAAAAGCATACATGAAAAGGGGGGAAAAGTCTTGTATTAACAATTTAAGCTCCCACCTCACTACCTAAAAAAAGAGCCAAAAAATAAACCTAAGTAAGCAGGAGGAAGATAATAATAAAGATAAGAACAGAAGGCACTGTGACTGAAACAGAGAAGCAATGAAGAAAAATCAGTGAAACACAGAGCTATTCTTTGAAGAGATCAATAAAACTGACAAATCTAGCAAGACTGACAAAAAGCCCCCAAACAAATAAACAAACAAAAATAACTAAAAAAAAAAGACACAAATTACCAATACCAGAAATGAAATAGGATATTCCTATAGACCCTACGGACATCACATGATGGTAAGGGAATATTACGAACAACTCTTCACATAAATGTGATAACTTAGATTAAATAATGGACCACTTGATTGAAAAACGCTATTACCACAACTCACCAAATACGAAACAGATGATGTGAGCAGCCCTGTAACTATTAGGAAAGTGAGTTAAAAATTAACAACTTCCCCCCACTTTAAGTCAAAGTGAACTCCAAACTAAGTTTCACACTTCATATAAAAATGAACTCAAAATGAATCGTGGACAACAGAAGGATAAAAAGACACACTAGAGACAAGTAAAAAATATTTGCAAACCACATATCTGACCAAGTACTAGTATCTAGAATATGTAAATGACTCTCAAAATCAATAGTGAAAAACCCCCAAACAATCCAATTTTAAAAACGGGCAAAAGACGTGAAGAAGATATTTTACCAAGGAAAACATACACATTGCAAATAAGCACATGAAAATGTATTCAACATCATTATCCATTAGAAAATAACTGCAAATAAAAACCACAAAGAGGCATCACTACGCACTTATCAGAACGGCTTCAACAGAAAAAATGAAGATGCTGGTGAGGATGTGGAGAACCTAGATCATTCCTACATTGCTGGTGGAAATGCAATACAGCACAGTCATTAGAGAAAACATTTTGGCAGTTTGTTTAAAAAATGAAATATGCAACTATCCTAAGACCCAATAAATTCATTCCTGGGCACATATCCCAGAGAAATGAAGTTCTATGTTCATACAAAAACGTGTACACAAACATTATAGCATCTTTATACATAATAGCCTTAAATTAGAAATAATTCAAATGTTCTTCAATGAGCAAATAACTAAAAAAAAAAACTATGGTACATCCATATGATGGACTACTACTCAGCAATAAAAAGGAACAAACTGGTGAATCTCCAGAGAATTAAACTGACTCAGAAAAACCCAAAGGGTACATTCCTTTTGGGGAAAGTTCTCCTTAGTCTGGCAACCATTAATCTCCTTCATTTCTACAATTTTGTCATTTCAAGAATGTTACATAAATGGAATCACAAATAGTTGCCAGACTAAGGGGCAGGCTGAAGAAGCAGGGAAGTGGATGTGGCCAGAAAAGGGCCCATGAGGATTCTCACGCACTTGGAAATGTTCTGTGTCTTGGCTGTTATCAGCATCACTATCCTGAGTGTAATATTGTACAGTGGTTTTGCAATATGTTGCCATTGAGGGAAACTGGGTAGAAAGTATATGGGATCTCTGAATCTATTATTTGCATGAGAATCTACAATTATCTCAAAATAAAAAGCTAAAAAACAGTAAGTGGCCAGATACAGTGTGGCTCATGCTTGTAATCCTAGCACTTTGGGAGGCTGAGGTGGGGGATTGCTTGAGTCCAGTGTGGGGAACACAGGGAGACCCTGTCTCTCCTCCCCTCCGAAAAAATATTAGGCATGGTGGTACATGCCTGTGATTCCAGCTACTTGGAAGGCTAAGGGAGAAGAATCTCTTAAGTCTGGGAGGCTGCACTGAGCTGAGAACACACCACTGCACTCCAGCCTGGGTGGCAGAGTGAGACTCTGTCTCAAAAAAAAAAAACTCCCCAAAACCAAAAACCAAAAACCAGAACTCTTTATTGACAAAAACATTTGTCTCTGACTGTAGGGTACCTTGGGGCTACCCTCAGTTTGTGTAAGAACACTTAGGCTGCTAAATATTTAGAGTAGAGAACCACCCACTAGCTATACTTACCCATGGTCACCATAAATGCTGTGCATGTGGGGGAGGCTGAATGTTCATCTGAGAGGCACAATATAAGTGAGGAGTTCTCATTCAATGCGAAGACGTTGGGTTTGACAGGGGGCCGATAGAGAGCATCTACGTGAAGAACACTGCCATAGTCTCTAACAGAGACACTATGTCCATTCTACTATTTGATGTCCTCAGAATCAGGCAGGAATTTAATGCCTGCAAACTCTGTTTTTTTCAGATGAACTCCTATGCCCCATTTTCCTTCAGGAGAACTACATGACATTTTTCCTCAACCATAACTGCCAGAAAACTTGCAGTTCAATTTAACACTTAATGGTAACAGCTAACTTTATTCTAGGTTTCTGCTGCTAGTACCATAACTAAAAAACAGATGAAACACCAAAAACCATTTCTGACTTTTATTCATTGTTTCGTATGTGCTTTGTTAATTTAAACTACCTCTAATCTGTTTTAAATATAGGCACAGTACGAATTATCAATATAAAAAGCATGTCCTAGCCATTTACTTAGTCTTTATCTTTACTAAATGCTGTATACTGAATTCGTCTGAGCTAGTTGCTCTGAAATGAATTGCTAGTCTGAGCTAATTAGTTGGCTCTCTCCCATTTTGAATCATTTCATTTAATTTCCACCCAAAAGAATTACTTCAGGGAAATTTCAATCACTAGCAAATGAGTTCTCTGAACATGTGTGGTCCCATGTCAGGCCCTGTCATATCAGTGACAGCACCGGAGAGAGGTACCTCTGGAACACCTCTAGAGAATCACCAACTGTGACCTCCAGAAAGAATCTCCCTAGGCTTCAGGGGTGCTGGCATCACACTTACGGACTTCCTCTTACACTCAACCTCCCACGCCTTATACAGGTCGACAATCTCTTATTTGGAACTCTGAAATCCAAAAAACTCTCAAAGCTTTTTTTTTCGAACTCATTTAGAAACAAAACTTAATATGACTATACATTTTTGATGGCTGATCTGATGTTCACCTACTTTTACAGTCTAATGCATTGTGTGGTGTACGTATTGCACACCTTTCTAAAATTCTGAATTCCTAAACACATGAGGCACCCAGAATGTTGTATAAGGACTGTGGACCTCACCTCTAGCTTACTCTGCCATCCCATTTCCAAGGCTGCACCTATGAATCTGGTATTGCCCAGAACTGCTTTTCCTCTGAAACCTTACTCTCATACCTCCTTTTTAGATCTTAGTCTCTGAACATTCCTTGCTCCCACCATCCCCGAAATTCAACCTGTCAGATTTCCCATCCCTGACTCATCCATGTTCTCCATCTGTGAGGTTCCCTCTGGCTAAAGGTCCTCCCCCAAGCTATTAGTTCCACACTGTCCAGCACAATACCTGACTGCTCTCCTGCCAGCACTCCTGTAACATCCTCACTCCCTGTCTTTTTGCTGTCCCTGCCCTACAGAACTCCAGCACTGTCCTACTCCTCCAACTACCCAGTTTTCACTCTTCACCGCTGGACTGCAGGGTACAACTGAGAAAGTGACACAAACCTGAGGCAGTGCCTTGGTAGCCCTCGGCTTGGCCTCCAACATTGCTGAAGGGGACAGCGTGCAAATGCAAGTTTCCTGCCCCTGCTGACTCCCCGTCTACAACATTCTCAGCGACGTGGAATTTGACTACTACAAACTATTTTGTGTTTCTACCCTACCACTTCCCCCATCAGTCTTAGACGACGACTTAGCTCAAATAAAAACTTCCCTAAACACACATGCGGCCTCAAGTCAGCTCCTCAAGTTCAAGTGAAAGCTCGTATCCTGCGTCTCCATCTTTCCCAACTCACCCACATCTGCACACCTGCGGAGTGTCCATCCTTTTATTATCTACCAAACTGGGTCTTGGCCCACTCCACCTCCTGGGCACTTGGTTTCACCAATCATCTCCTCATTTTCTTCCCCTTCTCCTTTTCTTTGAGGAGGCAGCACAGTGTATGAGTTAGAATCACACAAACTGGGGCTTGCTCCTGTTCTGCCCAGTGTTGCCTTACTGGAAAACTGTAGCAAGCAGTGCCAATCACCAGGGCACACAAGACATCATGATCACATGTGGAACATTGGCAAACGTGGATCAGCACCGCCGTCTCAGGTCTATGGGCCTTCTGACCTTGGCCCAGAGATACTTTCAAGCACCATGCCCCCATGTGTCATTCATTTTTCAACAAAAATACTGCCTTCTTGGTTCTAACTCTATACATTAAAAAAAAAAAAAACACTCACCATACAATACATGCATACTTTTATCTTGTTAAAAATTAAACAGGGAAAATACAGGTTAAAGAGTAAAGGTTCCCAATACACTGACTAGTTAATGGCTACTACCAACAGTCTAATGTGAAAGTTACTCTAAGCCATAGTGACTTGGTCTCAGTCAGAAGTGGCTGTGCTTCACACAAATTGTTCTTGCCAAGATCACAAACAACGTCCTCAAGTCCAGGCTCTGTGAGCACTCTTCAGCCTCTGCTCTGCCCAGCCCTGCCTGCTGGAATGTGCTAACCACACCTTCTACTGATTTCTGTCATCTATCTGCTGGCTGCCTTATTGTTTGGCCTTGCCCTCGGGATTCTCTGCTTGTCCCAATTATTACCTTTGAGACCAAGTTCCAAGCAGATGCTTCTGCTGGGATGCTCCACAGCCACCTTCAACTCAGCAGGCTACAGATGGCATGTGCCACTTCCTGCCCCAATAATAATGACAGCAGTAGCGACACCCTATGATGTGGGCGGTAACTGCTCTCTTCACTTTAAAAATAACAAGTGGAGGCTCAAGGGAGTCATTTTCTCCAAAGTCAAAGTTTGTAAGGGGGCAGAGTCAGGATATAAACTGCACCTGCCTAATGGCATAGTCTGGTCTCATGGTGCCGCACCTCTCTGTCTCTCCCTACCCTCGATAAAGCCAAAGCGAGAAATGAGAATGGCCACAAGTGCCATCATTTCTATGGTTAATGCAGATACTGAGGCCAACTGTGCCAGGTTCACGGCTTCTTGGATTTTAGCCCTCAATCCTGCAATTGCTGTTGTTCAGTCCATGGGGTTTAGGTGTTACAGGTGGAAGAAACCAAAGCAGTACAGAATCTAATGCTTATTCAACTACATGAGTCCCTGCTCAGGCCAACCATGAACAGGGAGCACTTCTGGGCATCATCTTTCACCAGAAACAGTGACTGGAGAGATGGCATAGCATGATGGAATTGCTTGCAAGCCATCCAACTGCAGAAGGCAAGATCCAGGGAGATTAACACAATCACTTGAAGAGGTCATTCTGAGCAGCTTCCAAAAGCCAGAAATTACATAAGCTCATTACAAGAAATATTTTTTGTTTGAGATACCAGGGGTATTAAAAAAAAGAATGTGTTGCCTCTGAAAAGATAATGTTCATATTTAATGTAAACCTGCTATTTGCAGGGATGTGGGGGTAAGCTTTTGAAAGATTATAAAGGTTCTGCCTAGCTGGAAGCCTGTAGTTTCATAACATACTACTAGCTTGCAACCCCAAGATCAATGCTCACCTTTTAAAGTTCATTTTAAAGACTGTCTTTCTATATGTATGTTACACTTCAATAAAAACATTGAAGAAGAAAAAAATACAGACACAGGCTCCTTCCTTTTTTCCAAACAGCATCAATGGGAAGGATACCAAGTAGAATAGCCGTTCTTGTGAAGTCTGTAACCACTGTTTCCTCACAGGCTCAAGAGTTACCAATAATGTGGTACCCATGCTCTCTCCCTGAGTATCTTTTACTAGGTTGACTCTAGAACCACTGTGAAAATTAAAAAGCATTTCATTTTAAAATTTATATTCTCAATAAGTGACCCTGAAAATAGAATTGGACCTATCATGCTGATGTTGGAAGACTCTGTTAGACAAAGGAATGAAGTACTCAATTTGACTGTCCAACTCTTTCTTTGCGATAAGAAAGGATAATATGGATTTATTTTATTCATGCTGTAAATGTGGGGAAAAAATGCTATGTAACTTGACCTAATTAAAAAAGAACTTTTAAGTATCCACTTATGATTATTCTAAAAACTACCCTAAAATATGCAAGCTCAGTTAATAATGGGTTAACCAAAAAAGGATTTCTGTAGAAGAGGTTAACCAATAATATTCTAGACATTTTACTGTTTTACAAATCTGAATGGGTATAATTCCAGAGGATTCAATAGAGCTAGTTTTCATATTACTGGGACTTAAAAATTACCTAAAATTTCTAGATTCTGGGATGTCAGGTTTTTTTTGGCTTCTTAGGGCTGCCAAGATTCCCATTTTCTGTATAAATTGAAGCCAAAAACTCCTTGGTAAACCATTCTGGAAGGGACTGATAGAGGCTTGGAATAATATATGTAATGTAATATATAATATAATATAATGATAATGGCTGCCACAAGAGAGAAAGGAAGATGCAAAAAAGCTCAGGCTGTGAAGGGATGAAACTGCAATATAAACTAAACTAGAGGCTATTTGCTGGTTTCTACCTTTTGATTCTGGAGCTCACAAACTGGTCTACCTATCTGTGTGTGGTGCAGACTTCTAAGCTCCCAGTGGTGCCTACCTCCTGGTATTTATGCCCATGTGTGGTTCTCTCTCCTGGAGTGTGGGCTGGACCACACTTCTAATGAGCAGAATACAACAACATTGATGGGATGCCACTTCCCAGATTAGATCATAAGAAATGGTGACTTTCATCCTGCCAGCTCGCTTCTTCCTTGCCCTCGTTTGCTGGTTCTGGGGGAGCCAACTGCCAAGCTGTGACCTGACCTGTGGATAGGAACCATGATAGACCTCTGGCCATAGTCAGCAAGGAGCTGGGGCCCTCCATCCAACAGCCCATGAAGAACTGAATCCCACCATCAACTGCCTGTGTGAACGTGGAGGCAGGTCCACCTTTAGCTGAACCTTAAGATGACATGAGGCTTGGCCAACACCTTGACTGAAGTCTTATGAAGGCCATGGGACCCAGCGAAGCTGTACCCATGTCCCTGACCACAGTAACTGTAAGATAAAAGTATATGTTCTTTAAAGCCTCTGGGTTTGGGGGTATTTGTTACTCAGAAGACAAGTAATACAGTAAGCAGAACTCTAAAGCAGGGTTGGCAAACTTTTTTTGTAAAGGGCCAGATAGCAAATATTTTCAGCTTTGTGGGCCATATTGTCTTGGTCACAATTATTTAACTCTGCCATAGAAGCATGAAAGCTGAGGCTATACCAACAAATGAGCATGGTTGTATTCCAATAAAACTTTATTTATAAAACCGGGTGGTGATTTGGCCTGCTAACTGTAGTCTGCCAACCCCTGCTCTAAAGTAAAGAAATCCTAATTTTGAGTTAAAAGGCAGATGATCTCCATTTTACCACTGTGCTCAAAATTATTTTAACAAATTAAAAAAAGCTAAATCTATCACAATAACACAATCACAGGCAGTTGAAAAGAAAAACAGCAGATTCCACAAAATTTCTGATTTTGTAAACAATCTAAGAAATACAAATGTATCTTTTATGACAGATACCTCTAATTGCATTTTGATGGAAAACCTGAAGTCCAATACTAGAGATAAATCTAAGCCAGAAGAACCTATGAAATTAGTTGCTTCTCACAACCATGATTACAACAGCTCCTTAAGCATGCACTGGCTTTTCCCTCATACATCATGGATCTCCGGCAGTGGGAGCAGATGATTACCTTTGCTTTTTGACCATGGCGATGGAGGTTGCTCTGTAAACACTTCTAGGGCTGGGGAGTCATGGTGGTCGAAGTCTTTGTCCATGGCTTCTATGAGACTGGTGATGTCCGAGTCCTCGGAACTGTGCCTTGTGCTGCTGGCACGTTCTGGGTGGGAAAGGTGTGTGAGGGGGGCGGGAGACAGCCTTTCAGGCTGCGGCTCCTGGGGCTGAGGCACTGGCGGTGGTGGAGGAGGCTGAGGGTGCTGCTCCAGAGGGCTGTGGGCATGGTGCTGGCTGCTGTGCTGGCTCTGCTTTGCCCCTTTGGACTTTCTGCCTGCTGTATGACCTTGAGTCACTGTGTTCGAATCTAAGACAAGGGGGCTTGTTTTGTTAGCAGACTGTGAAGAAGCTGCTTGAGCAGAAGTCCTACTAGAGGTACTTGAACTGTTTTTGGCTCTGACGTTTTCCACGTCAGCTGAGTTTCTATTGCTGTGACTGCTGTGTGGGTGGACTGATGGGCCACACTGCTTATGACTCCCAGCACTGGGTCGGGATGATGAACCGCCTGCTCCACAGAACCCCCTACTGTGACCGGGGTCACAGCTGAGTGTGTTCAAGCTGAAAAAGGGACCAACTGCAGATCAGTAAATAGCAACCTACAAAATCTAATATTAAAAAAAACTTATTTCATCAGTATAGCCACCATAAATATAAACTACACTAGGGGAAAAAATGCAAGAAACGGAGTATTTCCACAACTCTCTAAGATTCTATCTGAACATTTATAATTTACCATCAGTGATCTAACTAAAAGTATTTTAACCCTTACCAATATAATAAAAACACAGAATCCAGTATGAGCTCTAAGTCACTCAGAGTTCCATATAGGTTATTATTAAGTAATCAGAATTAAGATTTTTTTCCCTTGAGCAAAGATGAAAACAAACATTTTTTCTTGTAATTTTATCAGCCAAATCTGTGCATACTAGGGAATTTATTGCCAGCATGTAAACATACTTTCCTTCAGATGAAATACCAACGATTCTCCTGAGATCAAATGGCCTTCCCACATCAAAGGGTGGGTTTGAGGCCTCAAAGGATAGCCGCCTTCGAAATGGCTCCCATATTCCTTGAGCTTCCAAATAGGCTGTTCCAATGACCAAAAGAAACAGTGCACTGCAAGGGTACAAAAGTTGGAAAATCAGGATTCATTTGTTAGTGCACAAGCAACAAAATTCGGTACTAAAGGCAGAGTTTCTTGGTAAAGTACAATATAATAGAAAACCAAGATGTCTGTGAAAACTTTTAATAGACAAAAATCAGTTTTATGGATAAAAGTTTGCACATCAATTTTTTTTTGGGCAAGGGGGAGGGAGTTTCACTCTTATTGCTCAGGCTGGAATGCAATGGCACGATCTTGGCTCACTGCAACCTCTGCCTCCCAGGTGCAAGCAAATATCCTGCCTCAGCCTCTTCGAATAGCTGGGATTACAGGCATGCGCCACCATGCCTGGAGAATTTTTTTGTATTGTTAGTAGAGATGTAGTTTTACCATGTTGGTCAGGCTGGTTTCGAACTCCTGACCTCAGGTGGTCCACCTGCCCTGGCTTCCCAAAGTGCTGAGATTACAGATGTGAGCCACTGCACCCAGCCTGTACATCAATTTTTATAGAATGCCATCTTACATGGAGGTTTTACGTGGAGGCAATAATTATGTGTATTAGAAGAAATGCCTGGAATTTGATTTTTTCTTTTACTAAGAAGAATTTTGCTTTTTCCTTAAGGGATATGTGATATAAACATGTAAATTAGTTTAGAGGTGAATTTATCTGATTCTTGAAACACAAAGTAACACATTAAGAACAGATGAAGATGCTGAGGATTTAAAAAATATTTCTCATCAGTTTCATGTGGCCTACGTACTACTGTGTTAAGTATATTATATATATATGTGCCCAAGTCAAGTAACTACCTGAGCATTTTAAAAAGGCGTTAACATGTACTTAATTTGTATAACAAATTTCAGAGGTAAAGAAGACTGTTTATTATATATGCCACCCAAGAAGGGCTCAGTTTTAACTGTTCCCACCAGTCTGTGAGCTTGATAAAGGCACAGTTCTCTTTTGTTCGCTGGCATATCCCAGCATTTAGAACAGTGCCTGGCACACAGCGGGCACTCAATCAACAGTGTTACCTGATGAATGAATATGAACCTCAAAATAAGATGCAAGTACCTCATTATTCCTGAGATGATGATGTACAGAGCCAGTTCCCAGTTGGGTCTAGGTAGGGCTTCTGCACAGGTTGCTAACATATGGTAAGGAAGGGATGCATTCAATATAAACACAAACTCAGAGCCACTTGTTGTTATAAACTTCAGTTCCCGAATAACTCTAGAAGCTGTAAAATCAGGAGTAAACCTAAAACAGAATGATGGCAGTAAGGCTAAATTTTAAAAATATCTCACAAGCAGTTTACATATAATACCAGTTCCATAAGCCTTTGAAATATAACACAGAATTTGAGTTCGATACTTTTATTCAACTTCCCCATTTTACTATGATAAAACTATTGTTCCATGGTCAATAATAGGAACAACGATACTCTGTGAATAATTAGAGAAATTACACTAAAAATTAACAATAATCAGCTTCCTGTAATTATTAATTCAGAAAATGGTCCTGGGTTTCATGTCCTTCCCTCCTTCTTTCTTCTTTATCTAAATCAATGCTCTTCTCCCTGACTACAGTCCCAATAATGTCTTTAAAAAAAATCTAAACAAACCGTCTGGGGCCAAGTGATTTTTCCATCATCCCCTACAGTATTGATTACTGCCACAATTATTCTTATTTTTTGCTAATTGTATGCACCTTGAGGAAAGGTGTCTTATTCCTCATTGCATCTTTAGGTGTTAAACAGTATGCCTTGTATGCAATAATGTGGGTACTTATTAAGTAAATATCCATTAAAGATCATAAAATTAAATATTCAATTGAGACAGAAGTTGAATTTTATTGCATAAACTTTATATAACAAAACAAGTTATCAATTAATTGTTAAAATATGCTGCAGCTATTACTGAAACAGGCATTAAAATTGTCTTCTGACCAAAATATTACACATCCTTGTACTGCAAAACATGAAAAAACTGTACATATATGAAACAAATCTCTGTTGCTAGGGCACTGTGAATTTATACCAACATAACCCTGAAAATAATTTTTCAACATAACCCTTTTGCTTTAACATAACCCTGAAAATAATTTTGAAATTGATTTCTAAGATTATTTGATCTACCTTGGAGATAAAGTTTCACAACTTCTGAAAACTGAGATATGAAGAAATACCTTAACCAAAAATTAAGTGAAAAAAATTCATAACTTTGAAAACTAAGATATGAAGAAATAACTTAGCTAAAGATTAAGTGAAAAAAAATCAAATGAATATATTTGTGGATAAAGATTTTTGGTAAATATGAAAACTTATCTTTGCATAGGGTTTGAGCAACTCTAGTATAAAAAGTTAGTGATTCATTATACCTTACAATAAAATACTTACAATATGATTATATCTCTAGAGGCATTGGCACTTAGAGCAAACTCTTGACAATTAACAACTTTAAAGCCATATCCTTCACATGAGTATCCACTGATTTCAATGGTTTCTATATGAATTTGAAGTTGTCCTGTATGCTCTACTTTAAATGTTCTTTTCAATGTGAAATTTGGTTCCCTTAGTTTTAAACCTAAAGGAAAAAAATCAGGAATAAGACTACATCTTGTCATCATGTGCTCCCAGTCCAAATGATAAATACATTATTCATGAATTACTGTATGTCACAGGTTATAAACCATCCCTGCATGTCAGAGAGATCAGCTATTCCTCAGCTTTCATCATGAGGTAGGTAATCTACTTTGACATACCATTTTAGATGCAAAAGTTTTATATACATTTCTTAGTGAGAGTAAATCAGCTAAGGTATGCAATGAGTGCAAACACTTTAAATCTTTAAAAATACAAATCAAACAACTATAAGTACAAGACATGGAGTTTCCTTAAGATCTTAAGCATTCATAACTAATATACACATGTGCACATATACAAATAATGTTGTTTTTGAAAGTATCTGCTGTTGAAAGCAAATGCTAAAATTGGTGTCCCTCAAACTGTTAGGAAGACTTACTATCTGTACAATCTTTTAACAAGGCTTCTGTGATTTTAAAGCGTAAGGAACTTCCTGGGCCTGGAAGTTTGCCTGCCACCCTCAAGTTCTCAGTTGTTCCTTGTCCTTGGACCATCACAGCATCCATCACAGTCAGGTTATTTCTATGCAAGAACAAGAATTACAGATTTTTCTCTCATTAAATTTGCACAATCTTTGGGTTTGCAATTTCTACTTTTATTTTATAAAGCACCACAAAGAAATTAAATTTAATGGTGAGAATTTACACTTTAAGAATTCAAAAATACACAGAGAAGACAAGAGTTTTTATTTTTAAGAGACATACAATACAGTAAACCACTATTCATGTTTTTGAACTATGCAGTTGATAACAAAGGTATGTTTTATCAGGCATGAAGTGTGTGTGCATGTTTTGGATAAAGTGAATTCAAACTATTTCATAAATTAGACATGTAAATTCATCTCAAAACAAGTAAGGACTTCTAAGTAAGTAGTAAAAATCAACCGACGCCTATATCACAGAACCTACCTGACTATGATAAGTGAAGAAACAGTTCTGTTGTGAACTGGAGTAAACTTTACTTTGACAGATTTCTTTTCTCCAGGTTTTAAAATTAGGTTTAAAATTAAATGTCGAGAGAGGCCCTCCATAAATCCTGTTGAGCTCTGCAGAGGATGAGCCTTGAATCATTGGGTAAACAAAGAGGAGTCATGAATATATTCTCTGGAAGACTGTTTCTTCCTTTATACCCCATCTAAAGCCCAGTATAGTTTTCCAAACTGATTAAATTCGTAAACGATTTTATCTGTCATGTTTAGATACAGGTTAGCTGGAAAGCAGCACAGAGGTACCAACGATGAGATGTATATTCTGCATTAAGTCCAAAAAGGGGCTTTGTCCCCCAGGTCACTAAAGTCCTCAATGTTTGCACAAGGCATTTGTTTTTGGATACAGATCTTTTTTGTTTTTAGCCTTTTACAATTTTGAAATATTACACACATACAGAAAAGGACACAAACCTAAGATGAACAGCTAGATGCATTAGCACAAAGCAAACCCTTGTGGAACCAACACCAGCACCCCAGCCCTCCTGATGCTGCTGCCACTGCTGTGCCACTCCTCCCCTCTGAAGGG
Organism: Aotus nancymaae; assembly: GCF_030222135.1. Taxonomy (NCBI): domain Eukaryota; kingdom Metazoa; phylum Chordata; class Mammalia; order Primates; family Aotidae; genus Aotus; species Aotus nancymaae. Next base: position 266,555 of record NW_026988756.1, read on the forward strand.
GACCAGGGGAAGGGTCTTCAGGCTGCACTGTACTTTTACATGTAAAATATTTCCAGTTCCTATAAATTCCTCCTTGAATCTTATTTTGAAGGTTATACACAATTACTGTATCATAAACACTTGATTATTTAAAGTTTAAAGCATAGCTTAGTTTAATATTCAAAATATGACTTTTTTTTTTTTTTTGAGATGGAGTCTGGCTCTTGTTGCCCAGGCTGGAGAGCAGTGGCACGATCTCTGCTCACTACAACCTCTACCTCCTGGGTTCAAGTGATTCTCTTGCCTCAGCCTCCTGAGTAGCTGGGATTGCAGGTGCCTGCCACCACGCCTGACTAATTTTTGTATTTTTAGTAAAGATGAGGTTTCACCATCTTGGCCAGGCTGGTCTTGAACTCCCAACCTCGTGATCCACCCACCTCAGCCTCCCAAAGTGCTGGGATTACAGGCGTGAGCCATGGCACCCGGCCAAAAATATGACTTTTTGACAGACAGTTATAGTTAAGGTTAAAAAACATTTGCTTTTTTATTTAAAAAAAAAAAGTCACAGGTCACATATAAGGATATACTGTTCTGGTTTTTAAGCAACATTAAGCGTAAACTTTTTTGAGGGAAGGGTTGGTACACTTGGCTGTAAATGTCCGCCAGTTCTTTATGGCTTCCGCTAACATGGAAGGAGGGTGAATTTTGTATTGTTTTCTACTCCTCCTGGAATAGACTGGTGTGTGTTTCACACATACAGATCTAACTACTTGCTTCAGCATGATACCACAAACATTAACTTATAATCAACAGACTTTATGAAGCACACTACTTTAATTCTTGCTTCCAAGGTAAATACGGTGGTCTCTGCACGTGCCGGAGATTGGTTCCAGGATCCCTGGCATAACCAAATCTGCACATTTTCAAGCTGTAGTTGGTGACTGAGGAATGTGTCTATACAAAAAGTAGGGCCCTCCATATATGCAGTTTTGCATCCTGAGAATTATATTTTCCATCTGCACTTGATTGAAAAAAATGTATGTATGAGTGAAACAGCACAGTCCAAACCTGTGTTGTTCAAGTGTCAACTGCTATTTTTTTTTCCTTTCTGTCACAGCCTACTAAGACAAGAGAATATTCCAACTGCTTCAAAATGGTTGCTGAATAAGTTCCCTTTTAAATTAACTACTCTGAGTAACTGACAGACACAATGATGTGCTATACATATATTCCCAGCAAACACTAGCTAATTTAAACTCTCATGATTTGGGGAAAACTTCAGGATGTTGTATTGTCTCCTGTATACCATTCAGGACCTTAATAATTTTATAGCGGTAGTTCTCCAAGAGTGACCCTTGGACCCCTGGGGCTCTCAGGGATCCTGTCAGAGTATCAACCACAATGTCAAAACTATTTTCATAATAATACTGAGAGATGGTATTTGTCTTTTTCACTAAGTTGGCATCTGCACTGATGGTCAGCAGCAAAAGCTATGGAGGGTAAAAAGGCTGACCCCTTAGCATGCATCAAGGCAGCGGTATCAAATTTCCCTAGCAGCCAATGTGTTTTTCAGTGTCATGCATTTGTAGTTTAAAAAAAAAAAAAGTCCTTAATGATGCAGTAAAAACGTCAACCCCGGAGCATGATATTCTGTGGGATACGACAGTAAGTATGTATAAAGTATTTCTGCAGCTACCATGTTGTTTTGAAAAGCTGTTTTAGATGGAAGCTGAGCTAGCTGCTTTTCTCACGGAACACTGTTTATGTCTGAAAGAATGACTGACAGTCAGTCTATGGTTATTCAGACTTGGGTAACTGGCAGATATTTTCACAAAAATAAGTGAGCCTACTGAAGGATTTGTTTTCAATGATAAAATTCAAGTCTTTGAATAAAACTTAGGACTTTGGATAATTTGTATTCACCCTTGCGAGCTTGACAGCTTCCCAATACTTCAAGAGTTTCCTGATGAGACTGGTGGTTATATTAATAAGTATGACTTATTTGTGGATACTACATAGTAAATTGTGGCAACATTTGTAAGGTCTGCATGTCTCCGTGAACTAGTATTTTCCAAATGATTGATGTACAGTGTTATAAATTAAAAGGCAATGAAAATACTCCTTCTTTTTCTAATTACATGTCTGTAGCAGGTTAGATTTTCATTATATACTTCAATCAAAACAATGTATCATGAGAGACTAAATGTAGAAGCAGATATGAGAATCTATCTATTAAGTCAGGGAGCCAGTCATTAAAGAGATTTGTAAAAATTTAAAATAATCCATTTTCCTTGCTAAATGATTTTAAAAAATTTAGTTTTCATTTTTGATGTTAACCTATGTTAAATGGAATATGTTTATTATTATTTTAAATAAATTAAATCACTATATTAAAGATCTCTAACATGGCAAAACACTGATAGATGTAAACCATATAAACAAGAAACCTCTCTGGGATCCTTAATAATTTTAAGACTATTAAGGGAGTCCTGAGACCAAGTATTTTGAGAACCGCATTTTATAGCACTGTAGAGGAACCTGTGATAGAATTTACTCTAAGCTCACTCTAGGACCTCCTCCTGAATTTCTTATTTAAAATAAATTTCTGATATCTCGAGTACTCTTACTTATTTTCCTATCTCTCACAGTGCTTAGTTCAGTGTTCTACATCTTGTAAATATGACTTATAGTTAATAAAAAAGTTAAATATTAGCTCACTTAATACTTATGCAAAATTTCTCCTATTATAAAAGCAGAGTGGGCCAGGTGCGGTAGCTCACACCTATAATCCCAGTACTTTGGGAGGCCGAGGTGGGCGGATCACTTGAGGTCAGGAGTTCGAGACCAGCCTGGCCAACATGGTGAAACCCTGTTTCTACTAAAAATACAAATAAAAAATTAGCCAGGTGTGGTAGATGCCTGTAATCCCAGCTACTCCGGAGGCTGAGGCAGGAGAATTGCTTGAACCTGAGAAGCAGAGGCTGCAGTGAGCCGAGACTGCACCACTGCACTCCAGCCTGGGCAACAGAGTGAGATTCCGTCTCAAAAAGGAAAAAAAAAAAAGCAGAGTGAAAGGAAGTTTCGGTTACTGAGCCTTCTAGACAACCTCCAGTAACATTTGTTACGTTGGCATTTTACAGACAGGAAAAGCAAAGCTTACAAAAAGATTCCCAGAAAGGGGTGTGAGGTTAGAATACAAGACTGTCTAAACTTCAGTCTAGTGTCATGTCCCAGCCATTATTCAACAGAAAAAAAAAAAATACAACTTAGACTATTACTTATGTAAGCCTGCCTTAAAGACAGACTTATAAAAACTAACTATTCTGATAAGGATTTGGCTAATATATGCCTTACAGATTAAAACATGAAGCTATGGGAAAGAATACAGAATATCAAGAACTACAAGGGATCTGGTTTGAAAAGGCTCTTAGCAATTTCTGATCAGCAATGACCATGTAATATGATGGTAAGGGAAAGTCTTTTGGAATCAGAGAAACAGATTTCAATTTGGCCCTGGGCAGAAGGGCATGGTGGCCAAAAGGCTTGGACCAGTTTGAGGGGGCCTTAGCTCCAAGTGTTAAGTTCCTAACACACACCCTTATATTAAGCCTTATTTAATAATGAGTGGTGAGTGGTTGCTCAACCTGGCCTGAATGATAGAAACCAGTTTGGTTCCCAGAACAAATCAGTTTATGTATATGTTTATAAGATTATCCATTGAGTGAAAACCACGCACGTTACCGTGCTAAGTATGAACACAGCCAGTAATGGGTTTAGCATTCATGGGTGGCTTACAATTTAATTACAAAGTATCCAGAAAGAAAATTTAAATGACTGAGCTCAATATTTTGATGCTTAATAAAAATCGATTATGAATTAATATTTACCTCACCTATATATTCTCAGAATTTCTGTAGTAATTATCACAAACCTTCATGGACTTAATGTTTAATGCCCACAAGTATGAACCTTTTACTCAATGTGGCTCACTCTGATCTAAATCCCACCTACTCTTCCTGATTTATTTGGTCTAAAATAATTACTGGACTGCTCTGACTTCTTCAGTAACTTACCCTTCAGACAAATTTAAGAGTAGCTTATAATTTTCTTTCACATTTACACTGATATTATAGAATAATTTCTTTGGAATAGTATGAAGTTTGAATACTTACACTATTTCTGAAGACTTGAAATTCTAGTGTTCTCAAATCTATCTTTGCCACCTTACTCAAGTTAAACCTAAAACAAAAAATGTACACATACTGATTCATAAGCAACATCATAGTTAAGGGGGTTACGGAGTGATTATCAGGTGTGTGCTTTATTTTCAAATTATCGTCTGGCAGGTTTTGAGATCAATATGACCAGATTTATAGCCTTAAAAAAATTAAAGGCTACAACTTGTAATTAATATTTTGTTTACTTTTTAAAACTAAAATATTTGAAAGGTTTCATCGGCTTTCTCTTTATAAATTTTTAGAAGGGAGTTCCACATTACTTTTTCTTGCCTTATATTGAAAGTTTTTCTCGATGTTTCACACAGTGTCAACCTAAACCTGCCTAAAATCTTCTCTCAACCTTATAGATCCAGAACTCCTCTAAGTCAAATCTATTACTGAATGAGCTGCAATAAGGCTTTTTAAGTGAATAAAATACTGATTTAAGACTACATAGAAACATTCTGATGATCCAAAGCAACACTTACCTTGATACTAACTTATCTACAAACACTGAAGGGTTGGAATATAAAGCCAGAGGAATAAACTGAACATAGACAGGAACATCTGCAGGATTTTCTAAAGTAATCTCTTCTTCCTTAAACAAAATAATGAAACATTAAATGAAAGATTTCTATGGTTAAAGCTAAGAGTAAATACTTTATAACCCTAGTATGTATTTCCAAAAACCAATGTCACTTTGAATACTTACTGAGGAGCAGTTTGTATTAGTAAGTGGAAATTTCAAGTGCCGGGGTGAGCTAAGTATGGAAGGCCAGGAGAGCTCAGCAGTGATTTTCGATATTATATTTTTTTGAAGATCTGTATTTACTTCAAATATAGCACTCAGTCTAGAAAAACAATTTGTAAGTCACTGTATCAAAATGAAACGTCTGAGTCTTCTGAATATAAGAAATTCGATTAGGCTTATGTACTTGAGAAATTTTATGCTGGTCCTGAAAAAACACGTTTATTCGTTATAGTATTTTACTATGCTTGTAATGCTGTATGATGTCTCTATACTGGCACAAAGAGTTGCCAAAATATCTGTCACAGATCCTCTGTATTGTTTCTGTACTGAATATGGAAAGGATGATAAATCTTAGGAATAGTACCTACCAATGGCATTAATGTAATCCTGTGTTAGTTTAGAAAAACCTTCCCAAGTATAAATTCAGTAGAAAAAGCTGGTCTATATTAGATAACCTGTTTAGAAAATTCAGGCATATGCAGGTAACACATGATGTTACACAGACCCTAAAGGATCTTACGTGCCTAGGGGAAAGATCTAGACATTCACAACCAGGGTGCTAATAACATTTTCAGTAGAACTAATGAGAAGGCAGTACATTGCTTGGCATATGGCTTTTTTCCCCCTTGATATAAAAACCATCAGAATCCTCACATTCAATGAAGACATCAGTAGACAACAGAGGTAAAACCTATGAAGGTTTTGTGCAGATACATGTAAAGCTTTCAGCAATATTCAGGACCTCATCTGAATATTTCCCTACTCATATGTGTGTATAAGCCAGCTGCTTAGAATTCACAACACATTCCCAAGGACACATTATAAATGGGGCTAAGATCGCTGGGACTAAACGCTGAAGCATATTTTAACCCCTAACACTACTGCTGTGGTGTTACGATCACAGTTAAGAGTACAGGTGTATAAGACTAGTAGCAGAAATCTTCTGTAATGCACACGTGACAAAGTAACACAAAGGCAGGAGCAGGGAGAACATCACATCTACTGTGTACTTAGGACATCAGGACAGACAGGGAGCCCAGGTCTTAGCAATGGGGTGCTGGGGACACAGGGAGGAAGGCAGGCTTTTTGTGGATAGGAGGTGAAGAGGTTCCTTAGCAGCTGACTCTAAGGCAGCACTGTAAGTTATGTGTTCATAATTGGACATTAACATTTGAGGCTTGCTTGTCCTTTATAATGTACACTGTGGAAATACAGGGTACAAAGGAGAGTTTTAATTAGTGTTCTCTCAACAAGTCCATTACGGGAAGTCTCTTCTGTATTCATTTTAACCATCTTAAAGCAAACACTCAACTTTCTTTTGCCTTAAGAAAATTTTTCATAGCAGAGTTCAGATAAACAAACCCTCCAATTCAATTATGAATGGCTTAAGAATTTACAGTACTCTTAAATGGGAATATCTTGATGCCAACAAGTATATTTCAAATTAACCGCTTGAGGAGAGCAGTTTCTATCAACTGCCATACTGTCATTATTTTAGTCAAATTCCTTTCTGAAGTACACGAAAAGACTAGATTTCTATACTACTAAATCAATACATTTTTGTTTTGGAATCCAGGTGTAGTATTGATTTGTCATTAGAAGTACATTTCCTACCTGCCAAAGAAACATTGTGGAGCCTGCCCTGTGAGCTCCCTAACAACTCAGCACTTAGAAAGGAAGGAGGCATTGTTTTCACAATAAGCAAACAAACACTCGATCTTGCACCAAGTGTCTAGGTGGGTGTAAACCTAGTTTTCCTTGCCTTTAACAGAGGTCAGTGGTAGGTAAAAACTTTCTTTCCTATGCAAATAGATGAGTCTAAGGTGAATACTGTAGTCATCCTACATAAGGACAACTTCAAATATTTTCTTGGAGTATAAGAAGTATCTAAAGCACTGGAGAAAAGAGAAAAATGACAGTATGTATATTTCCAAGCAACATATAGTTAAAATGGCAATTTAAGATGTCTCACTAGTAACTTTCTGAAAATCAGGCATTTTTTCTTAGCTATAAAGCCAAACAATCTAATATAAGAATAAAATTTAGAAAGCAATATGTTTCAAACTTGTAAAGATGGCTAAAATAAATAAACATAAACCACTCACCTATGACCTGAATTTTCCTTTATTCCTGTCCAGCTCTTGAAGAGGCTTTGATGCAAATCCCAGTCAGCACCCCACATATCTTCCTGCATGGCTACACCAGGCTGCACTTTGGGTTCAGCTAAAACAAGGAAACATGTTATGACATATTTAACCTGCATCTATACCCACCTGTCAATTTTCCTTCAAATAATTTCTATAGTAACAAAAGACGGTAATGTACTTTCAAAGTGGCAGCCTCTTATTAAAAACATATTTTTGGGGCAGTGAAAACATGTGGGAGAACAGCAAGATCACTTACATTTGGATAGAAAAGGCAAGCCAGCATAGCAATGATCCCCACACTGTAGTCCAGGATCAAAATAAATGTTTGCAATCTATAAAGAGGCACAGGAGAATCATGAATTTCAAATCCACAGAAGGTCATAAAACAAAATATTAACCGATGGGAATTCTCAAATATAACGTCTTCAAACCTTTGATTTTTTTCCTGGCTCCAAGTCTTCCTTATTGCCCCGTAATCGTTTATAGTAAAATCGCACATCTTCTGACAAAGATCGTATTTGCTGTATTTTTACCTTCTGTGAGAAGGAATTCATGATATTTAAACTTTGATGAACTATTTTCCCCTGAAGGAAGAAAGCAAAAAACAAACTCATTTGTATATGGTTAAATTTTCTTAAGATAACACACTTTAGAGTAGACAAACATATTTCTAGGAAACCAAAGCCCAAAAGCTATTTTAGAATGTCCATCAGTTGATGATCTCTAAACTGTAATCAATAGCCAAGAAAATCCCACAAAAAAAGAAACTTTTTTTCCTTACTATGGCATGTTACAGAAAAATCAGGAGGACAAATCTTGCAATCTTGTTGACAATCGATTGACGTAACATTCACACTTTCATGTTAAGATATTGAGGATGCCAACAAAGTACAAACAGAGATAGCTCTAAATAAAGAGAATGGCCACTTTCAGTTTGTAAGTGGGTTTTGTTTATATCAAGGTAAGAATGCCCTGAAATAACTGAATTATAAAATCTAAAGCCAAACAGGACAAAATCACATTTTTTTCCTTAAAAGTTTTTTCATTAAGAAAAATGTATGTCATTTGTGCCAAAGAGAAATTAGACATCTTTTAAAATGATAGGTTGTCAAGTATCTTATTAAAACAGCATACGGGCCACGCGCAGTGGCTCATGCCTGTAATCCTAGCACTTTGGGAGGCTGATGCAGGCGGATCAGTTGAGGCCAGGAGTTCGAGACCAGCCAGGCCAACATGGTGAAACCTTGTCCCTACTAAAAATACACACAAAAAATTAGCAGGTGTGGTAGCACACACCTGTAATCCCAGCTACTGCGAAGGCTTAGGTAGGAGAATCACTTGAACCTGGGAAGCAAAGGCTGCAGTGAGCTGAGATTGCGCCACTGCACTCCAGCCCAGGTGACACAGCGAGACTCCATTTTAAAAACAAACAAACAAACAAAAAACCCAGCAAACAGATCAAACTGTTAAATAACCAGCAATTTCTCTTACCAGTCACAAGCTTCTCTCTGTGACAGGGTACCAAATTTTAAATTAAAAAATTAAATGATTTATATAATCTTCAAGAATTATATTACAATCTTTCTTTTGGCTGAATACAAAATTTTATTTTTGTAGATTCCTCCTTATTTGAAGAGGTCTCTAAAATGATTAAACCCACTTTTTAAACATTTGGAATAAAAAATACGGAAGTGAAGAGCGTGCACAGGAAAAAGGGTGGAATGACGGTGACGCTGAGGCCAGTGTTCTTCATTTACACAGCCCAGTGAGGCTAAAACAACCGACAGCCAGCAGAGGGCAGGCATGCAGCTGCGACGCTGACGGGAGCCCTAAGGCAGTCAAGGCACTTGGTGTACTTGGAATAACTACTTCCCTTGTGTCTTGTCTCTCAGGGGTGTGGGGGATCAAAAAAGCTCACAGATAGAAACGCTGCTCTCGCAATTCTATTCAAATATTAAGCTACGAGTTATGTGAAATGTGTATTCTGGGATATTGTTTCCAGTCATCTCTAGTATTCTCCATCGGATAAAGAGATTGACAGGATTTGGTAATATAGAGGTAATTTAGAATTCCGAGCAAGTATCTGGTCCTGTAAGACACTTAAAATAATCTGAAAGCTTAATCTGAAGCTGTTCAAAACCAACCCCTCCAAGTCTCATGCTGAAATGTGATCCCCAGTGTTGGAGGTGGGCCTTATGAAAGACGTTTGGGCCATGGGGGTGGATCCCTCATGAATGGCTTGGTGTGTTCTGACCTCGTGGTAAGGAGTTCTCATGCCATTAGTGTGCACAACCACTGGTTGTTAAAAAAGACCCTGGCATCTCCTTCTCCTCTCTCTTGCCATGTAATCTTTGCACATGCCAGCTCCTCTTCACCTTCCAACATGAGTGGAAGCAGTCTGAGGCTCTCACCAATGCAGATGCCAAGGCCATGCTTCCTGTACAAACCCCAGAACTGTGAGCCAAATATACTCTTTTCTTTATAAATCACCCAGCCTCAGGTACTCCTTTATAGCAACACAAATGGATCAAGACCAATGTCTTGTTTTTATACACATGCTTTCTCCCTTATTCCACTCACGGGCCTTTTCACTGTGTCATCTTGCTGTCTTCTCAACTGAACTATTCCCTCCCAGGATTTACAGAGAGATTAAAGACATCACTGATTGAGAAGGTAAAGGAAGGAAGAAACATGGCTCTTTCGGATAAATAACAAAGTCAAGAATTTTGTATAGTCAGTACAAAGTAGAATGACAGGAAGATGAGGGTTTAATTAAGACCCAAACTTAAATGTGATGAAACTAGTAATTCAAAATTTGTTTGTTTTTTTTTTTTTTGAGATGAAGTCTTGCTGTCACCCAAGGTTGGAGTGCAGTGGCCCAATCTTGGCTAATCGCAATCTCCGCTTCTCGGGTTCAAGTGATTTTTCCTGCTTCAGTCTCCTGAGTAGCTGGGATTACAGGCATGCGCCACCATGCCCATCTAATATTTGTATTTTTAGTAGACATGGGGTTTCACCATGTTGGTCAGGCTGCTCTCGAACTCCTGACCTCATGATCCGTCTGCCTCGGCCTCCCAAAGTGCTGGGATTACAGGCGTGATCCACTGCACCTGGCCAAAATTTCTATCTTTAAGAAGCTAAATGTTGAATTTAGGTTTTATGGTACAGGTTGAGTATCCCTTATTTAAAATACTCGGGGCCAGAAGTATTTTAGATTTCATTTTTTTTTTTTGATTTTGGAATATTTACATATATATAATGGGATATCTTGGGGACAGAATTCAAGTCTAAACATGAAATTCATTTATGTTTCATATACATCTTATATGCATAGCCTGAAGGTAATTTTATTAAAATAATTTTGTGCATGAAGCAAAGTTTTGACTGAAACCCGTTACATGAGGTCAGGTGTAGAATTTTCCACTTGTGGTCTCAAAATGTTTCAGATTTAGGAACATTTTGGATTTCATTTTTGGGTAAGTGGTGTTCAAACCCACTATTGTCTCCCACCACTAGGATATGAGACACTTTTACGTTTGCCCTGGTATTCCTGAATGGACTGCATCACCTTCTTGCAAAAGGCAGGGTCTTCTCCTGGTTTTCCCATTTCTTTTGTCCTTGTTCCCAGGCTCAAACTCTAAGCCGTATTCCTGCCTCCTCTATCTATCCCCCTCCCCATACTTGTTTCAGTCTGTAGGACCTCTTTAGGATATAAGCACAGTTCAAATGATTCACCTGCAATGTCTCTTGCCTACATTCCCTCTCCATCATTTGTTCCTTCATCCATACATTATGTACTAAGTGTCTGCTATTAGTACATACTGTGTACTAAGTGTCTTATCCCTTTCCTAAAGGATCTCAGACTCTCACTGAGGAGGCCAACTTATAAGGAAATATTTATAGCACAATATGAGGCTTGCAACAAGAGGGGTAATTTCAAAGTATTCTAGGATTACACATGAAACAACCAGTACTGTCAAGAGGAGTCAAGAAAGCTTCAGAGAGGAGATGACAATGGAATTGAATCTTTAAAGACACACAGGAGTTCTTTGAAGGGAGGAGAGGAGGAAGGGCATTCAAGGTGGAGAAACAACAAAGGCTTGGAGGTATGAAGGGACTTTATTACCTCTGCCACAGCTATATGCTCAAACCTCCCACTGGCACTTTTCACGTGGACTCTGGCCAGTCTGTGTGTTGGCCTCCAGGCACTCTACTGTCACTTTCATCTGTATCCTCTATTTCTTTCTGCAGAGAGCCAGTCTTTAAAGCTCAGCTCTGATGATGTTAAGTCTCTGCTCAAAAACTTCATACTCTTAGGCACTTAAGTGCATTTAATTTTTTTTCCATATATTCCATTTTCTCTCTTAAAACTTTTCTCCATTCTTGCCAAACTGGACAATTCACTATTGCTTGAACCCACCTCAGACTTTATTGACTCTGTATCCCTGTTGAGCTTGCTCCCTGGCCCTGGATTCCCATCTCCATCTCTGACAGAAGAAATTCTAAGCTGGCTCCCACAGCCCCTGCATCAATGAGATGTGTATTTCCCTCACAGCACTTATTTTCACTCCTCTAGGGCAACTTCTACATTCTGCTTTATAGCCCTGAATTGTGTGTCCATTTCCCTTTCTAGATAGAAAACTTTTTGAGGAAAAGGACTGTATCTCTTTACATCGTCTAAAGTATACTGTCTTTAAAATATATGACTAATAAAGAATAATTGTACTGTAAAAGTCTAGGAACACAGAGCTAAAGGGAAAGGCAAAAAATGAGCAACAAAAAAATTTGTGTATTAATGGTCTTACTGGAAAGGAAGGTGGAAGAACAATGTGCTTAGGGAAGCAGGTCAGTGAGCCTACTGCAATCACAGCCTTCACAGGGATTGTCAGGATCTGTGGAGTCAAGAAGATGACAATAAGTATTCAAGACAGCCTGCTCTTGACAACTACTTTATTGTATTTTGGGGTTAACCTAATTTTGAGATTTGTATTGACAATAACCAGATCTAAACCAGTACTAAAATCACCCATAGATACTGTTTAATCTGTCCAATGTACTCATTAAAAGGTAATGAAATATAACACATTTCCACGGATTTCTCAGTGATTCACTGAAAACATGTAAAAAAGACTAAACAATGGGGAAGGAATAAAGACAGGTTTTTGAAAATATAAATATTTTTGAATTTCAAAATACCAATAATCTATAAAATAGATTTTAAAAAAGAAAGTCAAATTGTACTCCTAAAACAACGTATGTAAAATCTGGCATTTCTAGTTATATAGGGCTCTATTTTTTGACATAGAAATAGACATTAACCTAATTTTAAAAAATGCACTGAACATTCTAGAGTTAGAATCCCATACCAAACTGTGAGTAACTCACAAAGCTACTTTTCTAGGATATTTTTCTTAATTCTTATTTTCACCCATATTAACAAAAATTTATCTTAAATCTGAAATGTATTTATTTATGTCGTGAGTGATAACTATGAATTCCTCATTTTTGGAGGTAACCTGACATACTCTCAACAAATCATTTATTATTAAATGGCCAATTCTGTTTATTTCATAATTACATTTTTTTTTCATGTGGAAGTTGTTTGTGTATACTGAAAACATCTATGAGGGCAAAGGTGGCAGCTTGTTGAATTTAGCAGTGCTTGACTTCCCTAAGGGCTTTTAAATATGAAATTGAAAACATTTAGGTTTGGCAGAAATATATCCATTCAAAATCTTACTGCGTGCATAATAAACTCCACAGAGAATATTTTAATTAAAAGCTTAAATAACATTTAGTCCCCTGACTTTGAATGACTTATGCAAATATAAACGTGAGCACTCAAATTAAGACATGATCTCCTGATTTTATCCTCCTTTTCAGAAATGTTAGACCCTGCCTGCTATTTATGATTGCAGGAACAATCAGAGATATCTAACTCAGAACACTCAGGCTCTGTACAATGACATAACCATCTGCTTAGGCAGGTTTCTAACAAAGCAATTCTAAACGTGCTAAAGGCATTTTTCTGAAGTTGCTTTTTAGGTTAGGAGGTTTGGATTTTATCATAAAACTAAGAGTCTATGAACACCAATTTTCTATAAACTATTATTGGAAAAGCTCAGTTTTTAAGGTATGAAAGTAGTAAACTGTAACTTTATGAGTAAACTTAATTCTTCGTTTTCATAAAAACAAGAAAGAACTGACTTATTCAGAAAAACTCCACTGCCACAAATCCACAATAAAGTCCTTACCTCATAGTCTGTTGTGATCTGGATGGCTCCATCGTGAATCCCCTCTAATTTTTTTGCAGTAAGTTTGACTCTGAAGACTGCAAAATAGCCTGAAGCTAACGTAACCTGTAGATAGTAGAAATATCATTCATTAGCCTTGTTAGTTGAAGTTTCCTATTAAAATGGAAATGAAGGCTATAGTGACAAAATGACTTCCAAATCCTAACATATACCAGTATGACACTGAATTACCACTGTGTACAAATATCTCAAAATAGTGCCCATCCCTTGATATTTCTCTACTACACTTGTTCCATAGGCCACTGAAAAAGCTGGTTCCTGAAGAGGGAGGGGTGTGGTCCTCTTGCTAATAAAGCTCCTCACTCTTCACCCATGAACCTGTATGGCCAAAGGGGCCGGAGCAGAGGGACACAGCCTTCCACCAACCTTTCAGGCACATTGGAGCCTTTAATGTATACACAGCTGGCTCTGCTTCAAGCTCTGTAATGTTAATATTCATATCTTCAGGGCAGCTGAGGCCGCGTATAACAAAACACCAGACCTATGGCATTCCATGGAAATGTATTTGTCAGCACTCTCTGTATATAAGGACATTTGCTTTTTCTTTTGTGAAACTGCCCCAAGAAGTTCTATTCTAACCTGCAGATGAGATATCTGATACTCCTTCTCACAGAAGGTGATTCTAATTCTTTTCCCAGTAGGTAGAAACTCCAATTTCCCCTTTCAGTAGTGGTGAGGGCTGAAACTAATATATTTGTTTTCTCTTGTTTGTGCTCTCTTACAACCAACTGTAACATGTTTATTAGACAGTTAGAAATATGTGGGCAGACTCGCAGTGATCGAACAGTTTGCCTCACTGATAGTGAGGCAGTATCTGGCCAGACATATTACTGTATAATTGAAAATATTTTCTACCAATGTTCAGGGCCATCTCTTTTTCCCCGTAAACTCAATGAACACCAGGTTGGTTTAGCACCCATGGGAATTCTCCTGTAATGACACATGTGTTACAAAAAGATAATTTAAAATTTGTGTGTTATGGAACTTTTTATGAGAAGGCAGGATTTAATCCCTTTGGGTTTCAGTGCCTTCATCATAAAAATAGGGAGTTGAATTATATTGCCTATAAGGTCCTTCTAATAGCAAATAACCAACACTATTATAAACTGCATAAAAATAACAGTGACATATGTAACATAGCAAGGGTCTTCCATTTGCAGTTTAGACATCCATCTTAGTTTAAGGAGACAATAAAGTTTACTTACCGATGATTGATCTGATAAAGAGGATTTTTCAAACTCTGGCAGGTTTGAAATTATTGTAGTTCTGTTGCCTCTTTCCACAGCTACAAGTTCTATTGATAAACCATCTCCTATGATATGCCAACTTTTTATAGCCAACTTTAAAAAAAGATACGAAAATTATTATCACAACGCAAGCAAAAAATCCTTAAATGTGATTTAGAATAAAAACAGATTGCTTTTACCTCAATTGGATTGCTGTTTATAATTGCAAATAAAATATTACTTGCTTCTGTAGCACTCAGTACTCCAAAATCTATGAAACGTTCCTCTATTTTGGGGGGCAATACAAAGTACTAGAAAGATATAAAAGAACCAGATTAAACAAAAAGTCACATTGATGTAACAATATTACCTCTATTAAAGATGTATTAAAGTTCCCCCAAAATTAGCTGGGCATAGTGGTGTGCACCTGTAATCCCAGCTACTCAAGAGGCTGAGGCAAGAGATCATGCCACTGCACTCTAGCCTGGGCAAAAGAGTGAGACTCCCATCTCAAAAAAACAAAAAGCGTGTATTAAAGTTCCTATGCTTTCCGTATATATTCATAAAACCACACATATATATGACATAGTTGAGGGATTTGTATAATGAAAGTCTTTTGAGTAATCCAAATGAAAATAGCCATGGCTTCTGCTGAGCTGCTATTCCTCCTCTGAGGGCACATGAAAGAGGCAGGAAACTAAAGTACTAGCAGAGGTTAAGTGGAGCCCTAGGTGACTGGGCAAAAAGCATGTGGTCTCAGCAAGCATCACCAATGATCAGTGAAACAAAATAACTGAAGCAGGAGTGAGACATTACTGAAGGTCTCTCCAGCTCCAAAATTCTAATCAGTGCCAACTACTTAAAGGGCTACATTTCTAGATGTCCTAGCTTTCTTTTTATCTTTCCTAACAGTTTTATCTCTTATTTAAGCTTCTTTCATTGATCACTCTCAAGATAGCTTTGTTCGGATTTCTTCCCCCTGCTTATTTTCTATACCAGGAGTACCTTCATTGTTTCCTTCTGTGTCATATATATCTTCTAACCTTGTGTGTTTACTACCTTATTTTCTACTTTACTATCTGGTTCTCTTCTTTGTCCTGATATTTCTTGGTTTTAGGTATCTCTTTCCTACATATTACCCTCTTTACCTTCCTTGTATTCTTTTATTCCTACCTATCATTTTTCTTCCATTTAGTTATTTTCTAGATTCCCCATTATTACAATAGTTTAAAAGCATATCCAAGAGAAACCAGAATGTGGAAAAGATCTAAGCAGAGACTGTAACTAGAGAAGGCAACTGTATCACAAGACAGAGCTGCTGGAAAAGGTAAAAACTAGTTACCTGGAGAGGTAAAAATTAACTAGGAGAATTAGATAAATTTGCAGAGCACAGATAATGGCAAACCGTAAGAGTATGAAACACAACTGCTTAATAAAATCTGGAAACATTAAAGGTGGGCAGGGAGTTTAAATGTTAAAGGTAGATAATATACTTACATCTAAAAAGCCTGTGTAAACCCGCACAGGTAAATGAAATTTAGAAGCATTGGTAATAAGTAAAATGTTGTTATCTATGTGCATGGATGATGTGGAAGGCATAAAAAGCAGGGTAAAAATGTATCCTGATTCGTTAGGAAGAATTAAGACTGGTTTGCTGAAGTTATGAACCTGGGAAATGAAACAAGAGGAAAAAAACAAAGTGTCAGTATCACCTGGTTGATAGACCAGGGGAAATTAAAAGTATAAGGGCTCCCGGACATACTTTAAACATTGTTTTGGCTTCTTCTGGTAGCAACACATCGTGAATGAGGATTGCAAAACTGAAAGTGTTAGTAAGGTAAATTGGCCTTTCCACAGGATCAGCAGGACTGTCTCGGACGTGAAATAATGTTGCAGCGTGATCAAATCCCAAATAACTATTCAAAAAAACAAGAAGAACAAAATAAATCATTTTTATTTCCATGTCTTAATTTAAAATCTAAGTTTGTTATGAGTAATAATTTACATTTAGCATTAGGAACTGTATTTAAGAATTAGAGCTATATTATCATGATTGACTACATAATTTAAAACAAAATTTAGCTTGTAAAATATTGAAATCTAATCTAATGAACCATTCTCCAATGAATGATATGAATCAAACAATTAGAATAAAAAAATGTATCAACAGAAAAAGCTTTACTTTACTTTGAAGAAAATCATGTTTACCACTGAATTGCAAGGAGCTTTGTTAAGATGAATCTTTGTCAAGTTGGGTATTATATTGGTTAAAGTATAATTGAAAATGAACAACATGTTACTTTCCATTTATAAAAATTTGTAATTCTAGAAATGTTTATGAATTTATAAAGAAATATAAAGAATTTTGTTTCAAGTGCCAAAATAGTTTAATAACAGGCCACAATCACTTACATATTACAAACAAATGACAGAAAGAAAATGGTTCAAATGATTTAAATACTACTAAAAAATCAATTACTGAATCATTAAGTCTTCATTTAAGCCCAATCCTATCATCCCACTTACCTTTTCTTCTAAGGAAGTAAAACATACACAAAATATAAGAGGTTTTTCTCTTTTATTAGTTGAGGCTGTTCTTTTCAAATATAATTCCATCAAGTTTATGGGAACATGGCTAGTATTTCTGCAGGTCATTTAGTAGGAAAACATAATTTGCTGATTAGCAAAAAGTTATAAAACTTATTTTAAAAAGAAACTCACCCATCTAAAACTTCTGCTTGATATGGTATTTCAAGTTTAGAATAACTCTTTTCCTTTGCTTTAACTGTTATTTTCCCAGAAAACTGAGATGGCTTTTTTGCCTTTGATGCTGAAAGGAAGCATAAAAAATAATCTGTTACCTTTTACTACCAAAGAGAATTAGTGACTTTATGTAAATTGACAAAATCTTAAAAAAGTTGAGCTTCCAGATTGGCCAACAGAATACTTTTATAGTATTTTAAATGAAACATCACATTTTTCATACAAAAGGGGGGAAAATGCTTTATTTTTCCTATAATAAGATATGCAGATAATGAATTAGCCTAGCTGATGAGCACAGTTCAGGAGTCAAAACACCATATCTAAGCTGCTTGCTGTAGCCACAGGCTTTGGCTTTACTTACAGCAGAATTTCTCATCCTTGGCACTGTTAACATTTCAGGCCAGATGAATTCTTTGCTGCAGGAGATGTTTTGCGTACAGCAGGATGTTTAGCAGCAACCCAGACGCTACTTGCTAGATGACAGTAGCATCCCTGTGGCTGTGACTACAAAAAGTGCCTCTTGACAATGCCAGATATCCCCTTGGAGGCAGAATTACCCCCCACTTAGCCCTGCTGATTTATACTTGAACTGAGTAAGAAGTAACATTTCTTGTATGGCCAAAGTCTTGCTCTATCACTAATAAAGTAGCATGGTATAAGAAAAGCCAAGAATTAAGAGCTCTTATTTCTCAAATCAGCCAACCAGGAAACTCATGGTATAAGAAGAGATAAATCCCCTCCTGCCATCATATTAAATTGTCCTCACAGATGAAGTAAAATCTTTAGATTTTGTAGCAGTTTTAGATAATCCTGGCTGGGTGCAGCGCCTCAGGCCTGTAATCCCAGCACTTTGGGAGGCTGAGGTGGGTGGATCACCTGAGGTGAGGAATTTGAGACCAGCCTGGCCAACATGGTGAAACTCCATCTCTACTAAAAATATAAAAATTAGCCAGGTGTGGTGGCACGTGCCTGTAATCTTAGCTACTCAGGAGGCTGAGGCAGGAAAATTGTTTGGGCCTGGGAGGCGGAGGCTGCAGTGAGCCGAGATTGTGCCACTGTACTCCAGGCTGGGCTCAATCTCAAAAAAAAAAAAAATCCCACCTTGAATTACAGAAATTAATTCAGTTGGGTCCAATCTAGATACCCATTAGATGGTTCTTTTCAAAGCAAATAAAGAAGCTGTTTATGTTTATCCTCTTTGAAAGACTTTAGGAACACTTCTATTTATGTGAAAAATTCATATGTGAATTCTGCAAATTTGTGTCATCCAATCTCAAGACAAAAAAGAACAAGGAAATGGTATGACATCTAGTGTTTGACTACGTGCAGGCACAGACTTAAGATTTTAAAAATTCCCAGTTCAGTCTCTTATTTGTCTGTTTGCTAGTTATCTATCTCTGGTGCTTTCAATTTTTCATTATTTGTTCTGATGTAAGACTGATTACAAGGGCCACATTTAAGCATTTCATGACATTATATCATGTTATATTTTAGGAAATACAGTGGACAAAAATCTCAAGAAAATTCAGTTGAAAATCATGAAGAATGACTTTTGGTGAGACAGATGTTTGATAAGTGAACACTGCAGAGTTAATACATATGTAAGGTGCATTTTAACAATGTTAAAAGTTAAATAAAACACACTTCCTGACTGATTTTCACAGCAATCTCAGAGGTATTTTGTGTGGGGATCTAGCATGGTGGGGGGAGAGGTGAATGGTGGGGGGTTTTCACATGATATTAAAAATCCACTTAAATGTAGCATTTGCTCTTAAAGATGCTTTCCCTTTTGCTGTTGTATTTAATTTTATATATTTCTCTAAGAAACAATTATCTTAGAGCCTAAGATCTCAGAAGAACCAACACTAATGATATCACGTTTATCTTGAGAAGGGAAACATTCACTGGGTGGTCAATACTGGAGCTAGAGAAGAGTAGCTCTTCACCCTCACAGAGCATGTGGAGAACTTTCTGGCAAGTCTGTGAAAGGTGGATCCTAAAAGTTCTCAGAGGTCAGGAATGACCATTAGCCGCCTCCTCCTCTGTAAGGGAAGACAATGTACCTTCTGATACACTGGTGGGCACAAATGGTCTCTCGGCAGCATCGAAGACACTTTACCACAGATGTGGAAATAACTATGGCATTAATTATCTTCTATAATACTATTTCTTGACAACTGTATCTTGAAGCATGCTACCTATGTGATTTTCATCCCTTAGGAATCATCACTGAGCTCACAGGACGAACCCTGAGGCCAGCCCCACCTTCATAAATGCTCCAGACCCCCCCCACCGCCGGCAGAACTCTCCACAGTGAGCAGCAGGTACAGATGCTCTCATAAACACTGTGCGAAGTGTGCCAGTGCCCTCCTACACTCATTGATCAAATACTCTCATCCGAGCTGAGCTTTACCATGTGGACTCTGAGCAGAGGTGGCTTTATCATAAAGCCAAAATTTAAGCTTTATAGCAGCTACTCACTTGTCTGAGTGTCTATGAGAAAAGCCCTGTTCAGAGGTTTGGTTCTCATTTAATTATACATACGGTTAAGCAACCATTAAGTCATTATTTTAAAAATGTTTTTGACAGCAAATTCAAAGAATGCTCCACTAAAGTGGGCAAAACTGAATAAAAAATGCTATAAAAATGGTATAGTCTGGCTTAACATTTCAAGTATCAAAATGTATACTATACATATTAGAAATAGCTAACTGGATAATTCTGCCATGAAGTCTATTATTTTAGCTTAAGCAGGGCCATCCGCTTTGCCTATAAAAGCCAATATATGAAAATATTACAAACAATACTTTTTATTTTTGCTGTCAAATTCAAACATGCTTCTGAACTTTGAATATATCGTAACTTCATAACTAAGGCGAATTAAAATAGATATATGTGTAAAAAGTCTAGCCCAGATTATGGAAATGATTCTAATCCTAATGTATTTGCTAATGTTTTTCTATTGCTAATACTGATTTAGCTTTATATAGTTATGGTATTTTCTCTCATGAATCAATCAAGAGTTCATGACAGTTTTCAGGGGAAAGAAAAAAAAAAAATCAACCTAGGCAGTAATATAAATTCTAATGGTAAGACAGTTTGGATTTCTATATTAAGATGTCAATATAGATGCTTTCTAGTTTATCAAAATAACATCACTCTATCAGAGAGAAAAAGGTGAATACTTGCCATCAAAACTAATGCTCGCAACCTTGGTGTATTTACTTTCTGATGCTTTTAATGTAATTGGTTTAAAGTGTACCGTTATAGCATCATTTTGTGGTGTAGGTCGAATACTCTGCAAAGAGAACAAAAATACACACATGGCATTATTTCAGTCTAATGGTTCAGTTGCTTTATACTGGAAAGGATACTGGAAAAGTAAAGTGGACTCTAAATTTGAAAAGTTTAACTTATGTTGTCTCTTTAAATGGAGTAGGCCACACTGGAAAAACTTCAAATTAATTACATCAGAATATCTTTAGAAGAGAAAATGACCAGAGGAAAACAAGCATGACGGATTTATAAATGTAAGTACCTGAAGACCAACTACATTGGTTGTGAGTACATAAAACATTTAAAAAAGGTAATTACTTTCCAAATGAATGCCTAATTCATACACCACAGAAGGCAACATGAAAAAGACTTATGGATCCCTCTTAAAGAAATTCACAATACTGAGGTAATATCTGAACCATATGATGGTGAAGAATAAACATGAACTTGGAGCTGGTGCCTCAGTGCCAGGGTAGTTTTGCACACTTCATTTCTAATGGTATTTCTCTTTCTCTCTAGACATGGCTCTGTGAGTGAGACATGCTGCTGTCCAGGGAGAGGGCTACACTGCTGGCTATGAGATTGAGCAGTGAGGCAGACCACAGGGATGTTCAGCGTGGAAGTCAGAAAGCTTACATAAAAACATACAGGAAAAGCTTGTACTTGGAGAGCATGCTTTTAAAAAATACATTTTAAGGTACAGTTATTTTTTATTTCCTCACTGACATAAAGCCCTTTCAATTGGAAGGGACTTAAAAGATTCCAACCTCCTTCTCTGTTTTACTAATGAAAAGTGTAACATGATGTTTCAATAGCTAGGCATCAACAGGTCGGACTGAAACTAGGATTCCTGACTCGGTGCAGGGCCTTTCATCTGACATCCTGTTGCACAAACACGTATCACAAAATCGTGGTACTGTATAAAACTCTTGATTTAACAAAATCTTCCTTTATAATTACTTTGAATCTTAACCTTGGTCTGAATCCTCTTGGGTTATTCTGTTGAATTTGAATGGCTTTATAAACTTGTCAAAGCCTGTCATTTCCTGGAGAAAAGAACACTGTCCTTTTCTGTGAAACTTACCAGGCAAGCCCCTTAACAGGGGCACAGTCAGATCCAGCAAGTCACTATGTTCTTTCCCCTGGCTCCCTGTCTGCTCTTTTCAGCCCATTTATAAAGGTAAAATCTGCCTCAACAGAACATTTAAGGGCAGTCTCTTGAAGGTGCAATTCGCATTTGAGTGTGCAGAGAGAGAACTATCCCTGTGTGCTGTGTGTGGGATCATAGGGAATGAATCTGATTATATAATAATGATCAAAGATACTGCTGGAGCAGCTCCCTTTCCATTAGTGGGTTAGTCCTGGGCTGTTCATGGGGTCTGAAATGAAGGCCCTAAGGATAGTTCTGTGGGCCTCAGGCTCTCTTGGTATTTTAACTCTTTTTAACTTCCTTCCTTTTTCTTCTTTAAGAACTCTTCCTCATTTGCTTTTGGATCTCTAGCTGGGGCTGGGAATGATTTGTTCATGTAATACTTTTACTTACCAAGAGCTTGCTGTTACTAGCAACATTTAAAATACAAATTTCTTCATTCACTGAAAGCTGTGTGTGTGTAACAAAACAAAGCAGAGTCTGAATTGTAAGAGAAACTACAAACTGGGAAAAGTTCTATTTGGTTTTACTATACTGTATTACCCATACTAACACTTCTTCCAAAGAAAAGAAAATCAGTACAGACGTATATGTGACAATCCAGTGGCATCACTTTACGCAAAAAAAAGATATTTAACTAGAGATGTGAACTTGAGTCAGCTGCCCATCTACTTTGGGGCTCACTTTTTCCACCTGTAAAAAAATCCTGGCCAGGCACAGTGGTCACACCTGTAATCCCTGCACTTTGGGAGGCTGAGGCGGGTGGATCTGGCCAAGATGGTGAAACCCCGTCTCTACTAAAAATTAAAAAAAAATGAGCCGGGTGTGGTGGTGCGCATCTGTAATCCCAGCTATTCAGGAGGCTGAGGTAAAGAACTGCTTAAACCCAGGAGGTGGAGGTTGCAGTGAGCCGAGATTGTGCCACTGCACTACAGCCTGGCGCCTGGCAACAGAGTGAGACTCTGTCTCAAAAAAAAAATCTTAAGGGGATAGACTATTTTCTGAGATTCCCATCATCTACAACATTTTGTGATTCAATTAATTTTGCTTTTTTTCCTCTGCAAACGAGCCACTTTTATCTTGAGGCCAAGCTTTGTTAGAGACGTGATCACATGAAACTCTGTAGTTTGCAGACGACTTCCACAGATACGGCTCCTGAAGTTCTTCACTGGCTCTACTGAATATGATCCAGCAACGATGAAGGCCTGACCATTTTTCAACATACTTAAAGACTAGAAGTGGCAGTTCATCAGTAACAAGCACAACATTTTTTGAGTGTTAGCCTGTACAACACCAAGCCAGAAACAGCTAAGCAAGGATGTTGATTAACATAGAGCCACTGTAAGTAGTAAGAACTTAAAATAGTTGATGAAATTTTTTTTCATATGAAACACACCACTTTAAGATTTCCCTCACCAGATAAAAACTTTACATTAGTACTGCTACCCAAGTATGTTACAGTAATAGCAGATAAATATTCAACTGACAACTCATGTTTTACACAAATTGTCTGAATCGTTCACTTATTAAGGAAAAACAAATCCAAACTGTTAAGATCCGTTTTCCAGGGAAACAGAAACAAAGCAAACAAACAAACCCAAGACAAAACACTGAAGTAGCTGACTCATTCTGTGGCTTTAAATGAGAACTAATACACAATCATCACCTTGTAGTAAGCATATTTATACAAAAAACCTGTTTTATATTAGTGACTAACTATTACTAACTTAAAGATAATCAAGAAGTGGAAACACTATGGCAAGATTCCCAGGAAGGGCAGCTCGCAAACTCACCTATGTTCTAAATATAGTTCCAGGTTTTTCTTATGACATTCAGACCCAACTAATGCTCAGTAACCCTCAAGTGAGAGTCAAGGGTCCAGAACATTCTAAAACTGCTTATAAAAGCACTTGAGCAAACAAGGAAAATAATCTTTCAGCATTTAACAATGGTATTTTTAATAATTTGTGTACAAATTCACTAAAGCATGTATGTTAAGCTGATATTCTGATTCCAATGTCAATTACCAAAAGAAACCTCATGCAAACATTCCTCTGAAGACATTTCAGGCAAACTTATTCTGTCATTTATATAGCACTAATGTTTTGTAAATGTTGAAAAAAGCCATTTTCTCAAAGTTGCATTATAGACAAACTAGGAGAGTTTGGACCTGTTGCATCCTGTCCATTAGCAGGTGAGGAACTTCTACTTGGAATTGCTTGCTTTAGTAATCCTAGATCAGAAAGAGAATAAATTCCCTGTAGGGGAATGAAAAAAAAAAATTGTGCCCACAGCAACCTTGGTTCGTATTCAAGTCACAGCACCAAAAAAAAAAAAAAAAAAAAAAAAAAAAAATTCCAGCTTCTAGGACTGCTTAGCAAATCCTAAAAATTCTGTTTGTGAAACAGAAGGAGGCAGGAACCCTTCTAAATATGTATCAGTCTCTAAGCTTGGTGAATTATGCAGAAATGCTGAAACACACAGGAAAAACCTTAGGAAGAGCTCTTAAAACTCAGTTTCCACTGTAGGTGGGCTCACCCCATAACTAATAAGGTGGGAAGTCTAAATCACCATCATTTCTCAGGCTGACTGCTAAATCAGATCCCAAGTGGTCTCCTTTGCTTTCTGCCTTTCCATGTCTGTAGTTCACTCTCCACAAAGTAGCTACAGTGACCTTTTACAACACATAAATCAGATGATATCACTCTCTTGTTTAAAATCCTGTAACAATTTCCCATTATACTTAGAATAAAATCTAAATATCTCCTGGAGTTCCAGGAAGCCCTGATTAAAAGTGAGGTCAATGGGGTGGGGAACCCTGGTGGTCTGATTCACTGCTATATTCTCAGTTCTTATATAGCAGCTGGCATTTAGCTGATGCTCATTAAATATCTATTGAATGGGTGAATGAAGGAGGAAATAAGACAAAACTACCAAAACACTGGCAGTTTGGGCTTTGAATATTATAAAAGACACACATATAGGTAGGTACAAATGTATTATATTAATAGAGATACAGATATACTGATATATAGGTTTTTAACAGAAATAATTGACTATGCAATTAAAATGATATATTCATAAAGATATGATTGCTAAGTGGCATTATATATCTAACATACTTTCATGTTTCATGTAACGTTTACTTTTTTGAGACAGGGTCTTGCTCTGTTGCCCAGGAGTACAGTGGCGTAATCTTGGCTCACTGTAACTTCCACCTCTGACGTTCAAGCAATTCTCCTGTCTCAGCTTTCTGGTAGCTGGTACTACAGGCGTGTGTCACCATGCCCAGCTAATTTTTGTATTTTTAGTACAGACAAGGTTTCGCCATGTTGGCCAGGCTGGTCTTGAACCCCTGACCTCAAGTGATCCAGCTGTCTCAGTCTCCCAAAGTGCTGGGATTACAGGCATGGGCCACCATGCCTGGCTTACCTTTGCATTTTTTATAGTTGTATAAGTCACTTAAAAAAAAAAGCTCTCAGCTTTCCTATTTGGAAAACTAGGACCGCTGCACCTTATAGGATTGTTGTATTAAATAAAGTAGTACATTTATTACAGAACAATATTAGCATAGTGCCTAACCCAGTAAGAGCAAAAATGTTCACTTACAATGTATCCAAAAACTCCTTAGTAAATAAGAAAAGCACAAGCATGGTACTATTTAATTCCATGTCATAAGTGAACTGAATACTAGTTTTTCATTCAGATTCTTAGGGTTAATTGCCAATTTCATTTTTCTATAAAATGTTTATTGAAAAAGATATGTTTCAGTTCATCTATTGTATATAAAAAGTTAGGCTGGTTTGCTTAGGCTAAGTAAAGGCACGTTCCCAGCAAATCCCCAAATTACATTAGGAGAAATGCTAGGTCAGGTATGAGGACACTGTCTGCCCCCCAATCCCACTAGTAAGGAAGGTCACTGCACATCAGAATGTGGTTACCTGGGAGGTTCATCTCTTGCTTCCTCACTGGGGTTTGTATATTCTCCTCTCTCTGGTTTACTCCACCAGCTGGTGATAAAATCTGGGTTTGGTCATTGATGGACAAAGGTCCCTCAAATCTCAAGCCCACAAGATCTCATTTTATCAGTTCACTGAAGTTTCTGGCATTAGCACAAATTATAATAAAAATGTTCTATTTTCCTATATAATGATTCCCTATGTATATATCTTGGAGACCTCATGAGGGAGAGATTGTGGGCCAAGGCAAAACTTAGATATCCCTTTTTTGCCTAAAACTATCTAATGGCACCTCAATTCCACAATATGGCCTAAAAGTCACTTACTTGTGTGAGGGAGAGAGGGCTTTAGTTTATAATGTGCTGTCTAGGGTAGCTAAATAGCTGCTAGTTAGGGAGCCTGTGACAAGAGTTAATGGCATTTTACCACTACCTACCATATTTTTTTGCTTATTTTCTTCCCAACTCATCTGACTCTTTTTCTTCTTTCCTGCCCATACCTTAACCCTTACAACCAAATCTGATGAAATCCTTATAACCTGTTTTTATTTCTACATGGCCTACAGATTTTAAGATTTATCAGAATCCACAGGCCTTTTATATGACTGTAACTATATAAGAAACTCACGAACTTTGGTTCAAACTGACCTTGGAGAAGATTGCCTGTTTCCCTCTCATCCTTAAAATCTGGGTGGTTGGGGCAGAGCAGGTTTCTCACATCACGCTTAGAACCAAAGTGTCACCAGGTCATCACAAAATAGAAATCTTTTAGAGTAAGGGTTAATTATTTTTAACTTTGTCATACATTTAAAAACAAAGACTACAAAAATTAGGAAAAACAAAAGTAAAAACTTACTGTTATTGGTACATCTTTTGTTCCTGAATTTAATAAATGAAGGTTTAAAACCTTTGGTAGATCTGTTAAAATTGAGGAAAAGAAAGATTTCTTAAAAAGGTGTGCTTTTTAACCAAGTTAGAATCTTTACGTTATATCAAATTGAAGCTATCAATTTGTGAAATACAATGACATTAATAAAAAGAAACATTCGGTGGTAACTGCTTTACTCCTAAGGACATTGTCTATTCTAAGAACTGTTCCCTCTTAAATCAGATTTTTAAAACCCTCCCTCCCAAAAAAAAAAAAATATATATATATATATATATATATATTTTTTTAATGAGACAGAGTCTTGCTCTGTCACCCAGGCTGGAGTACAGTGGCACATTCCTGGCTCACTGTAACCTCCGCTTCCCGGGCTCAAGTGATCCTCCCACGTCGGTCCCCTGCCCCCTCGCTCCAAGTAGCTGGGATTAGAGGCATGTACCACTATGCCCAGCGGACTTTTGTACTTTTTTTTTTTTTAAGTAGAGATGGGGTCTCATCATGTTGGCTAGTCTGGTCTTGAACTCCTGGCCTCAAGTGACCCGCTCGCCTCCACCTCCCAACGTGCTGGGATTACAGGCATGAGCCATCATGCCAAGCCCCCAAAATATTATTTTTTTTTAGTAAACTCAGACACTACTAATCTTTTAGCTTTCCAGCAAAACATAATGAAGCAATTAATAATTTACAATGTAAAAATACATTAAAAGCAAATCTAATTTTTAAACATGTGGTCTTCAATCTTAAACAACTATATTTTATTATATATAGTCCATATAGATCCCAAATTACAAGTACTCTTAAGTTTTTCCTTAATAAAAATCTTTACTTGGTTTTTAATATTAGAATTTGAATTCTCTGAACAGCTGCAATAAACTTTTAACATTTTGTCATAATGTAACTTAATAACTCATATCTAAATAAAATCCAAAAGTAAATATTTTGATTTTACTTTACTATTACAAAACGAAAAGAGTCAGGATAACTGAATGCATGGGCAACTGGATTAAGAAACTAGAAAACTACTTTCTGTCTCAATCATCCATTTAGATAACTTCAATTATCCCATGGCCTTTTTTGTCAACCAGGTAAGCAATGCTGCCCACCCCTCAGAGGAATGGGGTATAAACTTGTAAAGGTGCTGAGTCTGAATAGGAGACTTCTACGAGATCATGCAACCTACTGAGAAATAATGTTTAAAGTTGAATTACAAAGTATAGTAGAGCCATTCAGCACTGAATACAGGGATTAAAAAAAAAAAACTCTATAAAGACTCTTTTAAAAGATTTTTTACCTTGTGTTCTTAGTGTACCAAAATCTAACATTTCAGTTGAGGAATAAATTCCAGGAGCTTGGAAAAAAGAAAAGTCAACAATTATTCTTCACTTTGCCAGAGTAAGCTATACTGAAAACAAAACAACTTTCAATTTCATCAGTTTTCCACTAACCTGTAGTAACTTCAACCTCAACAGGAAGGATAATAAACTCTGTGCTGTCTGAAGCATTAGTCTTTATTCTTATGAAAGCTGTGTGATTATCCGCTTCTCTAGAAGAAAAACTGGCTCTCATCACTCCCTTGGTTTCATAAGGAGGAATTTCCTGACAAGTTAACAGACCATAATGTAGCACAGCTTTTGTAATGTGGCAAAACCACCATATTTTATTGAATTAAATGACACTGACTGAAAGATGGGTATTTTATATACCTTTAAAAAAGAAATGCATTGTAATTAAACCAATATATAACACACACTCCAATTCTGGGTAACTTTAAAATGTGAAAAATGTGCTGTTTAGAATTGATGAAATATGATATGTAAAGTGAGCAAACTAAAAGAAGTCAAATAATCTGAAAACAAATTGTGTTACAAAATCATCATTAAAAGGTAAAACTAATCTACAAAATCAGTTATTTTTTTTAACATGCTAGTTAGTGGTGCTCGGGTATATAACTCAGTATTGAAATTTAACCAACAGAAATGTCACCATCAGAGGAAAATACTTTTCTAGAAGTCCACAAGAACTTCCATAAATGATAACCAGCAAGGCTTAGACTCTCTTTCATTGAAACCTAACAACGCAAAGCTTCTCAAGCTAATCCACAGTTTACCAACTGCATTCATGTAAGACAGCACACATTTTCAGTCCTATAATGAGAGAACATTTATACACTAAAAGGAAGACTTATTGCAAAAAAAAGTTTGAGGTATAATCTCTTTCCTGGTTTTAGAACAATATGGCTCCCTGGCGACTGCTGGAATTTCTTCTCTGTACAAATCTTTCAGCTTATTTTAGGAGATCCCTGTGTTCTAGAGCTTAGCGGCCTTCACTTATTCCTACTTTCCTTTTAGTCCCAAAGTAGTAAACGGGTGACTGAAATCCTCTTAGGATTGGAGGGATGGACCATCCACTCCCCAACTCTAGGGAGTTGACTTGGTCTATGGGGCTTTTTCACGTACACCAAAACAGGCTGGAGGTGAGATCACAGCCCATTGGCTTTTTCCTCAGTCTAGGTTTGTAGGAATAAGAATTACTGTATATTTTTTTGCAGCCACTAGGACTATAAGAACATGACGCTATTCTGTTATCATTCTTGACTATTTAGAAATCTGAATTCTTTTATGTTTATTTATTAGATACTAATTATATTTGACAGGAAGTTTTTAGTTCTATCTAGAATCACAATATGCACAGATTTAATAGTCTGCATTTAATCCTCATTGTTTTATAGATGATTTTTGCATCAACCACCATAATTTCTTTTTTTTTAAAAATATATTTTATTGCACTTTAGGTTCTGGGGTACATGTGCAGAATATGCAGGATTGTTGCATAGGTACATACATGGCAATGTGGTTTGCTGCCTCCATCCTCGTCACCTATATCTGGCATTTCTCCCCATGTTATCCCTCCCCAACTCCCTCCCCCCCCACTTTCCCTCCCCTAGTCCGCCTCAACAGACCCCATTGAGTGATGCTCCCCTCCCTATGTCCACAACCACTATAATTTCAAGGTGAAACATTTTTGTGAAAAGATATAAATGAACTGTCCATTGCATATTTATTTTTGCTAGTGTGTTTCTATATTCCAGGAATTAACCAAATTACTGGCTTGTTGTTTCTAAACGTTCATACTAACAACCTAAAAATGTAATCTCCACATCTCTTCCCTGGTCAAGATTGGTCAGAAAACAGAATCAAGAGGCCGTGTGTGTGTAATAGTAGTTAATAAAGAAACTCTGATCCTCAAAACTTATTCTTGGTGAAGTTTGTGTTCCTCCAAATTACAGATGAGCAGTGATCTGAGTGACCTGGGTACAGAACTGAATTGACCACAATTGCCTTCTCCCTCTTGGGTTAAAGCATGGTAAACATTTTTAAAACTCTCACATGGCCAGAACCTCTACAAATAAGGTTCTCTTACATATTCTTTAATTTGGCTAATATTGTTAAATATTCAACAATATTGAAGGTGAACACAGATCACCTTCAAGAAATAAACGTTTTCTTTCTTTTTTTTTTTGAGATGGAGTTTTGTTCTTATTGCTCAGGCTGGAGTGCAATGGCATGATCTTGGCTCACTGCAACCTCCGCCTCCCGGGTTCAAGCAATTCTCCTGCCTTAGCCTCTCAAGTAGCTGGGATTACAGGCATGTGCCATCACGCCCAGCTAATTTTGTATTTTTAGTACAACAGGGTTTCACCATGTTGGTCAGGCTGGTCTCAAACTCCTGACCTCAGATGATCTGCCCACCTTGGCCTCCCAAAGCCCTGGGATTACAGGCGTGAGCCACCGGCACCGTACCCTGCCTGGAATTAAAAATTTTATAATCATCACAGGTGCCTGATTAGGTTCCCTCTGCAAATCCCATCTCCTTTACTAACAGTAAACCTGAAGATTCAATTGCTTACCTTCAAAAACATAATGGATTCTTCCTACTTTTTCTTAATCCTTCAGATTTTTTTTTATGTGTAAACCACATCATAAATTATTAGATTCAGAGACAACTTTACCAACATAATTCTGAGAAAGAATAGCTGAAGTTACTTTCTTTCATGTAGTGGGGTAGAACTCCCACCAATTTTATTCACTGCCCTTTCCAAAAATTACTACTTATAGTTTTTCCTCACTCACTCCTCCAATTTTCATATGTACTTGACATAAATTCACATTAAGACAATGATTAAAAGACAAGTCACCCATATTTGTTCAGCCTATAAGGAGTTAAGCATTTTCTAATTTAAGAATAATTGGTTTCATGGGAGCACACACAAGAGAAAACTAGGTTGCAACTCACCCACAGTTTTCTGGTACCTCCTTGTTGACCCGTTGGGAGTTCTAGGTGAAGGTCTCCTCCACTAGAGTACATTTCTACAACCTGGGGCAAAAGAGCACACGATGGTTAAGTTCAAAGTCATATTCTCAAAGCAGGTGTTTTGCTATTACAGAGCAATAACTCTGACATCCTAATTGTTTATCACAAAAAAATTTAAAAACTTATAAAGCTATAAATGTAGGATATGTATCATATCACTAAATTCAGTGCCCTGTAAGTGTAAGCAATGGTGGTATTTTTAATTAAAATAAGGTAACTGAAAATTTAACTTAGATACAGTCTAAGTATAAAAGCTGCTCCAGGGACCAGATTTTAGAAAGTAACGGGACACTTATTATTCTTTTTCCCGAAGGGAATAATTTTTAAAAATTACCAAGTTTTAGAAACACGAATTTTGTATTTCTTATAGTAACATAAAGTGGTTCTTTATGCATACATTTATAACAAGATCCAGCAGTGGATCAAATAAGTACCATACTTGTGAAATGGTGAAAAATGTAAATATTATTTTGAGATATATACAACAACTCTAATGGAACATGAAAATATTTAGTTTCTACTAGCAGCAAAATCACAGGTACTAATATTTCTGTGGCTTATGCCTATGCTTATAGTTTTTTAAAAACAGCTTATCATTGATGTACAATGAATAATACATATTTAAAGTATACAATTTGATGAATCCTGACATATGTGTTCCGGCATAAAATCATCACTGTAATTAAGATATTAAATATATCCATTATCCCCAAAAGTTTCCTCATGCCTTGTGCAATCCATCAATCCTTCTCTGTCCCCTCCTATTTCTAGGCAACCACTGATCTGCTTGCTCTCTATCACTTCAGACTAGCTCATACTTTCTGGAGTTTTATGTAAATGGAATAATACAGTATGTACTCTTGTGTCTGGCTTTTGCTCAGTGTAATTATTTTGAGGTCTACCACATTGTTTATGCATTAATAGTTAACTTCTATTTGATTATACTGCAGTTTTTCAATCCACATGCTGATGAACATTTGAGTTGTTTCCAATGTCTGGGCATTAGAAAGCTGCTGTGGATACTGAGCACAAGTGTTGGTGTGGACATCTGCTTTCCTTTCTTTTGGGTAAATATATAGAAACAAAATGGGTCATAAGGCAGGAGACCTTCCTTTAAAGGTAAGCTAACCCTAGCTCTTAAAAAGAAAATATATTTAATTAACTCAATTAAATTTGGGGTGAAGTATAAGAATGGGTAAAAACTTTCACCTGTTTCATCACAAAAGTTCTCTAGGAGTGAATGAAAAAGGACAGAGAGAAAAATGGCAATTCTTCAGTATAAGCTGAAAGGGTTTTTTTTGTTTTTGTTTTGTGGCAGGGATTGGGGGGTTGTTGGCTTAAAAGTAATGCATATAGCAAAGACTGATGGGCTATAGATTTTCCTTGTTTAGTATTTCCTCCTGATTTATTACAGTGCTTGTCTATAGTGCTTATTGTACTACTAAGAATAACACCTTAGCTGATAGGATGACTGTAGAACTTTTTCTGGAAAACAAGAAGACATTACACATATTATTTCATTAATCTTTCCTGGTATCAAGCAAATAAGCATAACAATGCTTGAAAACATAAGACTAGATCGGGCACAGTGGCTCACGCCTGTAATCCCAGCACTTTGGGAGGCCAAGATAGTGGGAATCACTTGAGCCCAGGAGTTGGAGACCAGCCTGGGCAACATAGTGAGACTCTGTCTCTACAAAAAATAAAAACCATTAGCCAGGTGTGGTGGCATGCACATGTAGTCCCAACTACTCAGGAGACTCAGGTGAGAGGATTGTTTGAGTCTGGGAGGTTGAGGCTGCAGTGAGCCAAGATTGCACCACTGTACTCCAGCCTGGGGTCTGTAAAATAAACAAAGAAACCAAAAACAACCACAGAAGATTAAAAGGTCGCCTACTAATAAGAGAGAAGATGAATAAAGAAATGGAGACAGAAAAAGTCTAAATTACAAATTCAAAGAAACAATTACATTAAAACTAGGAACTTGACACATTCTTTATTTTTAGTCCAGTGCTATTTGTTCTAATTTAGTATAGTTTAGGAAAAAAAGGAAGCCAAACATTATATACAGAATATTTTCTGTGTAAACAAATTCCCACAATAAATGTTTCTGTGCTCTCACATATGTATGCACAGAAAAAGGTCTGAATGACACACACACGGTGGCAAAAGTGGTATCCATGAGGAAGGGCTTGGACTGCAGCTGTGCTGTCTATGCAACAGCTATCAGCTACATGTGGTTATTTACATTAAAATTAGTTGAAATAAAGTTTCAGCCACCCTAGCTGAATTCAAGAGATCAACAGTCACACATAGCTAGCAGTTACTGTTTTGAAGAGAGCAGGAAAAGAACTACTGCATCATCACAGAAAGTTCTGCTGGACAGCTGGACTGGGAAGTAGGAAGTTCAAAGGGACGTTTTTGCTTCACTCATGTTTGAATTGTTAACATTTTTTTTCTGAGTTGAACATACTCATGTGTTTATGTTGTATAATGAACAAATCATATGCATTTTCTTGCTTTACAATATTTTCTTATTGTAATATTGACAAGACTAGTGACACAGAATAACACTGGACTACGAGGTTAAGAGTGTCTTCACCAGGCAAACAATCTATATTTGGTTCTAAGAGAGCAACTTCGGTGTTCCATTTGCTCTCTTGCGTGCTGGTGGAGTCTACTGTGGTAAATCTTGAATTAAAATGTTTTAACTGGAAAAAGACTAGATGAATTGAATTCAAAGAGATCATTGTGCTGGGTGGTAGCTTGGTAACTCCAAAGGTTGAGAAGAAAACACACAGACTGTAAGGCAACTCCAGCAATTATAGACTGACCAACATCTGCTGAGTCTTGCAAGCTTCATCCTTATGGTCTGGCCAACACAATGAGGTGCTACAGTACACCCTTGGGTGCTCTGTAACAGCCCTTCTACAGCAGTGCGGGGCAACTCATGCATCAGGGTCTAACAGAGTAAGTGGCCAGGCATAGTGGCTCACGTCTGTAATCTCAACACTTTGGGAGGCTGAAGCAGGAGGATCACTTGGGGCCAGGAGGTCAAGGCTGCAGTGAACCATGACTGTGCCACTGCACTCCAGCTTGAGTGACAGAGTGAGACTCTGTCTTTCTTTTTTTTTTAAAAGGAAAGCAAGCAGGAAGAATTTCTGAGTTTCTGTATAGATTTGTAGTAACAGCCAAAACAGGAAAAATATACCATTACCTAAAGTATCAAGAGGACGTAAACGACAGAAGGATGTTGAGGACAAGAGGGAATACTTTCCACCTGAAAAGCAGGACACAAGAGCAGTTCTTCTGTGATAAAGATATCCAGCTACAAAAATTAAAACTGGGGCAGAGTATTTTTATCAGTAGCTATCTTCACCCAGTTGTTGTCAAGTATTGTTGCTGCTTTCACTTATAATTTCTAAGCAGTTCACTATTCAGACTCTGAACATTTCCTTTAGTTCCTCCTCATTTCTCCTTCCACTGTTTATATTTATACCAGGGCGGTCTGGAACGACAACCATTTTAGTTGCCAAAGCCCTATACTTATCACAAAATACAGCATTTTTCCTCTACTGTCATTTTCAAGCTGCTTTAAGTCCTGCAGTGTTGGTCCCAAAGAGCTCTGGAGCCCTAGACTATTCTATAGAGCACTCACATCTACTTTTAACACAGACAACACAAGTAGAAGCCACAGAGGCTGCACATGTCACACAGCTAAGTCCCTAGGATATAAGGTAGAGATTTCAGAAAATCGCTAAAGGAATGACACTAGCCAGTGCCACTGTGGAAGAGACAAGGAGCTAGTGAGGAAGAATTTCACACTTGAAAATAATTACTAATAGAAGATTAGGTAAGATAAGAAGTTGAATTTTTAAATAAAAAATAAGTTTGCTTTTAATCATGATCCTATATTACCCTTTCCCTAGATTTTAATTTCTTAGCTGCCATCACCAAAAATTATTTCCAGAAATAAATTTGAACTTTAAATTTAAAAGCTTTAAAAAACATGGATGTTGGGCCAGAAGGTGTTTATAGGCAAGAAAAAAAGCAGCCTTGTGTAGCTGAAAACTCTTCTTTAATTAAATGCAGAGCTGCCTAAACTATAACACCAGAGAAGCCACAGTTGTTTTAAAAATGGTTCCAAAAATTCAAAATCCAGACTACTGTATTTCAAAATTCAGACTACAGCAAGTGGTACTAAAAGTAATACCCCTCTTCAATACATCTATAAAAGCCTATTATTTTAAATAGTCTTGGAAACTAACAAACTGAGATTTCATGCTAAGCATTAATACCCACCACCAAAATGAAGCTATTCAAAATTACCATCATAAACTCACCTGTAAAGGCTCACTGTGAGGATTGTGGATGTTTATTATAGGTGAGAAACTGCTATTTACAGGGACTCTGGCCCCAAGGAATGGCCTCAATCGGTATGGATTTGGAACTCCAACGCCAAATACCTGTTTCAGTGGAGGAAAAAATAAAATTTTAGTTGTTTTTACAATTAACATTTTTAGTTATAATTGACTGATCTAGGGAGACTGGCAAATCTAATTTATATGGAAAAATATTAACAATCACTTTATTTAAAACAAACCCACAAATGTCATTTCTGTACTTGATTTGGCTACATATTTGATTTACTATGTATGTGAATTTAGAATGATTTCTTTAACATATTAGAAACTGAATAATAGTCCTTCAAGAAGTCATGCAATAAACAACAGAAGAAAATAGGGAGTCAGAAGATTTCCCGACCCCAACCATCAGAAGATGGATCTATGGCCCAGACAACCTCTCGAATACCAAGCCTAGCCCCAGGTCATTCCCACATGGGATGGCCCTAGGTTAACTAAGCAGGGTAAGCCAGTAATTCAAATGATATTTTTATTAATATATTGCTATTTATTAAGTGTCTATGAAGTGCTAGGCACAAATACAAAGTGAACAATTCAATAGTAAAAAAATAGATAACGTCCTGGGTCTCATGAAACTTACATCATAGTATTGGAGATAGATTGGATACCAATAAAAAGATTAAAAAAAAAATCCCTCTAGCTACAGAGTGAATAACAGATGGCTGTAGGGGCTGGGGGAGAGTGGAGGGCATTCAGACAGCTAATGTGTAATCCAGTGAGAGTGGCCTGGAAGACAGCAGTGGTAGTAAGGAGAAGAGAAATAAACAGACTGGAGATACATTTAGGAAGAAGACTTGGTGAAAGACTAGATGTGGAGAGGTAAAGAAAGAACACAGCTGGCCACTGGGGTCACCTTGAGAACAACGTGATCATGACCTTTGATATTGTCCAGATTGGCTGCCATCACCTAGGTCTGTTGTGGGATGCCACTAGGGCAATGACCTTCATTTTTATGATAGTCTTTTCATTTACTCAACAAGTGCATGCTCAATGGGTATGATCTATTTAGCACTTCAAAATTGATGAACCAAGCATCAATGGTGTACTGAATGCCTACTAAGCAACCAATAAAGACTTACCGTACATAAGCAGAAGACATGGTCCTTACTGGAAGGGAACACTGACTCTGACCCTTATTTTATATGATGTGTCAGAGTTAATGAGTACTGGGGAGGAAATGTTTAAAAAAAAAAAAAAAAAAAAAGCACAGGAACCGTAAAGTAACGTGTCAGAGCTAACACTCGAGTTCCACTGGCAGCACAGCACAGTGGTAAAGATTATGGTCTTCAGAGCTGCAAAGACATGAGTTTGAGTCCCCCTCAACAACTTACTAATAGCATGACTTGGGCAAATTATTTAACCTTTTAAAATTTCAAGAATAATTGTATCTATAACATAGGCAAGAAATGCATGTACTGTACCTGCTGGACATATATGAGTAATTATTTAATTTTTAAAAAAATTTAATTTTTTAATTTTTTATTTGAGATGGAGTCTCATTCTGTTGCCTAGGCTGGCATGCAGTGGCGTGATCTCGGCTCACTGCAACCTCCGCCTCCTGGGTTTAAGCAGTTCTCTGCCTCAGCCTCCCGAGTAGCTGGGATTACAGGTATGTGCTACCATGCCCAGCTCATTTTTCTATTTTTAGTAGAGACGGGGTTTCACCATGTTGGTCAGGCTGGTCTTCAATTCCTGACCTTGTGATCCACCCACCTTGTCCTCCCAAAGTGCTGGGATTACAGGTGTGAGCCACCGTGCCCAGCAGAGCAATTATTCTTAATAATCTTTCGTTTTCCTCTTTTAGAGATGTGGTCTTGATCTGTCACCCAGGGTGGAGTACAGTGGTGTAATCATAGTTCATTGTGGCCTTGAACTCTTGGGCTCAAGTGATTCTCCCACTTCAGCCTCCCAAATAGCTGAGACTACAAGTGCTCATCACTGGGCCCAGTTAATTTTTAAAAAATGTTTTTTTGTAGAGATGAGGTTTTGCTTTGTTGCTCAGACTGGTCTTGAAATCCTGGCTTCAAGTGATCCTCCCACCTTGGCCTCCCAAAGTGCTGGGATTACAAGTGTGAACTACCATACCCAGCCTTAATAATCTTGACATATAAAAATTTTGATTCACAAACAGAATAATGGTTGATATATAAAAAGATTTGCTATATGACTCCTATAAACATTAACTTTCTTTAATGACCTAAACCAAAATTCTATGTAAAAATAAGTTTATCAAAAAAGTAAACAATATACTTACTGAAGAAAAGTAAGCATAAATGTTTTAATCTTGACACTATTATCAAGTATGCTTCATAAGTGTGAAAAAGCAAAAATTAAACAAACTTTTTTTTTTTTTAATTTTATTTTACTTTAGGTTCTGGGGTACATGTGCAGGTCATGCAGGGTTGTTGCATAGGTGCAAATTATATCCAGCATTTCTCCCCATGTTATCCCTCCCTGCCCTTCCCACCATCTGCTGTCCCTCCCCTATCCCCCCACAACTGCCCCCAGTGTGTGATGCTCCTCTCCCTGAGTCCATGTGTTCTTATTGTTCAACACCCGCCTATGAATGAGAACATGTGGTGTTTGGTTTTCTGTTCTTGTCAGTTTGCTGAGAATGATGGTTTCAGGATTCATCCAAGTCCCTACAAAGGACACGAACTCATCGTTTTTTATGGGTGCATAGTATTCCATGGTGTATATGTGCCACATTTTCTTTGTCCAGTCTATCATTGATGGGCATTTGGGTTGGTTCCAGGTCTTTGTGATTGTAAACAGGGCTGCAATGAACATACGTGTGCATGTGTCTTTATAGAACTATTTATGGTTCTTTGGGTATATACCCAGTAATGGCATTGCTGGGTCAAATGGAATTTCTATTTCTAGATCCTTGAGAAATCGTCACACTGTCTTCCACAACGGTTGAACTAATTTACATTCCCACCAACTGTGTAAGAGTGTTCCTATTTCTCCACATTCCTCTCCAGCATCTGATTTTTCACCATTCTTTTGTCAATCAATCTTACATTAACATTTTAACTGTTGCTTTAAAATCACCTGTTCAGTCTGATTTGAACAGAGATTAAGTATAAAAATGCTCTAAGTCTAAAATCCTATGTTTTCTATTATCCTCTGAGTTCCTGAAGCAAGTTCTTAAAAGGCTGTCATATGATAAGACAGAGAAAATGATTATATTATATAAAATAAGTTTTAATTCTGGTTCTTACCTGGTAAGTAAATACCCCATGATTAGATGTATTAATAAATAAAGTATTTTCTACATTTCCTACTACTCTTGCAAGAAAAACTACATCAAATGATGTATTTCCTCCTGGAAGAATTTTCTGAAAAAGAAAGTAAATAAAGTTAAATTCCTAACAAGAAAAAAATTATACAGTTCAAGTTCCTTAAACAAGTATTTTAGAATCATTTCCATAAACTAGTTTATTTTACTTTAAAAGTTTAAGCTTTAAATTAGCAATGGAAAATACTTAAAAAGATGTCTTCCATATTGAATGTCTACAGTCACATATCTTTGTCAATTACCAGCCACAGCCTTGTACAACAGATGGTTTCTCTGGATTCTGTTCATTTAACAATCACTAGGCTGTCATGAAGTACCTAATTATAGGCTGTTCTATGATCAGACAATCAGATAGGAGTTGCATTGAAGCTGAGCTTTTCACATAGATATACTACAGTACTACCAAGCGGTGACTTGTTCTAGTCCAAAGAATAAGCCCAGGCTTCAGCCTTCTGAAATCTGCCTTCCATCCACACAAGGCACAAAATGTCCCAACAACTTGAATTAGGAAAGAAGGCAGGGGTGAATGTATATGCAGGAACTCACTCCTGTTACTTTCTGCAGATTTAGAATGTTACTGTAGTTAGTAAAATAAAATGTTACTACCGCAAAACAATAGGGCTACTCCATGTTCAAGAGACTGAAATTGTGGTTCTGCCCTGCAACAAAGCCTTAATATGCATGTTAATATGTAAAGCCATCAACCTCTCTCATTCTGCCTCTATGGATAGAACTTTAAAATGCTACCTAAATTATAGCTCAAAATACATGGTAGTGAGACTTTGGCGTCACGTTAGTCTGAAGAAAGCTAGAGAGAGCATGTCTCCTACACTACCACTAACAAAAGAATAATTTACAAGTTCTAAATTATTGTAACTCTTCTTTTGTTGCATTATATTACAGTAATGTACTGCAACAAAAGAATAATTATAATAATTCACAACTTTTCTTGAACCCATAATCTCACAGAGTGAGATTATCAACTAGCCCAAAATTGTAGGGAAGACAAGCACCTCCAAGGACAGATAGAATGTGAATACTGGCTCACCCATGGCAGAGAAGGGAAGAAGATGAGGCTATCAGACAGGAGCATCAGCTAGAAATGCAGCTAACATGTTTACACATTGCTAGAGGCTGTGTGAACTAGCACACAAATCCTGGAAGCTGTAGACACTGGGTGCTATTCACAGCTGAGCCAGAAATTAGTAACAGAAAGACATCTGGCAAATCCTCAAATAGTTTGAAATTAAACAACATACTTCTAAAATAAGCCACTGGTGAAATAAGTAGTAACAAGAGAAATTATAAAATATTTTGAATTCATTGGAAATGAAAACATATTATAATCCATAGGCTGCAGTTAAAGCAGTATTTGGAGGAAAATTTATAGCATTACATGCTTATTTTGAACAGAAATGTTTCACATCAATAATCCACTGTGAGACACTAGAAAAAGAATAAATTAAATCCAGAATAAGCAAAATGAAGGATAATAAACAGTAAAAATTAATGAAATAGAAAACAGAAAGTAGCAAAAAAAACCAATAAAACTGAAGCTGGTGCCTCAAAAAGTTTGTAAAATAGATAAAAGAGCGACCGTGATAAAAAGGGAAAAGTCAAAAACATAAGGAACTAAAATGTGGACATCATTGCATATCCTTTACACATAAAAAGAATGATAAAGGAGTATTACAAGCAACTTTATGCTCATAAATTTAGCAGCTAGGAGAAATGGACACATTCTTTGACAGTCTGCTAGATGTGACACAATCTGCCAAAGCTCACTCAAACTGAAATAATCCTACACACAGTTAAAATTTGATTTGTGGTTTAAAGTCTTCCCACAAAGAAAATCCCACGCTTAAATGATTTCACTGGTGGAACAGAATTCTCTACCAACCATTTAAGAAAGAAATAACACTGGCTGGGTGCAGTGGTTCATGCCTGTAATCCCAGCACTTTGGGAGGCTGAGGCGGGCAGATCACAAGGTCAAGAGATGGAGACCATCCTGGCTAACACGGTGAAAACCTGTCTCTACTAAAAATACAAAAATTAGCTGGGTGAGGGTGAGGCAGGAGAATTGCTTGAACCTGGGAAACGGAGGTTGCAGTGAGCTGAGATCGTGCCACTGCACTCCAGCCTGGCAACAGAGTGAGACTCTATCAAAAAAAGAAGGGAGAAGGGAGAAGGGAAGGGAGAAAACAAACCTACATTACATGAACTTTCCAACATACAGGAGAGAACATTCCTAATTTAGCATTACCCTGATATCAAGACCACACAAAGACTTGAAAACTACAAGCCGATATCCTTCATAAACACATAAACACAACTTTCTACAAAATACTGGCAAACTGAATCTAGGCAAGATATAAAATAGATAACACATCATGACCAAGTAATTTTTATCTTAGAAATGCAATTCTAGTTCAACATTCAAAATATCAAATCAATGCAATTTACTTATCAACAGAGTAAAGAAAAAGCACAAGATCATCTCAATAGCAGCATATAATAAGTTGACAAAATTTAATATTGATTCATGATTAAAAATCTCAGTAAACTAAGTCAACAGAAGAGAACTCCCTCAACATTATAAAGAATATCTACAAAAACCCTAGAAGAAGCTTGTCCATCCTGCAGCCTAGGATAGTTCTGAATTAGGCCCAACACAAATTTGTAAACTTTTTAAAAAAACATTAAGACTTTTTTGTGCTGTTTAAAAATTATTATTTAAAGCTCATCAGCTATTACTAGTGTATTTTATGTGTGGCCCAAGACAATTCTTCTTCCAATGTGGCCCAGGGAAGCCAAAAGATTGGATACTCCTGTCCTAGGAGCTATCATAGTATTTAATGGTGAATGACTGAATGCTTTTCTTCCAAAATTTAAAATAAGGCAAGGATGCCCTCTCTTATGATAGCTATCTAACACTGTACTAGAAGTGCAAAAAGGGCCAGGTGCGGTAGCTCACGCCTGTAATCCCAGCACTTTGGGAGGCCGAGGCGGGTGGATTATGAGGTCAACAGATCAAGATCATCCTGGCCAACATGGTGAAACCCTGTCTCTACTAAAAATGCAAAAATTAGCCGGGCGTGGTGGTGCGCGCCTGTAGTCCCAGCTGCTCAGGAGGCTGAGGCAGGAAAATCACTTGAACTTGGGAGGTGGAGGTTGCGGTGAGCCAAGATCGCGCCACTGCACTCCAGCCTGGTGACAGAATGAGACTTTGTCTTGACAAAAAAAAAAAAAAAAAAAAAAAAAGAAGTGCAAAGAAATAAAAGGCATTACACATTAGTACGGAAGAAAAATAAGTTTTTATTCAGATAGCATGCCTTATTATATACAGAATTTCTAAAAATATCTATAAAAATGCTCCTAAAACTAAGAAAAGAGTTTAACAAAGTCATGGGAATCAAGGTCAACATCAAATGATCAACTGTATCTCCATATACTAGCAATGAACAACTGGATTTCTAATATTTAAAAAGTACCATTTAGAATAACACACACACAAAGAAATACTGAGGTATAAATCTAATAATGTGCAAGTTCTTTAAGCTGAAAACTATTAAACACTACTGAAAGTAAACAAAGAAGACAAATAAATGGAGATACTGTGTTGATGGGTTAGAAGACTCAATATTAGATGTTAGTTCTTCTGAAATGGATTTATATATCCAATGAAGTGCAATCAAAATTTCAGTCTAAGTAGAAGTAACAATTAAATGCAATGTGAAGTAAGATCCTAAAACAGAAAAAGTAATACACTGATGGAAAAACTGATGAAATTCATGTAAGTTCTTTAGTTAATGGTATCGTATCAATGCTAGTTTCCTGGTTTAAAAATTGTACTATGATTATATAAGATGTTAACATTAGAAGAATGTTAGAATGAAGAATATAACATCAGAAAAATATACTATGACGATATAAGAATGTACTATAATATTATATTATATATTAATGTACTATGATTATATAAGATGTTAACATTAGGCCGGGCATGGTGGCTCATGCCTGTAATCCCGGCACTTTGGGAGCCCAAGGTGGGCGGATCACGAGGTTAAGAGATTGAGACCATCCTGGCCAACATGGTGGAATCCCGTCTCTACTAAAATACAAAAAATTAACTGGGCGTGGTGGTGGGTGCCTGTAGTCCCAGGAGAATTGCTTGAACCTGACAGGTGGAGGTTGCAGTGAGCCGAGATTGTGCCACTGCACTCCTGCCTGGTGACTGAGCGACACTCCGTCTCAAATAAAAAAAAAAGTTAACAATAGAAGAATGTTAGAGTGAGGAATATATGGAGAATATTACTTTTCTGTACATTTAAAGTTAATTTAAAAGAACATTATAAAAAATCCCAAATTCTTTTTTAAAGAAACTGACAGCCTGATTCTAAAATTTAGATGATAAAGAAAGGAAATAAGAAAAGCCAAAGCAATTCTGAAAAAGAAAATCAAAACCAGAGGATTCATAATATCTAAGAATTAATATAAAGCCACAGTTACCAAAACAGCATGGACTGGTGAAAGGATATGTATTTCAGAGTCTATTAGATATGTGTTAGAACACAGTGAAGACTCACACATACAAGGTTAACTTAACACATACAAGAACACAGACTCACACATACAAGGTTAACTGACTTTCAACAAAAATACAATGGGATTTCAATGAAAAAGGATAGTCTTTTTCAACCAATAGCTGAGGAACAAATGAATACCCATATATAAAACAAATCAAAACAATCCTCAATCCCTATTTCATGCCATAAACAAACAGTAGCTAAAAATGGACTGTAGATCTAAATGCAAAATCTAAAACTACTATGGTTGTCTGTGGGATTGGTTCTAGGACTTCATGCAGATACCAACATCTGTGGATGCTGAAGTCTCTGCCGTAAAACAATGTAGCATTTGTATATAACCTATGCTTATCCTCCTGGATATGTATGTATCATCCTGGGGATTATACTTTAAATAATCTCGACATTACCTGTAATACTCAATACAATGTAAATGCTATGTAAATAGTTGTTATCCTGTATTATTTGTCTGAACATGCACAGACAAGAAAAAAAGTCTTGTTCAGTACAGAAACACTATTTTTTTTCCTCTAATAGTTTTGACCTGTGGTTGACTGGATCCACGGATGAGAAGACCATGGATACAGAGGGCCAGCTGTACTTCTAGGAAAAAGAAATGGAGACAAAATTTGTGTATTTCCTAGCTACAACTCCCAAAGCATGACCCATAAAAGAACAATTTGATAAACTGGACTCCATGAAAATTATAAGCTTTTGCTCTTTCAAAGATTATATAAAAAGAGTGAAAAGGCATGACACAAAATGGAAGAAAAGGCTGATAAATAACATATCTCAAGAACTTATATCCTGAACATGTAAGAAACTCTCATGAATTCAATGAGAAAACAAACAACTTAAGAAACAGGCAAAAGAACTGAACAGACTCTTCACCAAGGAAAACATATGGATGACAAATAAAAAGATGCTCAACATCAACTGTCACAGGGGAACGCAAATTAAAATAAAAATGGCCTAACACCGTACACCTATTTGAATGCCTTGCATCACAAAAAACCCAAACCTCGCCACACAGAGTTAATCAGGATGTGGAACAACTGAAACTCTCATATGTTTCTCATGGGAATACAAACTGGTACAGTCGTTATAAAAAAAACTGTTAAAATCTGTATGTAAATATTTACAGTGGGTTTATTTACAATAACTCAACACTGGAAACAACCCAAAAGTCTTCAACTGGTGAATGAATAAACACACAGTGACACTGCCAGCCAATGAAATACTATTCCATAATAAAGTGGTATAAAGAACTGATATAGCCTATTACACCAACCAATATGAAATGCATTATGCTAAA
The DNA here is from genome assembly GCF_030222135.1 of Aotus nancymaae. Classification (NCBI taxonomy): domain Eukaryota; kingdom Metazoa; phylum Chordata; class Mammalia; order Primates; family Aotidae; genus Aotus; species Aotus nancymaae. The sequence continues at coordinate 311,220 of NW_026988756.1, forward strand.
AGAAAGAAGCCAGACTAAAAATGCTATATGCTACAAGGTTCCACTAACATAATCTTCTGGAATAAGCTACATTCACTGGTTTGAGTTAACCAAGTTGTTGATTACATGACCTTATGGGTTTGTCAAAACTCAGAACTGTATACTAAAAGGGTGAATTTTACTGCAAGTATACTGTAATTTAAAAACAAATACATATAAAATATATATTAAACATATAAGTTTATGTAAATATATTCATATATACATATATACATATAAAATATATATTAAATATGTTTATGTAAATGTGTGCATATATATGTGTATATCTATGTGTATACGTATACGTGTATATAAATACACACACACACACACACACACACACACACACACACACACACTTCAGTTCAGCTGACTGCAACTTTGCCCTTCTAGTTGCTCAGGACAAAACTCTAGAGTCAATTTTGACCCTTCTCTTTCTCTCAACCCCACATCAAATATATATAGGTATACATATATTTATGTATTTGTTTTTCACTGTTTTGGGTGAATCCACAAGGGTTGTGGACTCTCTCAAGCATATTTTAGCCTGGACCTTTTTTTATGAAGGTCTCAGTGTACATTTTCCCTTGGAGCAAGAACAAGTAATTGGGTATTTAGGTTTAACTCTTGGTGGGCAAGATTAAAGCCAAATTTATATGCACCCAATACAGGAGCACCCAGATACATAAGACAAGTTCTTAATGACTTATAAAGAGACTTAGCCTCCCACACAATAATAGTGGGAGACTGTAACATCGTATTGTCAATATTAGACAGATCAACGACATAGAAAATTAACAAGGATATCCAGGATTTGAACTCAGACCCGGAACAAGTAAACTTAATAAACATTTATAGAACTCTCCACTTGAAATACACAAAACATATATTCCTATCAGTGCCACATCACACCTATTCCAAAAGTGACTACAAAATTAGAAGTAAATCACTCCTCAGTAATTGCATAGTATTTCATAGGTTTAAATGAAATATTGGTTGGCTGCTTGTTATTTTCTTCCCTTATTCCTTCCTGTCTCCATTGTTAAGCACAATTATTGGCATAAAAGAGGTTTTCAATACCTATTTTTAGACTGTATTCTAGCCTGGGCAATAAAGCAATACACCCGTTCTCTCTCCCTCTTTCTCTTCCTTTTTCTTCCTCTCATTCTTTTTTTTCTCTCTCTCTTTCTTTCTTCCCTTTTTTTTTCATTTTTTCTTAAAAAATAAAAAAGAAAGAAACTCTGATATTTACCAGCATATTCTGGGTTCAGCAAAGCATAGGAGGAGCCAATATAATTTAACTATTTTACTTTCAGCTTGGGGACCTTTATTTTCCGCTGCTGATGGCAATGTAATGTAAGACACTAAAAATCAAGTGTTGCTACCTGTCACATGATTGGACACTCTGTGAACACAATAAACATCTTTGCATAAAAAATAACAGCAAATGTTTTAATCCAAAAGCTGCCATAATCTCTAAAATTTTCCCAGAGGAAATGACCAAAATGTTGGTTACAGTTGGGTGACTAGGAATGGCAACTGTAGACTGAGAACCTCTCCCACTAAAAAAATTTCTTAAAAAAAAAAAAAGATTAGAGCTAAATTAACTTTAAAACAACAAAATATTAAAATGAAGTGGGTAATATCACTGAGTTCAGGCAGTCCACCCACACTTTTTATTGTTGTGAACTTAATTCCACAGAATCATATGACTGGTCACCCTTTTATCACCTTCCTAACTCCCTCTGACGATGTAAGGATTCACAGAACTGACACTGAGAGACACAAGGGACTCTCAGCAATACGGGAAAAAAACCCACTACAATATCATTTTCCCATCTAAGATGCCAGTGCTTGTAATACAGATGTTTTATACCATACCAAGAATAAAAAGACAAGAGTGTCAAAAAAAAATGCAGACCTAATCTTCATGTAAAACCATGAGTGAGAATGACAAGTACAAACCCAACCCACAGAAAAGGGCAGTGAAGAAAACTTATGTGACTCATTCTGGACACTGCAGGAAGGGAGAAAAACTAACTTATTCTTAGAATTTGCACTATGTAACAGTTCTTATGCAAGTGTACGGTCTGAATACATATCAGTGGTCCAAAAAAACCTCCAGCAGAAAATTTAATGTTTCCTTGGTAGTGTTGAGACCACCAGTGCCATTCTCTGTGGAAAAACACACCCTTAATCCAGGATGACAGTGAGTATAAGGTGTCCTTGCCTGTAACATGTGCCCCAATTTCTGATAAAAAAATGTGAAAAAAAATTTAACTGTGTAACAAACCTGCACATCCTGCATATATACTCCTGAACTTAAAAGTTGAAGGAAAAAAAAATAGCAAATTAGTACAATAAATGCTGTGTATCTACTACCTAAAAAAATATCTAAAATGTTCTCTAAAAAAATGTGAAAAAAGTTTTAGAATTATGGTATTCCTATCCAAGAACAGTTGTAGTGTCAATGAAGAGATCCATAAGGTCTATGTTTATTACTGAAAATGTACTCAGAGGAAAATTGGTTTCCTTAAAAGTTTTTGGCTGGGTGTGGTGGCTTACACCTGTAATCCCAGCACTTTGGGAGGCTGAAGTGGGTGGATCACGAGGTCAGGAGATCGAGACCATCCTGGCTAACATGGTGAAACCCCGTCTCTACTAAAAATACAAAAAATTAGCTGGGTATGGTGGCAGGTGCCTATAGTCCCAGCTACTTGGAGGCTGAGATTGTGCCACTGTACTCCAGCCTGGGCAACAGAACGAGACTGTCTCAAAAATAAATAAATAAAATTTTTATGAAAACTTAATTTTATTTAAAAATGTCTATATTCAAACAATACCCTTTTAAGGCCCATCCAAACTCCAACGAGTTAGGAAAATCACCATGGAATGTTTAATTTTTAGTGCAGCTTTCTGCTGCATCTAGTATGTAGCTGAGATCTGAGTTTCTAGTAATACCACTAAGAAACTGCAATTTTCCCAAGTCAGCTTGTACCACAGCTCAGTCCCCAGGCTTTTTCCTTCCTTGGTGATTTCATCCAGATCCATGGCTTCATATCTACACTAGTGACTACTAAATTTCTATTTCTAGTCCAGTCCTTTCCCTCATATACCAAACTCAAATATTAACTGCCTACTTGCTACTTCCTCTTGGATATCTAGGAGATACCTGAAATTGAACATGTCCAAATTGAACTACTGATTGTACCTCTGAAACTTACTCTACCCTCCGCCTTCTTCAATTCAGCTGACTGCAACTCTGTCCTTCTAGTTGCTCAGTATAAAACTCTAGAGTCAATTTTGACCCTTCTTTCTTTCTCTCAACCCCACATCAGGAAATCCTGTTGGGTGTATCTTCAAAACACACATGCATATCTCATTTTATTGTGCTTCGCTGTACTGCACTTTGCAGGTAGTGCAGTTTTTTGTTTGACAAATTAAGAGTTTGTAGCAACCATGCAAGCAAGCCTACCAGTGCCACTCTTCCAACAGCAACTACTCACTTTCTATCTCTGTGTCACATTTGGGTGATCTTGCAGTATTTCCAAGTTGTTCATTATTATTTTATCTGCATGGTGATCTGTGATCTTTGATGTTGCTACTGAAATCATTTTGGGGCACCACAAACTGTGGCCATATAAGATGGCAAGCTTAAATTGAAAAATGTTATGTGTGTTCTCATTGCTCCACCAAATGCTGTTCTCCCAACTCCCTTTGTCTCCCAATTAGGCCAATTGGTAACCCTACAATGGCCTGTAAGTGTTCGAGTGAAAGAAGACTTGCACATCTCTCACTTCAAACCAAAAGCTGGAAATGATAAGGTTAGTGAGGAAAACAAGCTGAAAGCCGAGAGAGGCTCGACGCGAGGTCTTTAGTGCCAAACAGACAAGCTGTGAATGCAAAGGAAAAGTTGTTGAAGTTAAAAATGCTACTCTAGTGAACACACACATGATAAAGAACAAAACAGCTTTATTGCTGATAGGGAGAAAGCTTTAGTGGTCTGGATGGAAGAGCTAAGCAGGAACAACATTCTTTTTTTTATTTTTATTTTTGAGACAGAGTTTTGCTCATTGCTGAGGCTGGAGTGCAAAGGCATGGTCTTGGCTCACTGCAATCTCGGCCTTCTGGGTTCAAGTGATTCTTGTGCCTCCGCCTCCCAAGTAGCTGGGATTACAGGCAGGCATCACCACTCCTGGCTAATTTTTGTATTTTTAGTAGAGATGGGGTTTCACCATGTTGGCCAGGCTGGTCTCGAACTCCTGATATCGGGTGACTCACCTGCCTCAACCTGCCAAGGTGTTGGGACTCCAGGCGTGAGCTAGCACGCCTTGCTTTGCCACAGCATTCTCTTAAGCCAAAGCCTAATCCAGAGCAAGGCCCTGACTCTCTTTAATTCTATGAAGACTGAGAAAGGGGAGGAAGCTAGAGAGTAAGCTGGAAGCTAAAAGAGATTGATTCATGAGGTTTAAGAAAAGAAGCCCGGTGGCTCACGCCTGTAATCCCTGCACTTTGGGAGGCCGAGGCGGGTGGATCACGAGGTCAAGAGATCGAGACCATCCTGGTCAACATGGTGAAACCCCATCTCTACTAAAAATACAAAAAATTAGCTGGGCATGGTGGTGCATGCCTGTAGTCCTAGCTACTCAGGAGGCTGAGGCAGGAGAATTGCCTGAACCCAGGAAGCCAACTCTATCACATTAAAGTGCAAGGTGAAGCATTAAATGCTGATGTACAAGTTGTAGCAAGTTATCCAGAAGATCTAGCTAAGATCATTGATGAACATGGCCACACTGAATTAAGATTTTCCATGGAGATGAAACAGCCATCTAGAAGATGCCATCTAGAGAGAAGTCAGTACCTGGCTTCAAAGCTTCAAAGGACAGGCTGACTCTCTTATTAGGAACTAATGCAGCTGGTGATTTTAAGTTGAAGTCAGCGCTCATCTGCCATTCTGAAAATTCTAGAGACCTTAAGAATTATGCTAAATCTACTCTACCTGTGCTCCATAAATGCACAACAAAGCTTAGGTAACAGCACATCTATTTATAACATGGTTCACCAAATATTTAAAACCCACTGTTGAGACCTACTGCTCAGAAAAAAGATTTCTTTCCAAATATTACTGCTCGTTGACAAGGCAATTGTTCACCCAAGAGCTCTGGTGAAAATGCACGAGGAGATGCATGTTGTTTTCATGACTGCTAATACAGGATCCATTCTGCAGCCAAGGATCAGGGGGTAATTTCAAGTTACAAGTCTTATTATTTAAGAAATACATTTCTTAAGGCTACAGCTGCCACAGAGGGTGATTCCTCCAATAGATCTGGGCAAAGTCCATTGAAAACCTCCTAGAGGAGCCACCATTCTAAATGCCATTAAGAACATTTGTAGATGGGCACAGTGGCTCATGTCGTAATTCCAGCACTTTGGGAGGCTGAGGTGGGTGGATCACATGAGGTCAGGAGTTCGAGACCAGCCTGTCCAACATGATGAAACCCTGTCTCTACTAAAAATACGAAACAGAAAAAAAAAATTAGCTGGACGTGATGGCATGGGCCTATAATCCCAGCTACTCAGGAGGCTGAGGCAGGAGAACTGCTTGAACCCGGGAGGCAGAGGTTATAGTGAGCTAAGATTGTGCCAGTGCACTCCAGCCTGGGTGACTGGGGTGCACTCTGACTCAAAAAACAAAAAACAACAACAACAAAAAACCCAACCAAAAAAAAAAACAAAAACCCCACCACATTTGTGATTCATGGAAGGAGGTTAAAATGGCAATGTTAACAGGAGGTTGGAAGAAGTTAATTCCAACTCTCATGGATGACTCTGAAGCGTTTAATATTTCAGTGGAGAAGTCACTGTAGATGGGGTAGAAACAGCAAGAGAACAAGAATTAGAAGTGGCATCTGTAGATGTGAATAAAACTTGAACTGAAGAGGAGTTGCTTCTTAGGGATGAGCAATAAAAGTGGTTTCTTCAGATGAAATCTACTCCTAGTAAAGATGCTGTGAATATGCTGACATGACAGCAAAGGATTTAGAATACTACATAAACTTAGAGGCAGGGTTTGAAAGGACTGACTCCAATTTTGAAAGAAGTTCTACTGTCGGTAAAATACTATGAAAC